>NC_050466.1:48614167-48920000 GCF_903995425.1 Onychomys torridus
CAGTCATAGAAAGATCCAATTGAACTTTAAAGGATATGCTACATAAACAGCAACAAATGACTACTAGAAATAGTGCATAGTGCTTTATTAACCTTGAATTTTCTCAATGCTGATGAGAAAGGAACAACAGCTGTGGAGAGACATTGGACAACAGACAAAACTCCTGAGCTAAACCAACCGGTTTATTTCAAAGATGTATTGACCTCGCAATGGAAACCTGGATATGTCCTACATTGGGTAAGGGGTTTCAATTTTGTTTCTGAAGGAGAAGGAAAGCTCTGGATACCAACAAAATTAATAAAAAAAAAATCGATTCAAATAGGAGAAACCCCTTGATGAGGATAAGTAAAAGCTATCCACCAATGTGACATCTCTACAAGTTGCAAACAACATTTAACAATCAAAGGTGGGGTAGGGTTCTGTTTTTGTCTTTCCAGGATTATGGAAATATCCTTCTTCCAGAAATCATAAGGCCTTGGATATCTGGATGTTTATAGCAGTAAGAAAGAATCTATGTACCAATCTACACAGGGTAAAATCTCACTGTCTAACATCTATATCTCTATCAATCTAGAAAAGTAGTGGTTGCAATTCAATTATAAACCAAGCTGGCTTTGGAGATAGAATTGGCTCACTCCTTCCTAAACCCAACCATATTGCTTAAAGAAAAGGTGTTGAGAGATTCTTCAGTCCCATATCAGAAGAGCTCTCTGGTGTGGGACAGAAGGAAACCAATAAAAAGGGACCATTGTCTTCAAGATTCTAATTCTCTCCATGCTTACTCTTGAATTCTTAGAATCCTTTCTTACATGTCACGTCATCTTTAAATCCAACCTTTCCATTTTGATTAAAAAAAATAAGTTTTTCCAACAGCAATCTTCAGAGTCTCTAGAAGGAAGATGGGGCCCCAACAACAAAATCTCTACCCAATCCAGAATGATGCCATGGTAATCATCATCATACTAACTTCTTGCCAGAATTTCAGTCAATCTAACCATTACTCAGACTGCCGTGGAATCTACAGCTAGTCTAACTGAGATTAACTATCTGAGCTTTCTTACAGTACCCAACAGAGGTACCATCACCCCAAAACAGCAGGAAGCAATTCTAAGAAAATGATGCCCCTTCTCCCTAAGGTTTCATATTTCTCAGGGTTATGGATGATGGTTATAGGGTTGGGGGTGGAAGAAACTATTAAACTCAGTATTCCCTTAAGAAAGGAAAAAAGTCTCAAAAAAAAAGGAAAAGAAGAAATGGAATGAATAGGATAAGATATTATGGTAGATTATTTTATACACTAATAAACAAATTTAGTAAAATAGCAGCCTTAGGCAATTTGCATTGTTATGAATTCTTATATGTTGATACAAATATAAACTATTTTTATATTCCTGTTTAAGATAATTTGTATATTGATTGAAATACAGGACTATATTTGTTATAATGTACACATATTTTTACTCTTATTTGAAATATTTGTATATTGATACAAATGTAAATTTATATCTGTCATACTGTATGTGTATTCTAATTTTGTTTAAAATATTCTGTATACTGATATATATTAAGATTATTGTCATATTTCATATTGCACTATACATTCCTTACTCTGTTATAAATATATTCTGTATTGTCACAATTTTGAAATCATCATCCTTTACCATACATTCGCTTATAGACTGTTTACCTTGTTTACATGAAGCCTAGTCCTTAGGTTATTTAGGTAGATAAGACTTATAGATTTATAGTCACCCATGCTTGCCATCTCTATAGTTAGTTAGTAGGTTCTCAAGATTTACAGATACATAGGTCAGATGGACGATAATCTTCAAACACTTCATAGACCTAGAGAATATGGCATTTAAATAACTTGGAATTCTGTTGACGTGAGACACAATTGCTCCTGGCAGCACCAATTTGATCCCGAGAGAATGTTGGACTTCTAGGACATTTCCATTTGGAAGTTTGTCTTCTTGGCACAAAATGTCCTATTGGGTGAAGAACTGTCCTTGCCTCAACTGCTAATACGAGTGCTTTCCTTCTGGACAAGTGGAATACAAAGAAAAGTTACTTCTGAAGTCTGCCAAGACAGGGTAAAATGGTCTTTACGAATTCCTGCTTCTGAAAATGGTCTGTCAGATACTCTAGGCCTGTAGCCAATTCGAATGCAACAATGCTGAGAAACACTAGGTGACTGTCCAGGCTGCCAGCTGTTCTGTCTACTCTTGCAAGATTCCGAGAAATTTGCTTGCATCCATCTTCCATTGCTCAGGTACCATTATTTCCTTCTCAGGTCTTTGATGAGACTGAAGACTAGCAGTTATAGTTACAACTTCATATATATAGATAGAATATATTAAGTATTAGATTCAGGTTCTTTAGGATAGAACACCTTTTGGAATGATCTTTGTAACACACCATTTACCCACGCTCTAGACTTCCCTGGATTTTAGTATGTGTTTCTTGCTTTATATTGTTTGCATTGATTGTAGTTCCATCTTACCTAGCTCATTATCCCTCATTACTCCTGGAAAATATTTGATAACCATTCCTTTGTATATAGTCTTGTATTAGGTTAGAACCTTCTTATTAAACAAAAGGGGGAGATGTAATGGGTAGCCATTCTAGCTTTGACCTGGAAGCTTCAACCCCCATTGAAGCTTGGGTAATGGTCACACCTACAAGGCAGGGCTAAGAGAGGACTCAGAAGACCTGGGTTCCAGATGTGCAGTCTCTCTTGGTTCCTGGACCCTGGACACTGTAGGTAGACAGAACAGAGTTCTCCAGAGAACACTGCCTGACTGCGCTACACCTTTCCCAGACCCTGCAACACACCTATCCCTTCAAGTGTAAGTTACACCACAAAATAAACCTCCCTTAACTACATGGAGTGGCCTTAATAATTTCACCAATACTACCCTCTAGTCTATCATTTCTATATATCTTAAAAAAAAAAACAAGAACCTTAAATCTAATCTCATTTGCTTAGCCCTTTTCCTAACCCTTAACAACAACTGTAACCAACCCTCCTATACAATCAAATTATCCCAGACCCAAAACCCATAAAAAACCAAAAACCACCCGCCCTACACCACTTTCTTTGGGAATGTTGGTGTCCTATTCTAAAAATTGCTTCATGCTGGATATGGGCGAAGGCATCTTTATTTCTGAAAAGAAAAATTTTGGGTTAATTGTCAAAATTCTAGGAAAGGTAGCTATATCCTTTGTTGTCCAGTCTGAACATTAATGCCAAAGTTCAGGGCTTATCTCAAGTCCTTATTCAAGTAGTATTTGAAACTGCATCATCCCAGCTAGCCATCTCAAAATTGCTCTGAGCAGTTTGTAGTCCAAAGCTGATCTGTAGATGATGTTTGTCAGCTTAGTGATATTATTATTGTCCATGTGGCATTATTGTTGCTGTGGGGGTCCCATCTTCTTCCTGGTGACTTCAGTTGATGTTAGGCCTGGCCATGATTTCCTGCAGAAAACTGATGAGAGACTCAAACACGAAGACATGTATAGGCAGCTAATTGAAGCCTTTTTTTCTAGAATTAGTTAGTACTCTATATGACCATTATTATCTTAACAAAGTTTAAATATATGTGTATTTATATAAATTCTTGTAAATTTTGATATAAAATTCATACTTTAATAAAAATTTAAAGAATAAGAATAGAATCAAAGAATTGAGATTAGTAGTAATAGAATAATCCCTAATTATTTGTTTTTTCTCCTGTCCCATATCAAAGGATGGCTCTCTCTTCTGGCATGATACAGGGAGTTTGCATTTTCCTTTTAACAACATGCTTGAGTTTAAAGAAGGAGAGAGCCATTTTCCAACTCCAAAGTCAGCTTTAAATTTTAATTGAACTGGGACTACAAGAAGACCAATAGTGTTAAATTTGTTTATAGAAGAGCAGAAACAAACGTTTATGAAGACTTATAGAATAAACTTATGATATATCTCTCTTCTATAAACAAATTTAACACTATTGGTCTTCTTGTAGTCCCAGTTCAATTAAAATTTAAAGCTGACTTTGGAGTTGGAAAATGGCTCTCTCCTTCTTTAAACTCAAGCATGTTGTTAAAAGGAAAATGCAAACTCCCTGTATCATGCCAGAAGAGAGAGCCATCCTTTGATATGGGACAGGAGAAAAAACAAATTAATTAGGGATTATTCTATTACTACTAATCTCAATTCTTTGATTCTATTCTTATTCTTTAAATTTTTATTAAAGTATGAATTTTATATCAAAATTTACAAGATTTATATAAATACACATATATTTTAAACTTTGTTAAGATAATAATGGTCATATAGAGTACTAACTAATTCTAGAAAAAAAGGCTTCAATTAGCTGCCTATACATGTCTTCGTGTTTGAGTCTCTCATCAGTTTTCTGCAGGAAATCATGGCCAGGCCTAACATCAACTGAAGTCACCAGGAAGAAGATGGGACCCCACAGCAACAATAATGCCACATGGACAATAATAATATCACTAAGCTGACAAACATCATCTACAGATCAGCTTTGGACTACAAACTGCTCAGAGCAATTTTGAGATGGCTAGCTGGGATGATGCAGTTTCAAATACTACTTGAATAAGGACTTGAGATAAGCCCTGAACTTTGGCATTATGTTCAGACTGGACAACAAAGGATATAGCTACCTTTCCTAGAATTTGACAATTAACCCAAAATTTTTCTTTTCAGAATAAAGATGCCTTCGCCCATATCCAGCATGAAGCAATTTTTAGAATAGGACACCAACATTCCCAAAGAAGTGGTGTAGGGCGGGTGGTTTTTTGGTTTTTTATGGGTTTTGGGTCTGGGATAATTTTGATTGTATAGGAGGGTTGGTTACAAGTTGTTGTTAAGGGTTAGGAAAAGGGCTAAGCAAATGAGATTAGATTTAAGGTTCTTGTTTTTTTTTTTAAGATATATAGAAATGATAGACTAGAGGGTAGTATTGGTGAAATTATTAAGGCCACTCCATGTAGTTAAAAGGGAGGTTTATTTTGTGGTGTAACTTACACTTGAAGGGATAGGTGTGTTGCAGGGTCTGGGAAAGGTGTAGCGCAGTCAGGCAGTGTTCTCTGGAGAACTCTGTTCTGTCTACCTACAGTGTCCAGGGTCCAGGAACCAAGAGAGACTGCACATCTGGAACCCAGGTCTTCTGAGTCCTCTCTTAGCCCTGCCTTGTAGGTGTGACCATTACCCAAGCTTCAATGGGGGTTGAAGCTTCCAGGTCAAAGCTAGAATGGCTACCCATTACATCTCCCCCTTTTGTTTAAATAAGAAGGTTCTAACCTAATACAAGACTATATACAAAGGAATGGTTATCAAATATTTTCCAGGAGTAATGAGGGATAATGAGCTAGGTAAGATGGAACTACAATCAATGCAAACAATATAAAGCAAGAAACACATACTAAAATCCAGGGAAGTCTAGAGCGTGGGTAAATGGTGTGTTACAAAGATCATTCCAAAAGGTGTTCTATCCTAAAGAACCTGAATCTAATACTTAATATATTCTATCTATATATATGAAGTTGTAACTATAACTGCTAGTCTTCAGTCTCATCAAAGACCTGAGAAGGAATATAATGGTACCTGAGCAATGGAAGATGGATGCAAGCAAATTTCTCGGGAATCTTGCAAGAGTAGACAGAGACAGCTGGCAGCCTGGACAGTCACCTAGTGTTTCTCAGCATTGTTGCATTCGAATTGGCTACAGGCCTAGAGTATCTGACAGACCATTTTCAGAAGCAGGAATTCGTAAAGACCATTTTACCCTGTCTTGGCAGACTTCAGAAGTAACTTTTCTTTGTATTCCACTTGTCCAGAAGGAAAGCACTCGTATTAGCAGTTGAGGCAAGGACAGTTCTTCACCCAATAGGACATTTTGTGCCAAGAAGACAAACTTCCAAATGGAAATGTCCTAGAAGTCCAACATTCTCTCGGGATCAAATTGGTGCTGCCAGGAGCAATTGTGTCTCACGTCAACAGAATTCCAAGTTATTTAAATGCCATATTCTCTAGGTCTATGAAGTGTTTGAAGATTATCTGTCCATCTGACCTATGTATCTGTAAATCTTGAGAACCTAACTAACATAACTATAGAGATGGCAAGCATGGGTGACTATAAATCTATAAGTCTTATCTACCTAAATAACCTAAGGACTAAGGCTTCATGTAAACAAGGTAAACAGTCTATAAGCGAATGTATGGTAAAGGATGATGATTTCAAAATTGTGACAATACAGAATATATTTATAACAGAGTAAGGAATGTATAGTGCAATATGCAATATGACAATAATCTTAAATATATATCAGTATACAGAATATCTTAAACAGAAGTAGAACATACATACAGTATGACAGATATAAATTTACATTTGTATCAATATACAAATATTTCAAATAAGAGTAAAAATATGTGTACATTATAACAAATATAGTCCTGTATTTCAATCAATATACAAATTATCTTAAACAGGAATATAAAAATAGTTTATATTTGTATCAACATATAAGAATTCATAACAATGCAAATTGCCTAAGGCTGCTATTTTACTAAATTTGTTTATTAGTGTATAAAATAATCTACCATAATATCTTATACCTATTCATTCCATTTCTTCTTTTCCTTTTTTTTTGAGACTTTTTTCCTTTCTTAAGGAGAATACTGAGTTTAATAGTTTCTTCCACCCCCAACCCTATAACCATCATCCATAACCCTGAGAAATATGAAACCTTAGGGAGAAGGGGCATCATTTTCTTAGAATTGCTTCCTGCTGTTTTGGGGGTGATGGTACCTCTGTTGGGTACTGTAAGAAAGCTCAGATAGTTAAATCTCAGTTAGACTAGCTGTAGATTCCACGGCAAGTCTGAGTAATGGTTAAGATTGACTGAAATTCTGGCAAGAAGTATAGTATGATGATGATTACCATGGCATCATTCTGGATTGGGTAGAGATTTTGTTGTTGGGGCCCCATCTTCCTTCTAGAGACTCTGAAGATTGCTGTTGGAAAAACTTATTTTTTTTTAATCAAAATGGAAAGGTTGGATTTAAAGATGACGTGACATGTAAGAAAGGATTCTAAGAATTCAAGAGTAAGCATGGAGAGAATTAGAATCTTGAAGACAATGGTCCCTTTTTATTGGTTTCCTTCTGTCCCACACCAGAGAGCTCTTCTGATATGGGACTGAAGAATCTCTCAACCTTTTCTTTAAGCAATATGGTTGGGTTTAGAGAAGGAGTGAGCCAATTCTATCTCCAAAGCCAGCTTGGTTTATAATTGAATTGCAACCACTACTTTTCTAGATTGATAGAGATATAGATGTTAGACAGTGAGATTTTACCCTGTGTAGATTGGTACCAATAGATTCTTTCTTACTGCTATAAACATCCAGATATCCAAGGCCTTATGATTTCTGGAAGAAGGATATTTCCATAATCCTGGAAAGACAAAAACAGAACCCTACCCCACCTTTGATTGTTAAATGTTTGTTGCAACTTGTAGAGATGTCACATTGGTGGATGAGCTTTTACTTATCCTCATCAAGGGGTTTCTCCTATTTGAATCGATTTTTTTTTTATTAATTTTGTTGGTATCCAGAGCTTTCCTTCTCCTTCAGAAACAAAATTGAAACCCCTTACCCAATGTAGGACATATCCAGGTTTCCATTGCGAGGTCAATACATCTTTGAAATAAACCGGTTGGTTTAGCTCAGGAGTTTTGTCTGTTGTCCAATGTCTCTCCACAGCTGTTGTTCCTTTCTCATCAGCATTGAGAAAATTCAAGGTTAATAAAGCACTATGCAATCTATTTCTAGTAGTCATTTGTTGCTGTTTATGTAGCATATCCTTTAAAGTTCAATTGGATCTTTCTATGACTGCTTGGCCTGTGGGATTGTGTGGTAGACCTGTAACATGCTTTATATTGTAATAAGCAAAGAACTGTCTCATTTTATTGGAGACATATGATGGGGTATTGTCTGTCTTAATTTGTATTCCTGTGATGACCATAACTTCCAATAGGTGTGTAATCACAGAATCAGCCTTTTCAGAACTCATAGGAGTTGCCCACTGAAATCCTGAATAGGTGTCAATGGTATGGTATACATTTTTTAATCTTCCAAATTCTGCAAAATGAAACACATCCATCTGCCAAATTTCATTTCTTTGTATACCTTTTGGATTGCTCCTTGCAGATAATGGAGTTTTGTTATAGAAGGAACAAGTAGGACATTTTTTTCACAATATCCTTTGCTTGTTGCCAAGTGATGGAGAAATCCTTCTTCAAACCTTTGCTATTAGGCAAAAGAGTTGCTTTTAGATGAATGAGAACCAATCAATAGAAGAAGAAGAAAAAGATCATGGTGAAGTAATCCCTTTTTACCTAAAGTTCCCATGTAAAATTAATATGCAACACAGAACCAAGAGACATTATGTACATTCTTCTATGAGCCAGATTGTGTTTATTTGATTAAGCACTGAACTGTCTTCTTAAATTTGCACTCTCCCTGCTTTTACTTTCTGTTTACTGTTTCAATGGTCATCTGACCAAAACCTCAGAAAGCAGAAGTAGTTTTGACCTGTTTCCTTTTACTGATTCAGTAGTGCTCTTGGGAAGGTGCTGGCACAGCATGAGATACACCCCCAGCTATACTGTGGGTTTATGAGTTGCATCTATTGTTTTAGAACCAGTGATATGTTTCTACTTCATGCACTCAATGATAATATTTCAACTTCGTAACATCCACTACAGTTTAATCTAGAACAATTTTCCCTCTACATCCCTCCCACTTTTTTTTTTTTTTTTCGGACAGACATAGTGAGGGCCAGTATTAAAGTACTGGGACTAAGCTTCCCAGTGTCTTCTGACTGGCACTTACTCCAGTTTTCCTATGGGGGGTGGACCCTGGCGTCTTGGTCCCACCCATTCCCTGCACCAATTACCAACTACAATTCCCAGATGCCTCTACGCTCGGGACCGGTCAAACAGGGTTTCCCAGCAGCCTCACCCGTGAAAAGCTAGAAGAGGCTACTAAGGTCACCTAGCACCTTCCTCCCACTCCTATATCACATGTCCAGCCCCAGCCAATCAGAGCTGGGAGGCGGGAAGGCAACAGCAGCCTCCCCTTTTCCCTGCCCTCCCCGAGGGCTCGGGGGCGGCGCGAGCGTGGAAGGGGCGGAGAGGGGCTTCAGAGCCGAGTAGCCTGGCAACTCTGGTGGCTCCTTGAGCCTGAGGTGGGTGCTCTTTCTGGGCTGGCCTGGCAAGGGGCCTGGAGCTCCGGGGACCCAGGATGGGAGAGTCTATAGTAGGAAGTAGAGACTACCTGCGCGGGCGAGTCGCTAGGGGCCTGGCTGCCCTTACGGGGGTGGGGGTGGGGTACTCTGGAGCGCCTGGACTATTTCAGCAAGGTAGGGCTGAGGCCCGGGAGCCGCCGGCAGGTGCCTTCCTCTGGTTTTCGAGTTCTCTTTGCCCAAGGTCCCCAGGTAGCGGCTGGCGAAGGTTGGGACGGAATTGAGGAGGGCTGAGGGTGGTCGAAACCACTGCCTGTACTTTGCTTCCCTGTCTCAGGGAGGCGAGCCTGCGGGACAGTCTCCCTGCCTTCCAGGCGACCGCTCCTTGCCCTGGCCCTGAGTACCCGGCCGCATTCCCCCTGGAAGTGCCAAGTGGTGGCACCCTGGCACTGGCTACAAACCCTTCTTTACTGCTCTAGGCCAGTGTTTTTTGTGTCACACACGGAGTTATCTGTTTTTGCAACAGTGAAAGAATATCTAAGAAGGAACTGTTAGTTCCCCGATATGCAGTCGGAAGTGTGAACAGTCACTAGCAAGGGCTCTTGGCTTGGTTGCCTCCCTTAAAGGTCTTTTGAACTTAGGAAGTGAAAACTAATTTTAGTATTTGCCTAAGTGAATCTCCTGCGAAAAACTGTATTATAGGCTTGATGGACGCGTTTGAAGTATGAAACAAATGGTTTGTAGCTGGTTTCTGAACCAGATCTTTGAAAGAGTGGAATTGGAGCATTTTAGAACTGACATTCAGTTGTTTCCTGAATGGGGGAAATGAGGCACAGAAGAGGTTAATGTGACATGGGCTTTAGGCAACCTGATGGCAAAAGTGATGTGACAAGCCAAGTCTCTGGGGCTTTCTTGGTGTCTGTCTGGTCTGGGTTCCTCCTACCAGTTCTGTTCATTGTGAAGTATCCACTTTAGAGTACTGAGACTGAAGTTTTACTACAGGTCAACCCTTTTTGAATTTTCTTTAAAACCAGTTTACTAGCCAACTTTTCATCCATCACATATACTTGGAAGGATCTGTGTATTTGTCATATTTGACTTCAAATGACTTCCGACATTTTACAGGATCAGATCTAGCTTTTAGGAGATCCCATACATTGGAGAAGATTCAAACTGGTGGCTCTGTCTGTAGAAATGGAGCAGGCTTGTGAAGTGTTCAAAAGTAGCTAACAATTATGTGGCATTATAGATTCTAGTACTCTCATTAAATGATTGGTCTCTTTAAAGTTCTTATATTTCTCAACTTTGTCTATGGTGTACCTGCAGTGTCTGGCCTAAGCACCAGGATGACAACAGGGAAACACAGTTAAGGCCTTATGGAGTTGAAAAGGTGGTGTCAGACAAAGAAAAAAAGCAGTGATGTGTTTATTAGCAAAGGTGAGTTTAAAGAAAATAAACTTGGAAAGCGTACAATGGCATGATTGAGAGTGCCTTTGTCATCACTTTGAATTTCTAGTTTTTAATAAAACAAACACAGTGAAGATGAAATATATCTGACCCCAAGAGTGCCTCTTAGAGAAGTTCATCATAGCTTCATTTTTCATTGTATTTCCCCCTTCAGTGCAAATAGTAATTTCAAACACTTAGAGTGATGGTTTTCAAGTAAATTTCTATTTCCCTAGTACAGAAGTCTCTAGTGAAGTCAGGATTACATAGTAATTTCTCACTACTGTCTGCTGGACTTTCAGCCTACCTTGCACGAGGGTTTCTGTTCTTGTGTGCAGGCTTATACTGTGAACCTATTAAATGATCATCTCTGTGTGTTGCCTGGTTTGTAGAGATGCTAGTTTACTTTGAAATAGTTCCAGAATAAAAAAAAAAAAAAAAAAAAACTGACGACCCTGAGGAACAAGAGCATTCCTTAATAAAATGACATTAAGAAGTCACTGTAAATGTCATCTATTCAGTACCACCACTTTTAGTATTCAGTATGTTCAGTGTTTTCAAAACAATATGATTTCTGAAAATGACTTTTATAAAAACACTGTAATATTGTTTCAAAATGAGAAGAGGATTAATAAAATGTAGTTGCTTTAGAAACCATTGAAAACACATGGTTCTAGATTTATTGATGGTCAAAAATAAAGAGAAAACTGAGACTCTTAAAGCGTCCCTAGGTGACAATTTTAACCAGTGGCCAGATGATTACAAAGGCTAGAGTTTCTACTTATTTCTGAAGATTATCCAACTTTACAATAGCATAATGGGTGTCATTCATTATTCTTCAGTCTTTCATTCTGTTTATGACTTATTGGAAGTTCAAATTTTCTTATTTCTAGCTCATTTATTCTTTTTTTGGCAGATATCAGAGTGGCAAGGACTGTCATTTGCCTAGAAGGTATGGACTCAGGATTGAGAAATCTAGAAGCCGTAATGAATGTGGGCAAGCATCCTACCTCTCTGCTTCTGTATCTAAGAAATGAAAACAATAATAGTTTCTCAAAGGATTGGTGGGAGGGCTGAGTGATTCCTCTACATTTAGTGCTTCATAGGAGTCTTGTACATAGTAAGCATTCAAGGAGAGTTAACTGTTGTTGACTTGCTTGGAATCCCTTTCTGTTATGTTCTGTTTTGTTGTTTTGAAATAGGCCCTTACAGTATAGCCCAGTCTGGCCTCAACCTCAGGACAGTCTTCCTGCCTCAGCCTCTTTTGAATTACATATAGGACCATCACACCTAGTTTTGAACACTTCCTTTTGTGAAAAATTAGGATAGCAATGTTCTAATAAACCTTGGAAATCCAGTAAGTTGGATTTTCTAGACAAAGCTTTGCTTTCCATTGTTGGTGTGAGCCTTTAATTGCAGATGGCAGTGGTAGCTGTGTCTGCAAGTCTTGAGGTACTAAATTCCCTTTCCCATGTGGAATGAAGGCTCACTTGGACTCATATTCTGCTTGTTTCGTCAAACAGTAACAGTAGGAAGGGCCTTCCAATTCCTATGCTTTGTAGTTAGGAGATGGTTTTTCATTGGCAGAGCTGTCAGTACCTTTTCCACACAGAATACCACAGCAGTCTCATTCCTTTTAAGAATAAGGAAGCATCTCTGTAGATAATTGACATTGTATACAGTGCTTTCTTGCTATTTCTGCCAGAGGACCAAGTAATGGTAAATGAGCCTTATGGTCCATGTGAAGTAGTGGAGAGGAACTTATTACATTTGGATTCTAGACACAAGTTGAGGTCCCAGTTTCTTGTAACTGTGACTCTGGATAAGTTATTTTAACCTTGTTGCTGGTGATTCTTCTGTTTGGAAGATGGAGGTAATAAAACCTTCCCTGCTAAACTTCCAGAGACCTAATGGGACTCAAATGTGCATTAGAATTTTTTGTGAACCATACAGCATTATCATGATTGCACTAAAGTGTTTCATAAGCCATTGATATTTGGATAACTTGTGTTAAGGGGGCTGTCTGCCTTCCTGTTCTTGGTTGTTCCCTGCCTTAGAGCTGTGGATGTAGCCTTTGCCTCAGCTCCCTCTTTTGCCAGCCTTGATGCATGCAGTATTTTATTCTGATGCTCTAATAGACCTGGAACATCAGTATCCCTTTTGAGTTTCCAATCCATTCATTCCTAAAACAGTAGCACTGTGTAGGCAATAGTTAAATAGCAGTACCAAAGAGACTCCTGAGGCATGGAGTTTTACTCACCTCTAATTCAAGTGTATAGACATGGAAGGCTTTCCTTTTCCTAGTCAAGAGCAGGCCTCAGCTGTTCAGGAGGACTAGAGTGGAGGCCCTTGATTCCATGTGAGGATGAAAAGTCATCATGATCTTGTGAAAAGATTCAAAGATGAGATTATTCCCCATATCATTGTTACCCACCCTATGTGTAAATGACAGGCCCTATTTGTGATTGATAGGGTTGGAGTTCCCTTTGCATGGCACTTGGCTTGGTTCTCAGTATCTCAAGAATACTCTACAAGGAACTTTGCTATATTTTATACTTACAGTATTTTTAGTATTGTGGTTTCTTGGCTGGACTTGACAGGTAAATCCTGCATGTTGCAATTTCTTAGTTATTTTTGTTTAATGTAAGAAGGAGTGCTGAGTTCCAAGATGGTTTATATAATGTCTATGAAACTTAAGACCCAGAGCTCATAGTAGGTATTTTGTAAATATTGTTGACTTTAATCAGAGGAGTGGCAACTTAGATTTGTTTGAGCGTGCTGATTTTAATCAGCCTACTTTATGCTCACAGATCATGTTCCTTAACCAAGTTAAGAAGTAGAACCTGTGCCTAGCCATTCTGCTTGGGTTCTGGTAGTGGATCAATAAGAAAAGTCTGAATGAAGCATTGAGAGAGATTTCATGCATTCTTTGCCACCCTTTTCTTCCCAGCTTCTTGAAATTTGGACTCTGTCATGAGTTTAGGCTCATTTTTGCTTTGTTTGCAAATGTGTTTGGGATAGGAAAAGGCTAAGGGAAGTTGAAGGGTAATAATTAAAAGTGAAAATAAAATTAACTTGCTTGTAAGATGTTCAGCTCTCATCCCATTGTACATACTTCAACAGCATACAGTGGTGCCCTTTCTTTAGCATGTGATAATTGGCTAGATTTTGATTTCACATCCTTGAACTTTTGGTGAGACAGAAGCACTTTGTTTTCTGAGCCTTGTAATGGAATACACTGCTCCATCAGTATCATCCTTTCCTCTTTGTGGGAGTGACTGGGACAGAAATGAGTTATGAGGACATTCCTAGTGTTGGATGGTGGTGCTTTAAATTCCCTTTGTTGACCTTTATATTTCTTTATGGCCCTGAGATTGCTTAGGTGGGAATTTAGAAGAAAAGGGACTTCATTTGATTTCAGTATTGCCAAGAAGTGATCCCAGCAGTTTTACTCAACTAAGAACTGCAGGTATATGATAGTGATCCCTGGGTTTGACTCACAGTGTACCTCCTAGTAAGTGCTGTTTAAGGGTAACAACCTGCCGGGAGACCTCACTGGCAGCCACCATATAATTTTAGAATTTCCTGGTTCTGAGATATTCCTTGTGCATGACAGTGGTTGGGGATGTGAGAAAGCATGTGTCCCACCCTCCATCCAAGGGGCTTGTTGGAAATGTCCTCCACCTCTGGGCCCCTTGCTGTAAAGTCTGGTGGATTTTTAATTACAGGATGATGGCTTCTTGGCTTTCAGTCTTTTAACTAAGATCAGGTATAGACTGAGGCTAACCCTGCAGGACATTTCCTTTCTTCCTGTTATCAATTCTAATCATTCCTCTCAGAGATTCAAATCATTTCTGTGTCATCAAACAATTTCCCTTTATTGACAAAGATTGCCTGGATGCCCTTAACTCTCAGCACCTGCTCCTGAGAACTTGTAACTGAAGCAGAAACTCAGGTCAGCTAAGAATCCCTGCAGAATCTGCATTTTCAGTTGTCCTCTGAGTACCTATTTTTTTTTTTTTCGGTTTTTAGGGACAGGATTTCTCCGTGTAGCTTTGCACCTTTCCTAGAACTCACTTGGTAGCCCAGGCTAGCCTTGAATTCACAGAGATCCATCTGGCTCTGCCTCTCGAATGCTGGGATTAAAGGCATGTGCCACCACCATCCGGCCTGAGTACCTATTGTAGTTGAAGTTTTCCTGTGTCCCACCTGGCCCGTGGTCAGGACAATTCTCTCTCACCTGCCAGTCCTGCAGCCATTTGGACCCAAGTAAACACACAGAGGCTTATATTAATTAAACTGTATGTCCTAATGGCTCAGGCTTCTTGCTATCTAGTTCTTATATCTTAAATTAACCCATGTCTATAAATCTATACCTTGCCACGTGGCTCGTGGCTTACCAGTATCCTTACATCTTGCCTCTCATGGTGTCAGCGGTTGGCAGTGTCTCCTGACTCAACCTTCCACTTCCCAGAATTCTCCTCTCTGCTTATCCTGCCTATACTATACTTCCTGCCTGGCTACTGGCCAATCAGTGTTTTATTTATCAATCAATCAGAGCAACACATGTACAGCATACAGAAAGACATTCCCAGCAGCCTATTATGTTAAGTCTGAAATACTTGATAGAATACCTGGTCATACCCTAGCTTCCCAAGTCTTTGAAATACCAATTAAGTGTACTATATTGAAAAAGTAAACAGGCAAAATAAATTTTAACATATTTTGTCTAATGAGTATATGTAGAATAGCATTGCCCTTTCTTTGTACTAGGAAATCACTTGTATATTTTCCTTATAGGACATCTCCATTTCGACTAGCTATATGGTGAATGTTGTAGAGTTGCTTGTGCCAGTTGCTACAGTGTGGGGCAGTAGGGTGTTAAGAGATACATTTTGGCTTTGATTTGCTGATGATTTCATTAGGTTGGCTTTTAGTGCTCAACCAGCTGCCTCAGTAATAACTTACATTAATGTTAGCCTTAATCTTTGCCAAACCTTTAGCCTATTGCTTTTACATAATGTCTCCCTTGAGGGTGAAATAATTAATATACGTGCCAAGTTTCTTTCAGAAAGGTTAGGTCTACAGCTTTCAGGTGGCAGCATTGGGATCTGAACCAGGGGTTTGTGACTTCAGGATTTACAATTGTGGAGCTCACCTGGATATGGGGTCTCTTTGTATCAGTGTTAAGAAGGCAGTGCTGGACATGGTTGTGGTGGTGCATACCTATAATCTCAGTGCTCAGGGGGTTGAGGCAGGAGTTTAGGCTAGCCTGCCCCTTATAGTGAGAACCTGTCTCCAAGAAATAAATCAAGGAAGGAAGGAAGAGATTGGGTGGGGAAGAAGAAAGTGAGCTGTTGTGGAACGATGTGTGTGTGTGTGTGTGTGTGTGTGTGTGTGTGTGTGTGTGTAAGTATCTTTTCCCTGGCTCTTCAGAGAGGATTCTAAATCCCTAAATAGAAATTTTCTCACCTTAGGAATACTGCAGACTGGTGGTTTACTGGGCTGGCTGCTCATTAGAGCTACCTGGGGCATTTTAAATACCCACTGCCTGAACCCCACCCACAGACCTCAGACCTCCAGCTTTAATTAATCTGGGGTGAGACCAGCATGGGCATTTTTGAAAAGTCGTCTTGTGGTTGCAGGATTATGCAGCTCCACTGAGAGAGCACCTGCTTTAGGATCACTTCTCCAACTACACTGTCAAGTGTCACTGGGACTTCAAGGGCCAGCACAGGTTCTGCCTCAGTGGGTGTTGCATGCAGTAAGAGAGCATAGTACAGTCTTCTCATTTGCAGCCAACTCTTGGGTGATGCCCAGGCTGCTGCTGTGTACGTTATACTTTGATTAGCCAGCAGCACCAAAATCACCTGAGAGTTTTTTGCAGCACCAGAAGTTCCCTGGCTTTGTGCCTGGAGCTTCTGATTCAGCAAGACTGGGCCAGAGCCCAGGATCCATGTTTGAGAAGTTGTGTTGTTTTCAATGATTCATCATCAAGGATTGAGTTTACCTTCGATTTTGTGCAGAATTGCTGCTAACACACATTTGGGAGTTACAAACAGAAGATGAATCTTAACCAACTCACATGCCTTCTTTAAATTTGTCGATGTACTGGGCTATTTTAAGGTATTTTCTAGTCAAACTGCAATATTAGCTGATTTGTGCTGTTAGGACAGACCCAATGTGCACATGCTCTTGCCTATTGCTGCATTTGATTGGTAGTATTTTAGTATTTAGTGACTATATTAGTCACTGAGTTTTGGCCTCAGGTTTCATCTAGTTTAATACTGTGATTAACAATGATAAATTGAATTGGGATGTTCCCTTTCTCTCTTTCCTGGAAGTCTGTGTAAGGTTGGAACTTATTCTGACTGTTTACCCATCTGCCCTCCCCCTTTATGTCATCATCTCATTAGGTCAGGTAGGTCTCAAACTCACTGTGTAGCAGTAATATAGTCAGTTAGGCTATCTTTTTATCTTCTTAAAGACTGTATCTGAAACATGGCATCTATAAATGTAATTCAACAACAAATCATGATTTTTAAAAAGTGTCCAGCAAAGAAGGAATACTGTCTCTGGAAACCTACAGCTGATACAAAAAGAGTGAAAAATGGAAAGCTTTGCAACAATTTGAATAAGGCCCACCATCTCCCAATTAACTTCTTGAAGACCTATCTCAAGATTTTTGTTGTTGTTATTGTTTTTATTTATTTATTTATTTTTTTGAGCTGAAGATTGAACCCAGGGCCTTGCGCTTGCTAGGCAAGCGCTCCACCACTGAGCTAAATCCCCAACCCCTGATGTTGTTGCTATTTTAAGGGTATTTTATTTTTATGGATATTTTGCCTGCTTGCATGTCTGAGTGGCAATAATGTGCCTGGTGCCTACAGAGGCCAGAAGAGGGCATCAAATACCCTGAAACTCGAGTTACAGATAGTTGTGAGTCACAGTGTGGGTGCCCAGAATCAAACTCAGATCCTGAGCAGAGAGTAATCACACACACACACACACACACACACACACACACACACACACACACCCCAGATAGCTATCTCTTCAGCCTCCCAAGTTTGAAACTCCCATTGTGGTGCATAGTAGCTGCTTGGTATATATTTGTTGGCTCTTTTCAACTCTTTGGAAACAAGATTAAGTAATTACATATGCTGAATAAAAAAGGTCTCAGAAATAATCACCCCAATACCACTTCATTATTCTAAGTATCCATATCAATATTTCAGTACTAGTTAATTTAATAACTATTCACTGAATGGTTATAGTTGGGAGAAAACTATTACGAATATAACAATATGCTGACATGAACATTTTGTAAACTGTTCATTTCCATGTGTGATGCCCTGCCTGTGTGGTATGGTCTCCCCAAAGTAGTCTTAACCCCTAGTACTTCGGAATGTGACCTTACATGTAAATAGTGCCATTAAAGGTGTAGTTAAAGATGAAGATATGTTAGAAGGGAAAAACCTTTATCTAGTAAAAAGGGTGCCAATACAGGAGAACACTATAACAAAGCAGAGATACACAGGTAGAAGTCTATAATTGAAATGATGCTTCCATAAGCCAATACATGGCAAGGACTGTAGTCACCACTGGCTGCTAGCTAGATGTTTCAGAGGGTTAATATGTGGTGATATATTGTGCACCCCAATAAAACTTACCTAAGGATCAGAGGACAGAGCCAGCCACTAGATTAGACATAGAGGACAGACAGTGGTGGCACATACACTTAATCCTATCATTTGGGAGGCAGAGATCCATGTGGATCTCTGTGATTTCAAGACCACACTGGGAACAGAGTCAGGTGTGGTGGCACATACCTTTAATCCCAGCACTTGAGATCTCATGTCTTTGCTTGGGAAAGACACATACCTTTAATCCCAGGAAGTATGATGGCAGGGTGTGGTGATAGTGTGTTCCCCAAAATATTGTGCACCCTAATAAACTTATCTGGGGTCAGAGAACAGAACAGCTTACTAGATACAGAGGCTAGAAAATGGTGGCACACACACATTTAATCCTAGCATTCCTAAGGCAGAGATCCATAGGATCTCTGTGAGTTCAAAGCCACACTGGAAATAGCCAGGCATGGTGACCAACGCCTTTAATCCCAGGAAGTGATGGCAGAAAGCAGAAAGTAAGGCATGAAAACCAGGAACTAGAACAGGTTAAGCTTTTAGGCTTTTGAGAAGCACAGTTCAGCTGAGACCCATTTGGATGAGGACACAGAGGCTTCTAGTCTGAGGAAACAGGATCAGCTGAGGAACGGGTGAGGTGAGGTAGCTGTGGCTTGTTCTGCTTCTCTGATCTTTCAGTGTTCACCCCAATACCTGGCTCCAGGTTTGTTTTTATTAATAAGACTCTTTAAGATTCGTGCTACAGCATGGCACATAAAGGTATATAAGATGTGAGGAAATAGGAACTCACGATCTTGAGGCTGAGGATTTCGTAGAGGTAAGAACATGGCTGGCTTGTTCTGTTTCTCTGATCTTTCAGCTTTCTCCCCAATATCTGGCTCTGGGTTTTTTTTTTCATTAATAAGACCTTTTAAGATTCGTGTTACATTCATGTCTTAGCTGTCACCCTCAGAACTGGGAGAGATTCCCTAGCTGTTATTCTAAGCCATCCATTTTGTGGTTCTTTGTTATAGCAGCCCTGGAAAAGGAATCAATTGTCCAAATGCTTGGACTAGTGTTGACAAGCCTGAGCTTATGATTATAGTTGTGGGTTTGCCTACTTTATTATCTGTTACCTATTTTCTCAATATTATTTGATTTTTTAAATTCATTTGCTGTTAGACCAGAAAGAGTATAGGAAAGCATGGCTACAAGATGCCATTGTGGTTTTTACACATATGTACCAGGTATGGGAGACATTCCAAGAATGCTTAGAACAGCAGTATTTGTAGTATTGAAACATAGAAACTAATCAAAGGTCTGTTGAGAGAACTCCTGTTATTACTATTCAGCATCAGAAATGAGCAGAACACTGGGACATGTATTTGTGTTTCTGATGCTCACAGCAACCTGTGTGAGAAAAAGAAAGAGCAGAAGATTAAGATTGTAGACTCTATTTCCATAAAAGTTCAGAATCACATTAATACTTATATAGTATTTGCCAATATATTGCATATTTACAAGATGATAAAGCTATGCATAGCAATTAGAAACATACAAATCCATCCTAGGAAGTACCTTTAAATAGCCAAAGTCCAACTTCTCCAAAGTCATGGAAATTTTCCAGGGCAATGTTCTGTTCTGGGTGCTGTGTGTCCAAAGTGTGCCAGCAACAGAAAACATAGCTCTTGACTTTAGGAAGCTTTAGAAATCTAACAGAAGGAGACCCAAAAGGTAACTGGGAGGTCCACTACTGTGTGAGCTTTGAAATATTAGAAACACATACAGAATATAAAGAAGTGAAGTGTGCATATGTGTAAGAGCAACCTGAGAAACGCTCTTGCTTCTACCTTTGAGTGAAAGCACCTGGAGGAGCTTTGTTTCAATGGCTGGTTCCACCCAAAGCCCTTTCCTTTCATTTATTTCTACAAATTGCACATGTGCTTTAAAGCACCTTTCTGTTCTGCCCTTCCCCACACCACTAATTCTGGCTGGAAGACTGACATTACTGCCTAATCTCTGGGCTTTTTTCTGAGGGTCCCTTAGCCTGCAGCTGAGAAGGTTCGTGGAATGTAGTGAAACGTAATGTAAATGTTGAAAAGTGGCATTCTCCATTACTGTAATAGTTATAACTCTTTACTCGTTTTTACTCCTTAGCAATTGTCCTTTGAACATTTTGCTTAAAAATGTCTTTTATTTATAAATTTAACATATACTTTTGGGGAATAGTTCTCACTGCAAAAAATAATTCAACAAAAGATTTTGTTTTGTTGTGGAGCAGATTAGCTGTGTTCATAAGTATTGGAATTGGCAGGTGGATGGGAACTTGATCTTACTTCTATTTTAAAACTTTGTTTACTGTCAAGTATTTGACTGTTACAAGATCCATTGGTGATTCTAACGGTTTATTTAAATGCCTGGCCTATCACTATGTTGCCTTTGTCCATTAAAAAAAGTAACCTGATAGTTTTTGACTTTTAAATAGTTTATTAGCCATACCCATTTCAACTTATTATATCTAAAGTCACCCTGTTCCATGGCTAACAACAGCTCAAGCCACTAAAGCCAGTCAACTATCCTGAAGATGTATTTGATATGAAAAGACAAAGAAATGGAGTAAATGGATTTATTCAAAGTCTGTCACTGGCTGTTGGGGACAAAAAATGATTCAGACTGCCTCTTTAGTTGCCTCTGAATTGGTTTCAGCCAAAGAACTTTGTAACATTTAAAGCTATAAAAGTAGATGCATCTTTGAGCTGACTTCTTATAAATGATGAGAAGAGTGAATTTCAGAGTCAAAAACAACTTAGCACTTTACACTTTCTAAAGCTCTAATTAAACCAGATAACTTTTAGTACTGAGATTTTAAGTAGCCAAGATAAATTGATCTAATACATATGAGTTGCATATGTCTATTTGGACATTTAGCCACTTGTTGAGATTAGATTATCATGTGAGATGATCTTCAGAGCAGCTATGACTGCTCAAGATTGGGCTTATTGACTATTCACATTCCCCCACTGAAGGATGTGAGGAGAGGCATTGGACTCTCACCTGATCTCAACCATTCCCTTCTAGCTGTATACTATTTTGTTCTAATTACAAATGGCTTCCTGGTCAGGAGATAGAGTATGTAGAGGACTGAAGGTTAAATGAAGGGATGAAGTTGCATCCATGCAGCTGTGGAGAAGTTGTCACCCATGTCATGGTGATACTTTTGGGTTGAACAACTGCTTTGGGATCACTTGTAAGTAACTTCTCATCCATACTCCATAAGTAAGCCTAATCCACAAGTAAGCTTTTTATCAAATTGTACTTTGGCTTGTTGGTGGTGCCCTTGGGGGCAGACAATTATTTGAGTCTCCCTAGGGAAAGAGTTTCCCTCAATACCTAGTTGAGGAATGACTTAAGAGTTCATGGAACGCCTCAGTTGGAGGAGGGAACTGGTATGTTACGTCATTTGTTATGTTATCATTTTCATGATCCTCCTCACCTTCAGCCAGGGCAAGTGGTGTCATGCCTGGTTTATGGACAGAGAACTGCACTCTATGTAATATTGCAGGACTATTATTACTAAGTGACAGAATTGGGATTGCAAACACAAATTCTTGAGTATAGAATTTTCCTTTTCAACCATATCACACTGTTTTGAAGCTGGTCATAGTGGCGTCTTTGACAAACTGAAAGGCAGGGTTAGTAATTTATTTTGCAGTTTAAAAGGACATGGTTATTTGTTTTGGCGGAGGAAAGTTCATTTGGAAAGAACTTAATAGTTTAAAGCAGGAGGTAGTAGCCTTTTTTTTTTGTAAATGAAATTGTATTGAAATATGTAGTTTTTGTGTCACTGTTTTGGTGCTACATTGCCAAGTTGGGTGTGGTAGAATTGTGTTCCCCAAAATATTGTGCACCCTAATAAACTTATCTGGGGTCAGAGAACAGAAAAGCTACAATATTAAGCATAGAGGTAAGGTGGTGGCACTCACACCTTTAATCCCAGCACTTGGGAGGCAGAGCTAGGCAGATCTCTGTGTGTTCAAGGTTACAGCCAAACATGGTGACTCGAGCCTTTAATCCCAGGGAGTGACGGTAGAAAGCAAAAAGGTATATAGGGCATGAGGACCAGGAACTAAGTTAAGCATTTGGCTGGTTAAGCATTCAGGCTTTCGAGCAGCAGTTCAGCTGAGAGGCATCCAGTCTGAGGAAACAGGATCCCCTGAGGAATTGCTGAGGTGAGGTGGCTGTGGCTTGTTCTGCTTCTTTGATCTTCCAGCATTCACCACAATACCCAGCTCGAGTTTATTTTATTAATAAGAACTTCTAACAATTCTGCTACATGTGGCGCCCAACATTAGTGGTACGAATTCATGAAAAAGTTGCTTGACTGTGGCCTTTAGGGGCCCCAGCTCAGGCCTGAGCTACACTCTGCTGGTTGTGGTGGCACACACCGGTTGGATTTACTGAAGGAGGCAGAGGCAGGAGGATCCTGAGTATGAGGCCATCCTGGGAGACTTTCTAAGGAGAAGCTGTGGCCAGGGACTAGCTACAAACGGTGGCAGTGGAACCATGGAGGCAGTGACTGCTGCTCTGAGTTGCAGGCTGCTTCTCATCATGTTGGTGACTGCAGTGATGCTGATACCTAGGACAAAAGGTTTACTGCTGCTTGGTCAGAGAAGAATTGCCAGGACCATCGTGTTACAAAAAAGCATCAACAAAGGTCAGTTTGGAAACATTTGGTAAGACAAATGGTGGGGAGAAATTGCTGTGAAGATTTTCTCTTCTAGGAAAGAACATTCATGGTTCTGAGAGACAGACATTTATCAGACTGATTGCTCTAAGCCACAGAGGAGGCACAAAAAAAAAGAAAAAAAGAAAAATTCTAAAGGGAACCATGACCACACCTAACAGTGGCTTTGAAATATTCAAAGAGATGACAGGATCTGACAACGATGATTCCACATGGATTATGGTAAAGCCATTAAGCTGATTAACACCATGGAAAGATCAACTTTGGACTACAAACTGCTTAGGACAATTTTGAGATGGCTAGCTGAGATGATCCAGCTGGACGGACTACTTGAACAAGGACTTGAGAGAAGCCCTGCACTTTCTCATTATGTAGCAGCTGGACAAATGATACAAGACTTGACAATTAACCCCAAAATTTTCTTTTCAGGATCTCCTAAAGATGGAAGTAATTTTAAGAAAACGACGCCCACATTCCCAAGAGGTGGGATGGGAGGTTTTTGGTCATTTAATGAGTTATGGATATTGTCATTGTTTATGATGGTTGGTTATAAGTTGTTAATTGTTAATGGTCAGGACAAAAGCTGAACAAGGAGATTAGATTCAGAGTTTTTGTTTAAAAGAAAAAAGAAAAAAGAGAATATAGATATGAGGTAGATATGAATCTACTCTGAGAAAAAAGATAAAGAGTAATAGGATAAATGGGTAGATCACTGAATCTGCTGTAAAAAGAAAAAGGGGAAGATATAAAAATGACAAAAGGCAGACTGCTGAATCTATTATGAAAAGAAAAAAGAGGATAAGTAATGAAATATTTTTCTCTGGGTTTATCAAATGTTACTGGACTGGACATTTTATATATATATATATATATTTTCATCTGAATCTGTCAAATGTTAATGGTAGACATTGTTAATGTAACTCTTGACTGTGTATATTGTATATACTTATTGAATAGTTTTTCTTGTATTAGTTATAAACTTTTAAAAATTTTAGACAAAAAAGGGGAAAGGTGGAATTGTGTTCCCCAAAATATTGTGCACCCTAATAAACTTATCTGGGGTCAGAGAACAGACAAGCCACAATATTAAGCAAAGAGGTTAGGCGGTGGCACTCACACCTTTAGTTCCAGTACTTGGGAGGCAGAGCTAGGCGGATCTCTGTGTATTCAAGGTTACAGGCAAGCATGGTGACTCGAGCCTTTAATCCCAGGGAGTGACGGTAGAAAGCAAAAAGGTATATAAGGCGTGAGGACCAGGAACTAAGTTAGTTAAGCATTTGGCTGGTTAAGCATTCAGGCTTTTGAGCAACAGTTCAGCTGAGATCCATTTGGAGAAGGACTCAGAGGCTTCCAGTCTGAGGAAACAGAATCAGCTGAGGAACTGGCACAGTGAGGTAGCTGTGGCTTGGTCTACTTCTCTGATCTTCCAGCATTCACCCCAGTAAGTGACCTCAGGTTTGATTTTATTAGTAAGTACCATTAAGTATTCCTGCTACAGTTAGGTGCTTGCAGCAGAGATGTATGGCTCACAGACCCTGTAAAATTTCTATCTGGCCCTTTACAGGAACAGTTTACCATCCCTGGTCAAAGGAAAATGGATAAAATGAAACAAACCCCTAGTGTTTCACCTCATAGTTTATTTTTATGTTGGTTGGAGTAGCTCTTCTCCCAAGTAAGCAAATGTAGAATCTAAATTGACAGTCACAATGGGCTCAAAATGGATGAAATGTTGAACAGTCTTTTGTGTTCAGCTAGTAGTTTCATTGAAGTCATCATAAGGTCTGATTTTTATTTTCCTGTCTCCTAAGTGGCCCATGGTCAAAGTACTTTACATGTGAGAAGTGTGAATAGTTGGATCTCTCATAAATTGTGCATTTATTAGCACTCAGATACTGATTAGAGAGTGGTCTTCATTGGGATTGATGCTTCCCAAGAGGCCAGGTTGGAAATGAGGGGGAGGAGTTTGAATGAAAAGTTCACTATTTGGTGTAATTAGGAGGGTATAGTGGGATTCCATGGTGGCCCTTTTATTTCATTTCAGCCTACAGTTAGGGCAGTTGATATTTCAGGAAGGGGGACTGACTATGGGGAAGGAAAGGATAGTGTGTTCAGCGAACAGATGAGAACAAAGTATATAATGACATGTGTGATGATGCCATGATGAGACCCAATGCTGTATATGCTAATCTAAAGCAGTGATATAGAGATGGCTCAATGCTTCTTGTGCAAGTGTGAGTTCAAGTCCCAAGCCACATGTTAAAAAGGCAGGTGGCCTAGCATACACTTGTAATATCAGCACCACAGAGGTAGAGACGGTTCCCTTGGCTTGCCTAGCCTACTTGGCTAGCTCCAGGCCATTGAGAGACCCTGTCTTGTAAAACAAGGTAAGTGGTACCTAAGAAATGACACCTAAGGTTGTCTTCTGGTCTCCATATATTCATACACAGGGACACACAAAGAGATGGGGAAAAATTGACTTTAGGTTGATACCATCTACAATCCTCTTCTTAAGCTAGCAAAGGGATTTTTGCAGAGTTTGTTTTATAACAAAGGGTGTATTGGGTCTAATAATATTGTACACTACTGCCAGAATGTCATGACATTTGTTTTCAAAATATCCTTCCAAGCAAAGACAGTGGTCTTCAAAAGACAGGAATTCTAAACAGGCTACCTATTCATGACTCCCTTGTTGGTTGGCAGGCTTTAGAAATGTCATTCTGAGACTGGATAGGTCCATATAGCCATCTGGACTGGTGGGGGGGAAAGCACCTCTGAATTAATTCAAATGCCAAGGCAAAGTAATAAATCACATTAGAATTGATCAAAGGAGAAAGTATCTTGCTCCTTCACTATTTAGCACTCGGCAAGGGCTATGGATTGCAAATCAGGTGACCCTGGAGATGGAGCTCCCTCCTGTGGGTGTTTAGATTGTGCTGGCAAAGTCCTTGTGAGTTCCATGGCAATATGTGTTTGTAACCATGTTGCTTTGAGACCTATTCAATAAGGATAAAGATGGCCCTCACTTGTTTTAAATTGTTTGTTATATAGTCCAGGTGTTGTGTATATACTGTATGGTTTTAAAATAGTTTCTTGGTCTGGAAAAAAGATGTGTGGGAGAAGAGGTTTGGGTGCCTTAAATTGTCTGTTTCATGGGAGAGCCTATAGAAGAGGATAAAACTGTCTCAGTTCTTTGGAGAAAATTGTTTCAGAGTAGTATAAGCTAAAACTTCAGCTCTGCTGCCCAGAGTATCATGTAGGGAATATCCTGATGAGCCAGAGACTTTGTTGTTCCTGTTCCTTTTTATTTATTTGAATAAGCTTGCATGGGTTCCTGGCTTAAGTGAAATTGTGTCAAGATCCTTGTCCAAGTTGTTATTGACCAATTAATTCATTTAACATTTAACCTATTAAGTGCCTACTAGGTTCTAGTCACTGTTGTAGGTGCTATAAATACAGGAGTAAATAAAATAGATATGTTCTAGTCTGCAAATGAGGGCTCCTTTTGCCAGGAGAGCTCTAATCCTTTTGAGGAGGTGGGCAGTAACCACAATGACTATTTGAAAGGTGCTAAGTGCTAGAATGAGAGACAGGAACAGGGAGATTGGAAGACCCACTGAGGTTGTTTTGAATTTCAAGAGAGATGATGAAGGTTATGTTGTGCTTAAAATTAAACTTTATTCAGTAAATACCATCTTTATGTACTTTTATTTGAGGGGGGTTCCAGGCCTTAGAGACTGGTGAGCTGAGTGAGTTGAGTTCTCTTAACCGTTTTTGTTGTTTGTTTTGTCTTCTAAACCTCCTCTTTCACTGAGATTAGAATCAGTCACACCATCTAGTTTGCTTTGAGATACTATTTGGAAGACTTTTCCCCCAGATGAAAAGTACTCTGTGATGTTAGGAGACCTAGGCTAGTTGGCCCTGCCAATGACTCACCCCAGGAACTCATAACCCCTCTCTAGTCCCTGTAGCTTCTGTAACAGGGGTATATTTGGCTTTAATCATCACCAAAAAAAGTCATATAATAAATTTTTATCTCAAACGTGGGAGGTAGACATGGCTTTCTTCATCTATATTTATTTTAGTATTTTTTCACAGATACTAAAGATGGTAGGTCTCTGTGTCTGTGTCTATTATTGGTTGGTCTTTGGTCTTTTGGAGGGTCCACCACCCAGCTCCCAGATAAATCATACACAGAGGCTTATTCTTAATTATAAATGTCCAACCTTAGCTTGGCTTGTTTCTAGCCAGCTTTTCTTAACTATAAATTATCACATCTACCTTTTGCCTCTGGGCTTTTCCCATTCTCTTACTTCTGTAACTCTTACTCTTACTCCATGGCTTGCTGTGTAGCTCGGTGGCAGGCCCCTAATGTCCTCCTCCTTCTCTGGCTACTTCTTTTTCTTTTCACTTCTCAGATTTCTCTTTCTGTTAATTCTTTCTGCCTGCCAGCCCCACCTTTTCTTTCCCCTGTGTCGCTGGTAGCCATTCAGCTCTTTATTAGACATCAGGTGTTTTAGACGGCATGGTAACACAGATTTACAGTTTAAAAAAACATATGCAGTTGCTGGGAGTTTGATGTGTGCCATCAATGTGAGTTAATAGTTCATCTTTAAGATTCTATGATAGTTCATATTTCCAGTGTTGTGGGATTTGATAAATCAGTATTGAAGTCAGCCCCCTCTTGATGTCTCATGATAGTGTGTATTTTCCACACAGTCACTCACTAGAGTGTTAATACTGTCATTCATTGTAAGCCAAATGGACACAAGCTTTGCCCTTGTCAAGCTGATCACTTGTGCGAGCAGCCTGGCAGCCCTAATAGTGTAAGATTCCCTCACCTCTATATCTCTTCACTTTTAATCTTCATGTTTTTCTTTCTATGCTTTTTTCCCCTTTCTTAGGCTTTTCTTGAGGACACTGACCACCATAGTGAAGGTGTGCCAGAGTGAGTTGGTATGCTCCATGCTGTGTTTTCTCAGGGAATGACTGTTCGTGTGTGTGTGTGTGTGTGTGTGTGTGTGTGTGTGTGTGTGTGTGTTAGACAGACAGACAGAGACAGAGAGAACATGGTTGGTGGGTTATGTGTGGGGTATGTGAAGATGGTATTCCTCCAGAGTGGTCTACCTTGTGTTTTTAGATAGATACTCTCACTATTCTGGAGCTCAGAAAGTAAGCTGTGCTGGCTGGCTAGGAAGGCAGGATCCTCAGTAGTGGGATTTACAAGCATATACCATACCTTGCTTTTTTAAAACGTGGTTTCCAGATGGGTCCTCATGATTTCAAGGCAAGCATTTTACTGAGTGAGCTGTCTCCCCAGCCCTGTGCCTGTTGTTTTAATGTAACATGTCCAAAAAGTTTCATAGGTATCCAGTCACCTTGAAGTAGATATGGCTTACCTGATAGTGACTTCTTCCCTGTCCTTTCATTAATATTGATAACTAAAATAACTAAAGCATTTCTTGTTTTCCATCATTTTGCTAACATCTTCACAAGTTTAAATAAATACTTGCATTTGAATGATTTTATGCAACCAGTGAGATGGCCAAGCAGATAAAGGCAATTGCCTTGCAAGCCAGATGACCACAGTTTGATTCCCAGAATTCAGGTAAAGGTAGAAGGATAGAATTGTCTCCATATAATTGTCCTTGGACCTCTCTATACCTGCACTACAGTATGCATGCCCACACATACACATTATGCACACAAATAAAAATAAACATTTAAAAAATAGTTTTATGTGTTGTCTTAAGGTTTTCTATTGCTGTGAAGAGATACCATGACCATGGAAGCTCTTATAAGGAAAACATTTAATTGGTGTGGCTTGCTTACAGTTTCAGAGGTTGGCCATTATCATCATGATAAGGACCATGGTGGTGTGCAGGCAGATGTGGTGCTGGAACTGAGAGTGCTACATCTTGCAGACAACATGAAGCCAACTGACTGTCACACTGAGGGAAACTTGAGCAAAAGAGACCTCAAAGCCTGCCTCCACAGTGACATATTTCCTCCAACAAGGCCACATCTCCTACTAGTGCCACTCCTTTTGGGGGCCATTTTCTTTCAAACCACCACATGTATTCTCTGAATATGATGCTTTTGTCCATGGCTGAATTGAAGAATTTGCATCATTTGCCTGAAATACATACTTTCACTAGAAAATTATTTAACTAAATAATTCCTATGAGTTTTATTTCAGTCAAATCTATTTCAATTAAACTCCTCGATATGGAGAAAATGATTCTTGAAGGGGAATTGTATGAGGGATATTTTTCACCCTTTTATAATTCTGCTTGAATGCTTATAAATTTTCTTTAAAAACTAAGTGGCATAGAAATTTCATGCTTGTCATATATTGGTAAACATTAAAATATTTTTGTTTACTTGTTTTTAATATGGCAACTTGAGCACTATGAATAAATTTCCTAGAATAAGTATGATGTCCTCTGTGGGGTTTCCCTTTTACTATTTAGCACTTGTTTCCTCTTCTATGTTCCCCAAGCCTTTTTTTTTCTCAATTTTTGAGACATAGTTTCACTCATTAATGCAGGCAGTTCATGTGCTCAACAACCCTCCTACTTCAGCCTCCCAAGGTCTAGAGCACAAATTTGTGTTACCAGACATGGCCATTAATAATCATTTATCATCTAGCTGTGTTCATAGCACAACACCTTAACATTTAAATGAAACTTTGGAAATGTATGGCACACCTCTAGCCTCTCCCTACCAAACCTAAAACCAAGAACAAAATAAAGATAGCATTGAACTAATTTCTTCCTTGGATGTTTTCTGTCCATACTCTGGCTAGTTCTTTGTATTTTTTTCATCTATTGGGCCCTAGGATATAATTAGGACCTACAAAGTTAAGTAGTGTTTGTTCTATTGAAATATTTAACTCTTTAATCACATGTTTGAAATAGTTCTATTAATAGAGAATTTTTGTCTTCCTTGATAGTTTCTAGGATGGCTTCTGCATCAACATCTAAGTGTAATTCACACTCCTTGGAGAATGAATCTATTAAGATGGTAAGTTCAGTTTTTACATTTATCTGTATCTCTGCATTTCTCTCTTCATATTTGTATTAGACAATCATTTGGGTCTTAATTGAATCATAAATTTCATTATGTGTTCACATAGCATACGGCATTGGAGACATGGAGCTTTATTTATCATCCCACCTTGTTCCAGGAAAGAATATTTAAATAGAATATATGTTAAATGATTTTTGCTTTGTAAATGCTTTGCTGAAGAAATGTTCAAGAATTGCTCTTAGATCTTACATTCAGGTCTGAAGCAGTTCTCCATATCAGACAGCTCCCTGAAGGAGCTGTTGGAAAGCCAAAACTGACTAAAAAGGCTAATATATCTTTGTAAATATGGCATTATTTGATGGCTATGATGATAACATGTACAAACCCCAAACATGTACAACTTGAACATAAAATGCTTCAAAGTGGCCAAGGTAGATCGTTCAATTAGAATGAGATTTTGGGATCATAAATTGAAAGGGAGGGGTGAATTCAAAGTAAGTTTTATTCATAGTCCCATGAAGTTTTAGGATGATCCACCAGAGAGCCCGCCAGCACCCAATTGGATTAAGAGATTGCAGCTACTCCCAGAGACAGAGCCCATCAGCACCAATGAGACCAAGAGCTCCCTCTGGACCACAAAATCGATCAGACCAACAGAGGCTCCCTCAGACATAGATACCACTTGTACCAAGTAGAGAAAGAGATGGGTAGATACCAGTGCAAAAATACAGTCAACAACATAAAAAGCAATATGGCTCTATCAGAACCTACATCAGCAAGACCTGAATATCCCAACACAGAAGACACAGAAGAAATTGACCTTAAAAATGACCTTAAATAGCAAATGAAAAATCCCTTAAAGAATTCGGGGAAAAGTCAAACAAAAAAATGGGAAGTAATCAGTAAATCCCTTAGAGAAAACAATTAAACAAGTGAGGGAAACAGTTCAAGATTTGAAAACTGAAATCGATACACAAACTGAGGTAATGCTGGAAGTGAAAAATCTGAGTAAACAAACAGGAAATACAGATGCAAGCATAACCAACAGAATGTAAGAGATGGAAGAGAGGATCTCTGATGTTGAAGATATGATAGAGGAAATAACATTAAAGCTAGTAAAGTTATGACTGAAAATATCCAGGAAATTTGGGACACCATGAAAAGACCAAACCTAAGAATAATAGGGATAGAAGGAGAAGAATACCAACTCAAAGGCATGGAAAATATATTCAACAAAATCATTGAAGAAAACTTTCCCAACCAAAAGAAGGGAATGCCTATAAAGATACAAGAAGGTTAAAGAACACCAAATAGACTGGATTAAAAAAAATCAAACAACTAAACATACAGAATAAGGAAAAAATATTAAGAGCTGTAAAGGAAAAAGGCCAAGTAACAGACCCATAAGAATAACATCTGACTTCTCAATGGAGACTCTAAAAGCCAGAAGGTCCTGGACAGACATTATGTAGACACCAAGAGACCATGGATGTCAACCCAGACTATTATACCCAGAAAAACTCTCAATCACCAAAGATAGAGTCAACAAAATGTCCCATGATAAAACCAGATTTAAACAATAACAAATCCAGCCCTACAGAAAGCTCTTGAAGGACAAATCCAACCTAAGGAAGTTAGATATACCCATGAAAATACAGGCAATAGATAGTCCCACAACAACAAATACTGAAGAAAGGCAACATACAATACTACCACCAAAAAATAACTGGAATTAACAATCACTGGTCATTACTATCCATTAATATCAATGGTCTCAATTCACTTATAAAAAGACACAGGCTAACAGAATGGATACGAAAACAGGATCCATCCTTCTGCTACATACAAGAAACACATCTCAACTTCAAAGACAGACACTATCAAGAATAAAAGGTTAGAAAAAGTCTTTCTAATCAAATGGATTTAAGAAGCAAGCTGGTGTAGCTATCCTAATATCTAAAAACATAAACTTCAAACTAAAATCAGTCGAAAGAGATCAAGAAGGACACAACATATTTATCACAGGGAAAATCCGACAAGATGAAGTCTCAATTCTGAATATTTATGCCCCAAATACTAGGGCACCTATATTTGTAAAAGAGTCATTACCAAGGCTTAAATCACACATCAAACCCCATACACTAGTAGTGAGAGACTTCAACACCCCACTCTCACCAATGGACAGGTCTGCCAGACAGACACTTAACAGAGAAATAAGGGAACTAAGAGAAATTATGGCTAAATAAACTTAATAGATACCTACAGAATATTCCACCTGAACACAAAAGAATATACCTTCTTCTCAGGACCCCATGGAACCTTCACCAAAGTCGACTACATGCTTGGTCACAAAGCAAATCTCAACAGATATAAAAAAATTGAAATAACTTCTGGTTTGTTATTGGGCCACCATGGCTTATAGTTATATTTCAACAACAACAAAAATTACACAAAGCCTAACATCTCATAGAAACTGAATAATGCCCAATTGAATCACCAATGGGTCAAGGAAGAGATAAAGAAATTAAAGATTTCCTATAATTTAATGAAAAAAATGTACAACATAACCTAAACTTACAGAACACTATGAAAGCAGTGATAAGAGGAAAATTCATAGCACTAAATGCCCACATAAAGAAGTTGGAGAAATCTCACACTAGTGACTTAACAGCACAACTAAAAGCTGTAGAACAAGAAGAAGCAAACTCACCCAGGAGATACAGAAGCCAGGAAATAATCATTTGAGGGTGGAAATCAAGAAAATAAAAACAAAGAGAACAATACAAAGAATCAATGAAACAAAGAGTTGGTTCCTTGAGAAAATCAACAAAATAGATAAGCCCTTATCCAAATTAGCCAAAAAGCAGCGAGAGAGCATCCAAATTAACAACATCAGAAATGAAAAGGGAAACAGTAACAACAGACATCTAGGAAATCCAGAGGTCATACTTCAAAAACCTATACTCCACAAAATTGGAAAATCTGAAAGAAATGGATGATTTTCTGGATAGGTACCCCATACCAAAGTTAAATCAAGACCAGATTAACTATTTGAGGAGTCCAATAACCACTAAGGAAATAGAAATGTTCATTAAAAGTCTCCCAACAAAAAAAAGCCTAGGACTAGATGGTTTCAGCACAGAATTCTATCAGATTTTCAAAGATGAGCTAATACCAATACTCTTCAAATTTTTCCACACAATGGAAACAGAAGGAAAATTACCAAACTCTTTTTATGAGGCCACAGTTACGCTGATATCCAAACTGCACAAAGATGCAACAAAGAGAATTACAAACCAATCTCCCTCATGAACATGCAAAAATACTCAATAAAATACTGGCTAACCGAATCGAGGAACACATAAAAAAATTATCCACCATGACCAAGTAGGCTTCATCCAAGAGATGCAAGGATGGTTCTTCATACAAAAATCTGTCAATGTAATATACCATATAAACAAACTGAAAGAAAAAAACCACATGATCATCTCATTAGATGCTGAAAACCCTTTGACAAAATCCAACAGCCCTTCATGATAAAGGTTCAATAGAGATCAGGAATACAAGGAACTTACCTAAACATAATAAAGGCAATTTACAGCAAGCCAACATCAAATTAAATGGAGAGAAACTCAAAGCGATTCCACTAAAATCAGAAACAAGACAAGGCTATCCACTCTCCCCGTACTTATTCAAAATAGTACTTGAAGTTCTAGCTAAATCAATAAGACAACAAAAGGAGATCAAGGGGATACAAATTAGAAAGGAAGAAGCCAAACTTTCACTATTTCCAGATGATATGATAGTATACATAAGTCACCCCCAGAATGTGACCAGGGAACTCCTACAGCTGATAAACTCCTTCAGTAAGGTTGCAGGATACAAGATTAACTCAAAAAAATCAGTAGCCCTCCTATATACAAATGATAAATGGGTTGAGAAAGAAATCAGAAAAACAGCACCCTTTACAATAGCCACAAATGATATAAAAAAACCTTGGGGTAACCCTAACTAAGCAAGTGTAAGACCTGTATGATAAGAACTTTAAGTCTCTGAAGAAAGAAATCGAAGAAGATACCAGAAAATGGGAAGATCTCCCAAGCTCATGGATAGGTAAAATCAACATAGTAAAAATGACAACTTACCAAAAGCAATCTATAAATTCAATGGAATCCCCATCAAAATCTCAACAAAATTCTTCACAGACTTGGAAAGAACAATACTTAACTTTATATGGAAAAACAAAAAACCTAGGATAGCTAAAAGAATTTTGTATAATAAAGCAACCTCCAGAGGCATCATGATCGCTGACGTCAAGCTCTATGGAACTATAGTAATAAAAACAGCTTGGTACTGGCATCAAAACTGACACATGGACCAATGGAATTGAATTGAAGTCCCTGATATTAATCCACACACGAATGAACATACGATTTTTGACAAAGAAGCCAAAACTGTACCATGGAAAAAAGAAAGCATCTTCAACAAATGGTGCTGGCATGACTTGATGTCAAGATGCAGAACATAGCAAGTATATCCATATTTGTCGCCATGCACAAAACTCAAGTCCAAGAGGATCAAAGACCTCAACCTAAATCCAGTTACACTGAACTTGATAGAAGAGAAAGTAGGAAGTAGTCTTGAATGCATTGGCACAGGAGACCACTTCCTAAATATAACACCAGTAGCACAGACACTGAGAGCAACAATAAATGGGACCTCCTGTAACTGAGAAGCTTTTGTAGGTGGAGACCTTCTCTCCAGCCCCCACCAAGCCCTCTTAGTCAGCCCACTTATAAAATAATCACACAGACACTTAAATTATTTAAACTGCTTGGCCATTAGCTCAGGCCTACCATTGTCTAGCTCTTATTCTTATATTCAGCCTATTTCTGTTAATCTATACTTTGCCATGTGGTTCGTGGCTTACTGGTTCCTTACATCTTCCTTGTCTTGGTGGCCGCTGGCCGGTCTCTCCACCTCAGCCTTCTACTTCCCAGAATTCTCTTCTCTACTTGTCCCACCTATACTTCCTGCCTGGCTACTGACCAATCAGTGTTTTATTTACCAATAGATCATCCACAGCAAGCTTTTTTAGAGCAAAGGACACAGTCAATAAGACAAAATGACAGCCTACAGAATGGGTAAAATCTTCACCAACCCCATATCTGATCTCCAAAATATATAAAGAACTCCAAAAGCTAGACTTCCAAAACTGAACAATCCAATTGAAAAATGGGCTACAGAGCTTAACAGAGAATTCTCAACAGAAGAATCTCAAATGGCTGAAAGACATTTAAGAAATTACTCAACATCATTCATTAGTCATCAGGGAAATGTAAATCAAAACAACTCTGAGATACCATTTTATACCTGTCAGAATGGCTAAGTTCAAAAACAATGATGACAGTTTATGTTGGAGAGGATGTGCAGCATTGGGAACACTCCTACACTGTTGGTGAGATTGCAAACTTGTACAGCCACTCTGGAAATCAGTATGGCAGTTTCTCAGAAAATTGGGAATAAGTCTTCCTCAAGACCCAGGTATATCACTCTTGGGCATATACGCAAGGAATGCTAAATTTTACCACTAGGACACATGCTCAACTATGTTCATATCATCATTCTTTTTAATAGCAAGAACCTGGAAACAACCTAGATTCCCCTCAACTGAAGAATGGATAAAGGAAATGTGGCACATATACACAATGGAGTACTACTCAGCGGTAAACAAAATAAAACAAAACAAACAAAAAAACAACAACGACAAAAAAACCCCAAACAATGATATCATTATATTTTCAGGTAAATATATGTAACAAGAAAATATCATCCTGAGTGAGGTATCCCAGACTCAGAAGGACAAACATAGTATGTACTCACTCATAAGTGGATACTAGATGTGAGGGAATGGATGGCTAGACTGCAACCCACAGCTCCTGAGAGGGTAGCTAACTGGGAAAGACCCTAGGAGGGACATATGAATGGCCCAGCGAAGGGCAAGTGCATGAGATCTACATAAGCACTGGGTGTGTGGGGAGGGTGGCAGAGGGCAAGGAGTGGAAGATGAGAACATGAGGATGTGGGAGGGTCTTGCTGGAACAGGGACAGAGCGGGAGGGCAGGGAGGGAGATACCAAGATAGATGAGGATATCATGGGAATAGGAAGAGGCAGGGTACCAGGGAGGCTCTCAGGATTCCACAAGAATGACTCCACCTGGGAGTGCTGACAGTGGTCTAGAGGGTACTTGGACTGGTCTACTCTGGTGACCCATAGTGAATACCCTAACTGCCATCATAGAGCCTTTGTCCAGTGACTGATAGAGGCAGATGCAGGGATCCATGGCCAGGCACCATACTGAGCTCCAGGAATCCAATTAATGAGAGAGGAGGGATTCTGCAGGCGGGAAGACGTGCAGAGATGACTGGCCACACTGGTGGAATCCTATGATCTGTAGATTAGTGGCTGTGGAGCTCATGGGACTGGAATAGGCCCTCTGGATACAGAACATGGTTGTTTGGCTCAAACTATTTGGGAGGCACCAAAACAGGGGGATCAGAATCCATCCCTGGTACATGGGCAGGCTTTTAGGAGCCCAGTGCCAATGGTGTGATGCTTTACACAGACCTGGTGCAGTGGGGAGGGGTTTGGACCTGCCTATGCACTGTGTGTCAGGCTCTGCTGGCTCCCCATGGGAGACCTTGATTTGGGGATGTGGGGTGGCTTGGGGGGGGGGGGTTGGGGTGTGGGAGGAGGGAGGAAATAGGATCTGTGGGTGATATGTAGAGAGAGTAGAAAATTTCTTAATAAAGAAAAATGAAAAAAAATATGATCCACCAGAAAGGTTACAAAATTCTCCCACCTCATAATATATTATGATAATCAGTCAGAAAGGCAGGTATCTTTTAATTTTTATTTCTGGATTACTGACAAGATTGACCTTTCATTTTTAAAGCTATATTATTATCCATTACTGTTGATTGAGTGAAATATTCATGTCCTTTGCCTGTTTCCCTGGGAGGGAGGTGGATAGATTATTTTCTTAATGGTTTAATAAGTATTCTTCATAATGTAATAACTCTTTATGATATATAAATCAATTTATTTTACACTTTTAATCTTATAGATTCTACTTTGATTTTGAATATTGAGATTTAACTTGTAGGAGGTTGGTTGGTTGGTTTTGGGTCAGGCTATGTGGTCCAGGCTGCCCTCAAACTTGTGACCATTCTGCTACAGCTTGCCAAAACTTGCCATTAAAAGTCTGTGTCTGGAGAGCTGATATCCAGAATATATAAAGAACTCCAGAATTTAGACATCAAGATGCCCAACAGTCCAATTAAGAAATGGGCTATAGAACTAAACAGATAATTCTCCACAGAGGAAGCTCAAAAGGCTGAAAGACATTTAAGGAAGTGCTCCACATCCCTAATTATCAGGGAAATGCAAATCAAAACAACTCTGAGATACCACCTTACACCTGTCAGAATGGCTAAGATCAAAAACACTGAAGACAGCTTATGCTGGAGAGGATGTGGAACAAGGGGAACTCTCCACTGCTGGTGGGAATGCAAGCTTGTACAGCCACTTTGGAAATCAATATGGCGTTTTCGTAGAAAATTGGGACTCTATATTCCCTAAGACCCAGATATACCACTCTAGGGCATATACCCAAGGAATGTTGAATCATACCACAAGGGCATTTGCTTAGCTGTGTTCATAGCAGCATTGTTTGTAATAGCCAGAACCTGGAAACAACCTAGATGCCCTTCAACTGAAGAATGGATAAAGAAAATGTGGTACACATACACAATGGAATACTACTTAGCAGAGATAAACAGTGACATCATAAGGTTTGCAGGCAAATAGATGGATCTAGAAAAAATCATCCTGAGTGAGGTAACACAGACTCAGAAAGACAAACATGGTATGTACTCATTCATAATAGGATACTAGATGTAAAACAAAGATTACTAGACTGCTACTCACAACTCCAGGGAGGCTACCTTGAAAATATGACCCTAATAAAGACACAGGGATCACCCAATGACAGAGAAATGGATGAAATCTCCATGAACAACCTGGACGTGAGTGGGGGTAATGAAGGGCAAGGTTAGAGGGAAAGAGAACTTAGGAGAATGGGTGATTCCAGCTGGATCAAGAGCAGAAAGAGAGAACAAGGAATAACAGACCATGGTAAATGAAAACCACATGAGAATAGGAAGAAGCAAAATGCTAGAGAGGTCTCCAGAAATCCACAAAGATACATCCACAATAGACTGCTGGCAATGGTCGAGAGAAAGCCTGAACTGACCTAGTCTGGTGATCAGATGGCCAAATACCCCAACTGTCATGCTAGAACTCTCACCCAATGAATGATGGAAGTAGATGCAGAGATCCAAGGCCAGGCCCCAGGTATCCAATTGGCGAGAAAGAGGAGGGATTGCATGAGTGAGAATTGTTGAGACTAAGATTGGAAAAAGCGTAGGGACAAATATCCAAACTAATAGAAACAAATGAACTATGAAACAAAAGCTGAGGAGCCCCCAACTGGATCAGACCCCCTAGATAAGTGAGACAATTGAATAGCTTGAAATGTTTGGGAGGCACCTAGGCAGTGGGACCCGCACCTGTCTTTAGTGCATGAGCTGGCTGATTGGAACCTGGGGCTTATGCAGGGACACTTTGCTCAACCTGGGAGGAGGGGACTGGACCTGCCTAGACTGAATCTACTAGGTTGACCTGAAGCCCCAGGGGAGTCTTTGCCCTGGAGGAGATGGGAATGGGGGGGTGGCCTGGAGGGAAGGCAGTGGTGGGTGCAGGAGGGGGAAGGCATGGATAAGTGCCAGATGGGGGAGGACAGGGGAACCCATGCCTGATATGTAAAATTAAATTAAATTATAAAATAAAAAATGTGTGTCTCTATACCGGGCTTGCCTGAGTTGAATGAATAATACTTTCCTGCCTGTTGGAGCTGCTGAAGTGATTAAATGTTGTTTGTTTTGCTCTTCTGGGAGGCCCTCTATCCAGCTCCCAAATAAGTCAAACATGAAGGCTTATTCTTTTTTTTATTTTATAATCAATTTAATTTTACATATCAGCCACGAATTCCCCTGTCCTCCCTCCTTTAGCCCCCTAGCCTTCTGCCCCAATTCTCCCCCCATTCCCACCTCCTCCAATGCATGGTCTCCCCTGGGGATTCTGCTTGCCCTGGTAGATTCAGTTGAGGCAGGTCCAGTACCCTCCTCCCTACACCAAGGCTGACCCAAATGTCTCAACATAGGTCCTACCTTCCAAAAAGCCAATTCCTGCACTAAGGACAGGTCCCAGTCCCACTGCCTGGGGGCCTCCTAAATAGTTCAAGCTAATCAACTGTCTCACTTATCCAGGGGGGGGGGTTATTCTTAATTATGAATACCTGGCCTTAACTTTGCTTAGTTTCTTGCCAGCTGTCCTTAATTTAAATTCTCCATTTACCATTTGCCTCTGGGCTTTTCCCATTCTCTTACTTCTGTAAATCTTACTCTTACTTCATGGCTTGCTGTGTAGCTGTGTGGCTGGCCTCTGGAGTCCTCCTCCTTGTCTGGGTCCTTGATTTCTCCCTTTCCAGATTTCTTCCTCTATATATTCTCTCTGCCTGCAAGTCCAACCTTTCCTTTCTCCTGCCTTGCTATTGGCTAGTTCTAAATTAGACCATCTGATGTTTTACACAGGCACAGTAACACAGCTTCACAAGTCAAACAAATGCAATATAAACAAAAGTAACACTCCTTAAAATAATATTCCCCAATATTTCCCCCTTTTTGTCTAAATAAAAATGAAAATGTTTTAGTTTAAACATACTCAGACTATATACAATCACAATTATCACGTAAAGATTACATTCACAATATTGTATCCATTTGTAGTTAGCATATTCAGGGAATATAATGCATTACCTATCCTGTCTTAGTGAATCCAAAATTTTATACCTAATTTACTTTCTATCATAACTAAGGAAAACTGCAACTATAACTAGTCTTCAACTCCATGAAAGACCCAGAATGATGTAATATGATCTAACAACAGAGACATTTGGCTGCTGGGACAGTCACCCAAAGTTCCTCTGCAACATTGGGGCATCCATCTTCAGCCCACTAGCCTAGAGTATCTGGAAGACTTTTCTATGAAGCGGGAATTATTTGGCAAAGTTTGTCAGTCACTTTGTTCTTTGTCCTGCAGAATGTCTGACAAACTCTTCTGTGAAGCAGGAATTTTGAGGGACTGTCCTGCCTTGTTTTGGCAAAGTTCAGTGGTCAGTTTCCTGTGGGTCCTTCATGTCCAGTCTGCACAGCACATTGTCAGCAATGAAAGGCTAAAATGCATTCTTTGCCCAGTGGCTAACCTTGCCACAATGAAAGCAAACTCCATAAAGAGTTTCTTCAGTGTCCATCATTTTCTCTGAAGTAAATAGGTGCTCCCAGGAACAGATGTGTATCATTGTCATGAAAAACTTGTAAGTTAACAGAACATTTAAATGCCATATTCTATAGGTGTTTGAAAGGTTTGAAGACATCTAAAATATATCTCTGTTATGATCTGGAAAGCATACCTAACATATCTACAAATTTGATTGTTATAAGTGACTAATCACTAACCTATGTTTCTTGATTATCCTAAATAGTTTATAATAAGAGCTTTTGAAAACTAGAACTTCATCCTACATTTCCAAATGAACTACATAGAAACAATACCTCAAACAGAAATAGAAACATGCATATAATATGTTGTACCAAAAATAACCTTAAATTTTTATCAATATACAAGAATCCTTTAAACAAGAATAGAAACATATATAGAGTGTAACAAAAATAGCTTTAAATTTGTGTCAATATTCTATATTTAACTAAATGATAACAAATACCCATAACCCATTAAATAATCGAAAGCCTCCCACACCCCTCTGGGGAATGTGGGCATAGTTTTCTCTGTATTTTTTCCTGCTGTCTGTGAATGAAGTATTTTTAGGGTCCCAACGAGAAAATTGAGCTAATGACCAAGTCCTGGGAAGACCAGCAATCACTTTTACTGATAGTTATCACCTGTCAAGTTTCAGCAGGTGTTGCCTGATCAAACCTGTTCTATCTTAACCCTGAAGGAATCCACAGCCTTTCACCTCCTATGTAAGCAAAACTCCAAAGCATTTTTGATTTCCATTTGACAAATACATTTTTTGACTTTTTTTTTAAAGCTAAGGCATTTTAAAAATACCTAGTTTGGTTCAATTTAGCAGTCCAGTTCACAATCCTATGTGTCCCAGCAGCTGTCTTTTGCTTCTCAATAGTCAAAACTTTCACAATCAACACAACATACAGGATCCAAACTACCTGTGTATTTCTCATCTTATGTGGCTTTTTTCTTTTACTCTCTCTTTAAAGACTATTATTACTTTTAAACTATTTCTGTCCATGATTTTCCATACCCCTTTTCTTTCTTTAAGACTATGCACATTTTTTCTTACAAAGAAACTTGATATATTTCAGGGTAGACATCTTTTGCATTGGAGGTAAATACTATAAAAGGCAGTTGTTGAAATACATTAGAACATCCAAACATGTAGAAAAACTAGAAAATTATAAAGTAAAAATTGAAAAAGTCATTTAAAACATTTAAATAGAGTAAATTTAATACTTGATTAACAGTCTTTCACATTACTTAGTACCCTTTCCAGTAAGAAATGTGATCTAATGTTTATGTAGAATCCTTCATTTTGGAGATGGGAAGAACTTTCTCTCTACAAAGTCACTGGGATAAAAAAATATTGCATATACTGGTATATGACCTGAGAATTTAGCATTAGGAGGGCCAGTCAAGGAGACCTGCAGATTGAGAATACATGAGTTACATAGAAAAATATATCCCCAATATGGATTTCTTAAAATCATCCACTGCTGTGGGATGTTCTGTATGTCAAATGTGTTGCTATGATTGGTTATTAATTAAAACACTGATTGGCCAGTAGCCAGGCAGGAAGTATACGTGGCACAAGGAGAGAGGAGAATTTGGGAAAGCAGAAGGCTGAGGCAGAGAGATCTGCCAACCATGACAAGCGAGAAGTAAGGTACCAGTAAGCCAGGAGGCACATGGCAACTTATAGATTAATAAAAATGGGTTAATTTAAGATAAAAAAGTAGATAACAAGAAGCCTGCCATGGCCATACAGTTTATAAGTTAAAAAAAAAAAAAAGACTACGCACATTGAAAAACACACTGGAACTTGTTTAGAGGTTTTTCCATCTGGATCTCTTTTACTGTGTATCTTTTAGCCTTTTTGACTATATGAGCAAACTTTCAAATTGATAAGGTACACCTGGATTCTCTGCCTGAGCGGCTCTCAGCTGACTCACCCTGCTTCTTGGGTCATGAAAGCCATGTGTGAAACTTGAGGCTGTTCAGAGTTTTGTCTGACCAGGAACTGCATTCAACCTTCCTAAAGCTCTAGAATGCTGATGCTTGCACTGCAGCAGGCGTTTTTACTTAGTTTTTTTGTTCCTACTTCACATACTGGCTTCTCAAAAGCTCAGTGACTTGCAGAAACTGTCAGGCCAAAACTCTTAAAGGAGCCATATCCCTTTTGTTGTTGTTGTTCAGCTTTCTCAGTCTCTAGGTGGATACATGAGCCCCAAGTTGGCATGCCAGAAGATTGTTAGTTTTTTACTCTTTTACCTCTTTAGCGGGCCTGCCAACCAGCTCTTGAATCACACATGGAAGCTTATTCTTAATTATGAATGCCCAGCCTTAGCTTGCTTGTTTCTTGCTGGCTTTTCTTAACTTATTCTGTCTTCCTTTTGCCTCTGGGCTTTTCCCGTTCTTTTACATCTGTAAATCTTACTCTTACTCTGTGGCTTGCTGTGTAGCTGGGTGGCTAGCCCCTGGAGTCCACCTCCTTCTCTGGCTACCTCTCTCTTCTCCTAGATTTCTCCCTCCATTTATTCTTCCTCCCTGCCAGCCCTGCCTGTCCTTTCCCCTGCCTAGCTATTGTCCAGTTCTTTATTAGACTACCAGGTGTTTTAGACAGGCACATTAACAGAGGTTCAGAGTTAAACCAATGCAACATAAACAAAAGTAAAACACTTTAAAAAAACATTCTTCAACAAGGTGAGGCACGTACCTGCGTACACTCTGAAACAGGAGACATACAGAAAAATAAAGCCAATGGTGGGGACTTTGTTGAAATGATTCCTAGGGACTTGATCAAGTCTTTGACAGACTGCTCTTTCTCTTACCTAGAATAAGGTTCTTAAATAAATAATAGGTCAGAAAGCATGCCTGTGATATAATTCTACAGCAATTGCATAAGAACAAAGCTGTGACCATATAGCACACTAACTTCATTCATATTTGATCATTTTACTGAGATATGTTAGCTTTAAAGTACTTAAAATTATTGAAAACTCTGATAAAATTATTTAAATGCAGTGAGCTATATTTTCATCCCAGATTCTCTTTTCCCAGTTTGAATTTTCTGTTTTCATTTTCTTAAATGCTAAACTTCCATTTTTCTTTAAAGGTGTATTTCTGTTTGCTACCATCTGTGCAAAGATAACACCAACACTTTTGATTCTCCTTTCACTTGTAGGTATCTCAAGATGGAGTCAGTCAGGATCTCAGTAAGAGTGTTTCTCAACTCCCAGGGGAAACACTAATTACCGGTAAGGAGCTTTTGAGGCTGGGGGTATAGAACTGGAGGAACAGAACAGCAGGATCAGGTGGCTTGAGTTTCACTTGCTCTGTACAAAGCAGAGAGAACAAATAGGCTAGCTTTGTTTAAGCACATCAACACAGTGAGCACTGCATGCTTTTCCTGATCAAAGAATTCTTTCAACAGCTCAGTGCTCACAAAGCTAGCAATATTCTTGTCTCTGTACCAAAGAGAATGATTTAGGGGAACAACATGGGTTATGTCTTGAAAGTTTCTAACTAGAGGTATAGTATAAACTATTTGTAATTTAAGGCTATAAGAACAATTAGATTAAGGCTTCTAAGCTGTGATGTATGTTTCAAAATGATAGCAACTTAAAGATTCTTCTCTTGATATAATAGGAGATCTTTTGCCAGAAAATGGAAATTAAGTAAGGTTGTGGTAACATTCCAATACAGTGGGGTTTGTGTTTTTTTGTTTATGTTCTTTATTCTTTCATGAGAAACCTATGTTAAGAGGAAGAAATCAACATTGAAAGGGCCAGGTCACTCTGACTTAAGAATGCAGAAGCATGTAATAGCTTTTGACCCAAGTGCTGATGATATGGACATTCAATTTTTGTGATAGGATTGGTCCTTCCTGCCTCATGTCAGTATATTTGGGGCTAATAATCAGCATTGTTTCAGGGAACCATTCCATTTATTAAGGTTCAGATTTTTATTTTAAATGACAAATGGAGGTTTTAGAAAAATGTCTTTGTGAATTAGCCATATACCACAAGAAACATGAGAAGCTATTTGGTGTCCATGGACTCACACTCATAATTCTAGTCTTGAAACTGAAACTAGTAAAATATGTCCTTCCCAGTTTCTGGATAAGAGCAAAAAAATTTTGCTTTTGACGGTCTTCATATATGATGTTTGAGTGCTGAATATCAGCAGATGAGCCTTTAACTGATATAGTAACTAATTGAACAGGCATAAAGTAACCTCAGTATATTGTTTTCATTTAGTACCTGAAGAGAAAGGGATGTCAAAGTCATTTTAAAAATTTAAATGTCATTAACATATTCAAGGATATCCTTGAAAGAGAAATAGTTCAAGTAGTTTCTTTTACAATCGTGAGATGCAAATAACAGCAAAACCCTTATTCACTTTTGTGTTCTGGCTCTTGTCACCTTGTCTCAGGTAGTGACAACATTGAGGGCAAACTCAGAAGTGCCATGAGTGCTTAGAGGAAACATGGGTCTAGTAGTTCCCCACTGCCCCGATTCAGCCTGGCACAGAGATGTGCAAACTTTGCCAGTGTTACTTCCAACATTTTTACTGTAGTTAAACATAGCCAAGTAGTTTATATTAAGTTAGTACCATTTGTTGTATATCTTGGTTTATATTTCCATTATTTTAGGGTACTTTTTTTTACCTTAATAGACAAAGAAGTTATTTACATATGTCCTTTCAATGGCCCCATTAAGGGAAGAGTTTACATCACAAATTACCGTCTTTATTTAAGAAGTTTGGAAATGGTAAGTAGATTATGAGACCATAAAGATGACCTTAACTGTTAAAAATGATGCTAAACTGTTTCTCTTCTACCTTGCAAGATTGACTGTGGATCTGATTAACACGGGGTATATTTGTGTGGAGTTTTTCATGTATTCACCTTACTAATGTTTCAGTCAAAGATATTATGAATGAAGCAGAGTTGTGAGTAGCAGTCTAGTCATCTGTGTTTTACATCTAGTATCCTGCTATGAGTGAGTACATACCATGTTTGTCTTTCTGAGTCTGTGTTACCTCACTCAGGATGATTTTTTCTAGATCCATCCATTTGCCTGCAAACCTCATGATGTCATTGTTTTTCTCTGCTGAGTAGTACTCCATTGTGTATATGTACCATATTTTCTTTATCCATTCTTCAGTTGAAGGGCATCTAGATTATTTCCAGGTTCTGGCTATTACAAACAAAGCTGATATGAACACAGCTGAGCAAATGCCCTTGTGGTATGATTCAACATTCCTTGGGTATATGCCCTAGAGTGGTATATCTGGGTCTTAGGGAATATAGAGTCCCAATTTTCTACGAAAACGCCATATTGATTTCCAAAGTGGCTGTACAAGCTTGCATTCCCACCAGCAGAGGAGGAGAGTTCCCCTTGTTCCACATCCTCTCCAGCATAAGCTGTCTTCAGTGTTTTTGATCTTAGCCATTCTGACAGGTGTAAGGTGGTATCTCAGAGTCATTTTCATTTGCATTTCCCTGATAATTAGGGATGTTGAGCAATTCCTTAAATGTCTTTCAGCCATTTGAGCTTCCTCTGTGGAGAATTCTCTGTTTAGTTTAGCCCATGCATGAGCTGGCTGTTTGGAACCTTGGGCTTATGCAGGGACACTTTGCTCAGCCTGGAAGGAGGGGACTGGACATGCCTGTACTCAATCCACCAGGTTGAGCTGAATCCCCAGGGGAGTCTTGGCCCTGGTGGGAATGGAGGGGAGGGCCTGGGGGGAAGGTGGGGGTGGGTGCAGGAGGGGGAGGACAGGGGAACCCATGGCTGATATGTAAAATTCAAACACAAATATAATTTTAAAAAAGAAAGTAAACTTACACAGGACCCATGACAGAGCTATCTCTGAACATTGAAGTGCCTTTCTGTGGATGAATGTTTATATTTGGTTTGTTCAATTTCCAGGAATCTTATAGGTATAGATTGAGATGCTTGCTGCTAATATATAAGAATTATCAAAAATTAGAATTAAAGCTATGTCACAGGCCTTTTCACCTTAGAAACTCCTGGCTTGTTGACTAGCCATGTATATTTGATTTCATTTTATGCTGCCCTTGATGATGAATTGGAGAAATTATTCACATTGTGGTGACATGACAAGCCGGTCTACATTACATGGTTTTGACTACATAAAACAATAAAATTATTTCTAGAGAAGAGTCCATAGGGAATATATATGAAAAGCTTCAAATCTTTGGGTAACTACAGCAGGATTATATACATACTCTCTATTTTTCTCATTTGTTGGTACTTCTCAAAATACCTAAAATGAGTATGTATTACTTTTATTATTAAAGAAAACCCCACTTAGCAAGCTTATTATGTAGACTTTATACTATTTATTTTTAAAATATTTTAATCAAAATAGAATTATATCCTTTTCTTCTCTCTAGACCTTCCTAGTTATTTCCTCAAATTCCTTTCATGTTCCCCACTCTCAAGTTGATAGCCTTCTTTTGTCTTCTTATATTTGCTGAACATATATGTGTATATATCCATTGATAGTCTATTATTTCAGTCTTGTTCATGTAGCTATTTCCACAGAGACTGTTTCACTGAAGACTTCCAGGTATTCTGGTTCTTACAATCTGTCCACCCCTTCTTCCATAATATTCCCACAGGCACAGTAATTATGATGTGTATATATCCTTTTGCGCTGGACTCCTCCTGATCCATTGGTCTCTGCATTGTATCTATCTGCGGTTTTGTGTAATAGTCTCCATTTTCTGTAAAGAGAAGCTTCTTTGATGAGGGGTGGTAACTTTACATTTACCTGTGGGTATAGGATAAGATTTAGTATATAGTAAGGGAGTATGCTGGTCTAGCAAAGTGGTGGCAGTAAATACTTTTCTAATGATGTCCATGACATCATTACCCCGTGAAGCTGCCTAATTTTCTGGTACCAGGCATGATTTCCTTTCTTTACACATGGTATCCTATTGGATAGGGTTTGGCATTAAATGCATAAGTGAAGTGCTCATCTGACAATGACTGCTACTTTCTTTATTCTTCTATATTATATAAAAACTTTTAAAGCAATTGGCCACACAACAGTTAGTGAAAGTCCAAAATGAAACTGCTATGGTAGCAGAAAATAGAAGGAATGCTCAAAATGTTTATATTCAGGAGCTGAAAAATAGTCATTGTAGTGTTTCCTCACTAAAATGGCCTAAACTAGAATAGTAATTGGGGGTTTCTGTTGCAAAACAGAAAAAAAAACTTTTTGTATGTTTGACAAAAAATTATCATCTCGTTGCCATTTTGAAGTGGGCTACTGTTTATTTCAGATATGTAAACATTGTAGAGGAAGTGATGAATTCAGATGTGCATGGTCTCATTTTGGGGTCAGCTTACCCATTTTGTGGATGTAAAAGTTGCATGCAGAATGATGGTCTCAGTGGTTGACTTTTTTTGTGGCCCTTTTTTGTAGTCTATCTCCCATCATTTGCCTACTGCCTCCAAAGTGATCCCTGTTAAAGCTGGATTCTCAGTGATATAATTCCTACTGGCTTCCTGTTTCCCAAAGAATAGAATTCACTCTCCTTTATGTAGCATAAATCCTTCTGATATCTCCAGCCTTAATTCACATCTCAAGCACTCTGCTCTGAAACCCCTTACCTTTTACCATCATGTAAATGCCTTTTTCCCCATACCTGGATGCCACTTTCGAAAGTTGTTTTTTTTTTTTTCCCTCCTTCAGAACCTGCCTCAAAAGTCATGACATTAACAGGCTGTGATGACCCACACCTTTAATCCCAGCATTCAGGAGGCAGAGCCAGGCGGATCTCTAAGAGTTTGAGGTCAGCCTGGTCTACAGAGCAAGATGCAGGGCACACTCCAAAACTACAGAGAAACCCTGTCTCAAAAATCCAAACCAAACCAAAGCAAACCACACCAAACCAATTCAAACCAAAACAAAACAAAAACAAAAATAACCAGAAAACAAAACCAAAACAAAACAAAACAAACCCTCATGACTTTTTTGGAGTCCCCCTCTAGCTTCCATTGAAGTAACCACTCAGTTTTTGCTTCCCAATAGTCCTTTCATCATGCTTTTCAGTTAACATTTAACTGCTCTGAAACCTTCCACAACCAGCTTTACACTTTTAATATCATTTTTTTATGGTTAGTTTTTCTGTTGAGCACTGGTCACTATCTCCTGTCTTATATTTTTCTGGTTCATCTTGTTTATTGTTGGCTTGTTCACTGCAGTCTTTCAGCTCCCAGAGTGGATCCTGGTGCATTGAAGATGCTCAATCAGTAATATTGAATGGGTGAATTTGGTCTCCTTTACATACTGCTATGTCTGTGACTTTAACAATTATTGAATCCTTTTGATCCTCACTAGTGCAGCAGCCAGAGCGACATACTTTTGCTAAAAGTGTATTCAGTGAATAAACTTATATGTTATTTGTGCTTCTTGGAAGTTAAAGGCCTTGGAACAGGCCTCAGTGCTTTGATTTTAGTATTTAGCCTACTCAATTGTGGTATCCTCAATACCCTTGCCTCTGGAGTTCAGAAGTCCCATAGCTACCATATGACCTTGACTATGCCAAGAAACTTGACTTGGTTAATAGTGTGACCACAGCAGGAACAACTGTAAGCATGTGACTCCATTCTTTCACAAAGAAGACTTATCCCAGATTCCCAACCAGGAGCACACTGGATTCAGATGCTATTTAATGAGAGAGGCAGCTTAACACGTTCTTTGTTCAGGTCTTTGACCTAGAACCATTCTATGTACACTGTGGTGTATCTTAACACCATGTGGGATGAATGACAATACAGCATTCCTGGTGGGATTCTAGAGGAGTGACTGGAAGAAATGTGACACAGCCTATAGAAGCACATGTAATATTCAAGTTACAAGGGAAAGGGTGATGAGCCATATATGTTTATAAACTTGAACAGGATGAAGGGAGAAAGAGATGCCTAGTCTGTAGAGAGTTTTCAAATCCATATATTGCATTTTCCTATACCACTATATAGGCATCTGTGCTGGGGAGACAATTGAGTGATCTGTGGGAATTGGGCCACTAGCAACAGAGGGAGTAGAAGGGCTAGCTAGGAGGAGATGAGGTTGGAAGAAGATGTAGCCTCAGGATCAGAAGTCACAGTTCAATAGAATATGTGTTACATGGAGGACCACACACCAGATGCACATTGTTGAAAGAGAATACAAGCTGCAGCATGGATGGGGTGGGGGGTGGGGGCTGGAAGTAGGCAGACCCACTAGAAGGTTACTTTTATTCTCTGGGTAAGCCAGACAAGCCTAATTGCAATCATGGTGGACACAGGATGGAGGGAACAGACTGTGGACAAACTTGGGAGGATTTGGATGGGCCATTATGAGAAGGGAGTTGTTGGAGGAGCATCCAGTTAAGAATGACTCCCATGATTTTTTGCTTGAGTGATCAGAGCCACTATCATTCATTGAAATGGTGCTCACTAAGGAAGGGAGTATCATATAGGTAAAGCCCAGTGGGGGGACACAAGTGAGGTTTGGACTTCCCAGGCCTTGGTGAGCCCTTCTTCATCTTTTCTATCCTTGCTATGGTTCCATCCACCTCCTATTGTAGTGGTATTTGCTCTGCACATGATCTTGAGCTATACGGCCCAAAAGAGGCAGTGATTCTTGCCTTCGTAAGTGACCTCTTAAAAGAAAAGGGAGAGGGGTCACGTTCTTCTTGGTATGCTTGGATAGCCAGGTGCTTTCGCTCCTGGACAGAAGAGAGGATGGCTTAATCTGTTTACTCAGTTCTGTATTCATGAGTTGATTTCCTCAATTTATATTTTAATAAATCCCTATTACCCATTAAATAGACTCACATGGGTTGATCACGAGGTGCCCAACGTGGGGCACAAACCCATGGGCCGGAGATTAAGTCTCATACTCAACCAAGTGAGCTAAAGATGTGTCCCTGCCTCTATCGTCTTATATTGAAAATGCTCCTTAGAGTTTACTAGGCTGCTCTTATGTTTATGTGTTGTGTGTACCCACATGTGTGTGGAGTTCAGAAGACAACCTTCAGGAGTCAGTTCTTTCCTTCCACTGTGGGTCCTGGGGATCAAACTCAGTTTATCAGGCTTTCACTGAGCCATCTTGTCTGCCCTCCATAACTTTTCTTTTATGCCTCAGTTTTTCACTTTTTAACTGCTGATGGAGATCCCTTGACTTTGTACCTGGCAACTCAGACTCCTAGCCAGGCTGTTCCTCAGTTCCTTCTTTGCATGCCTTTGGTTCTCTTACAGGTACCATTTTGTCATCCTATCATCCTGAAGCTACCTTTGTCTTCTTTTCCCCTCTACAAACCTTACAGTGTCCCTATTATTTCTTTTCTAGGTGTCCTACCCTTATAGCAGATCTCTCACTAGCCTTTGCCCCTGGGCTATCCCAGTCTCCTTGCTTCCAGTCTTCCCCATTGCATCAGGACTCATTTGCTATCTTTTCAGTCCTCAGCTTAGAGACTGTCTTTGCAGATACCTCAGCTGCATATGTAGGGCCCAGTACAAGCTGCTCCTGACTAGTCTTCTTAGCATGCCTCTTTCTTCCCGCTGTGGTAGTCTATCTATCCCATACACTGGCTCCTGTAAAGTACCATCACTGTTCCTAAACCATCCCGGTGTTTTTTCTCTGGGCTTTCCTTCCGGCCATTTGTTCCAACTAAAACATGTTCATTCCCAACATATCCCTACCATCACCTTTTTCTTTAACTTGATTTTGACATATTTAAGATAGACCATTTATAAAATATCCATCACCCAACTGAAGAAATACCATCCTCTGCTCCTTTTACATCAGGGATAATTGCCATCTTCAAGTGCTCCTTCCCATCTCAAGTCATTCCCACATCTAGTTGGAAACAAGAAAAAAAATATAAGAGATGTGTGAGAATCTGAAGGAGTCTTCCAAATGAGCTGATCACCACCCTGACAGTAGAGTTCAGGATTTACAACTGTTGGTGATATGAAAAACATGGTGACTAGAAGGTTTTCATTTTCTGATAAGCCAGAAACAGCGTGTTTCTTCCTTTATTAAATTCAAGAGAAATCCCTAGCTTGGCTTTTCTCTGAAAGATTGTAACATAGTGGTTCAATTCTCTCTTGTTTTAATACAAAGTGTCTTGCCACATAGCCCATGTTTTCCTTCAATCAGTGGTTCTCCTGCCTCCCTGACACACTGGTATTATGGTTATTGTGCATCACCATTCCTGGCAGTAAATCTGTTTTTGTAGCATTATCCAGAGATTCTTGAATCTTGTTCTTTTCAGTGGGTCTTTGTTGAGCTTCAGTGACAGCAGAGCATACATTGACTTTTACTCTGTAAAGGTACTTGTGTGCAGGCCTAAGACATGTAGTCTGCCTGCTTCATCTTCCTTCTGAGTTTCAGTACAGAGATAGAGTGCAGAAAAGCAAGATGAGTAAACTACATGTATGTCCTTCATACTGTCTCTCAGATATGTAACTATGAAATGATCTTCAGACAGAGATTGGGTATCGTGCTCCTTAACAGCTAGGCACTTTGCTTCCTTCAGCACTGTAACTGCCTGCCATTGGAACTGGAAGCTCTGTGTGCAACACGGAGAGGTTACTGTTTGCTGTCCATTCTGTCCATTTGAAAGCCAGACCCATGTTGTTGTCTAGAGAGAAAGCTAAACTACTTCATTATAAGCAGAAGCAAAAGAAATGCTTCTTTAAGTATTTTTCTCTTCAAATAATGCATTGGAAGCTTAGGGCCATCCTTTTCACAGTTGTATCCTATGAACATGTTACTCCCCCTACATTTACTTGTCTATTTCATTTTTATTTACATTCTTTAAAACTAGGGTCTCACATTGTAGCCCAGGTTGGTGTGAAACTCACTATGTAGCCCAGGCTGGCCTCCAACTTGCAGCAACTCTCCAGCCTCAGCTTCCCAAGTACTGAGATTATACATGTAAGCCACTATATTTCTTTTCATTTTTCAAGGCAATTATGTAATGCTATGTATAGTCTAATAATGTAGGATGCTAGCTGTAGGTTGAGCATAAAATGCAAAGATATAAAATGTTCTGAGATCCAACATGATGCTCAAAGATAACCGTATTTTGGACCTTTTCAGGTTATAGAAATTGAACCAATAAATTCCATATTTAAAATCAGTGCTGAAATTAAAGGCATGGATCATCATGCCTGACCCAACCTTGAACTTTTGATCCTTCTGCCTCTATATCCCAAGTGCTGGGGTTACAGGTGTGCGCCATCATACCTGTCATGTTCCATACTCTAGCTGATTTAGTCTCTTGTTCTGTTGAAAAGATGTCACCCTCTCTGAGCTTCTGTATATTCTCCTCTCCCAACCTGATGATACCCAATATTGCCAGCCTTTTCTTTCTTCTTTCACATGGGAGAGGAATAAATTAGATGTCCACTTTGCCACAGTATATACCTCTCCTGCAACATTTCCCTACTTGCTCCTTCTACTTCCTTTGAATGTTACAGTTTTGGTTTTCATCCTTTTTATACCCTCTGTACTGTGCATAACTGCTCAAGACTCATCATTTAAAATTCTTTAAAAAGATACATTTATTTATTTGTGTATATGTGTTTAAGAGCACTTTGCCTACATGTAGACATATGCACCATGTGTGTGCCTAATGCCCATGGAAGTGAGAAGAGGACATCAGATCCCTTGGAACTGGAGTTACAGATGTTATGAGCTGCCATGTGGATGCTAGGAATCAAACCCTAGTCCTCTGGAAGGGCAGCCAGTTCTCTTAACCACTGAGCTGTCTCTCTGGCTCCCAGAACCCTTCATCTTAAAACACCATCTTCCTACTATCTTCTTCCTTCCCTTCTAGGAACACTGCTTCCATTTAGTGACAGTTCATTCCTTAGCCTCTCGAGGTCTAGCTTCTGCTTGCTACTTAAACAATGCATTCACTGCTTAACTCCAAAGCCTTTGGCTAAGTGCTCAGTTTTCTAGTTTCTCTAAAATGGCTAATACTTCTCATTCCTCCTTTCTTCTTCTCCATGCCTTTGTGGCCCTCCACCCACATGTGCCTTTTACCTTCTATGCAGTTCACTTTTTCCTTCATACTCTCTCAGTCTGTATTTTCCTTGGAGTTCAGTTTTCACTTCTTTTTCAACTGCCAATTGCTTTAGACCCAGTCTTTCCTTACTCAGAAGATTTGAAAGCCTACAGTGTGCTGACCATGATGCCTGGAGATAGTGGGAGCATAGAAGATATAGTGTCCGCCCTCTTTGTGGAACTTATAGTAACAATAAGATAGATGGGCATTCCACTCAGAAACATAGGAATACCTGTTCACAAGCTGTGAAAAGTGCTGCATGGAACTGTAAGAGTAGGAGGACCCTGAGAAGTTGTCCAGAGAAAAGGGTGTTTGACATGTGGTATAAAGACTGAATATGAGTTACATGGAAGTGAGGCAGTGCCAGGGAGGCCAGAAGGAGCTAAATGAGTAATGTATGAGAAAACTCTAAACCAAAAGGAACACAGACAAGTGACAATGTCGTTAGATGAGTGGAGTGAGTATGGCAAGGGATGAGACAACTGATTAACTTAAGTCTCACCAATTCCCTTAAAGATTTGACTATTTGTTTTATGGGGCAGTAAGACCTGAACTTGGCATGGCCCTTATGCTTCAGCCTTCCAGTTGCTACAAATTATAGGCATGCTTCATCATGCCTGGGTTTTTGTTTTTAATTATTTTTAATTATCATTTTAAAGTACTACATCATGTTTTCAAACATGTCTACATTGTAGAATGGCTTCATCATATTAAGGAACATAGGCATTGCCTCACAAACTCATAATCTTTTATTTTTCTTGGAATGAGAACACTTAGCCTATTCTCTCAGCAATTTTCCATGATATAATATATTCATTCTAGCTCAAATCCCCAGGCAGTATGGTGGATTGTGAATATATCCTTTGCATCTGACTGCAATTGTGCATGCTTTGATCAGTAGCTTTTTATGCATGCCTCCAGGGGTTTGGGTTTTTAGAATTCAGTGTGAAATATTTCTGAAAGGGTAAGTAGAAAGGTGACAGTTTTTCCCTGTGTTTCTCTAGAAGTTGGCCCTGGCTGCTTTGTCACTGCAGCTCATGAAGGGAATAATATTGAATGCAAAGGAACTAGAATGGTGGCCATTAGAGTGGCCTAGAGGACTTTTGGGCAGAGTTGTAAAGATGTTGACAAGTTGAAATTGATTTAGGAGATAGATGTGGAAGAGTGAGTTAAGGATAGTTTTAAAAAAAAAAAGAATTTCAAAGATGACTGGACAATACTGGCCACCAAGATAGGAAGCTTGGGCAAAGGACATCATTTGCTATTTCAGAGTGTTTCATTCTGGGTGTTCTAAATGTGAAATATCTCTATATTGGTTAATATTTATCATATTGTCATGCCCAGTAGTATATCAAAAGTCTACTTTCTGCCCACTCCCGTGTTCTTTACATCTTTTGGCAGGGCCATCATTGTCCATCTGAGATCTTTGCCTAACTCCAAATCATCTTGGATCCCTCCTTAGGATGGTCATCTCCTCTGCTTTTTTCCCTATCTCCATCCACTCTCAGATCTCCCTGGCCCTTCACTTGCACTCAAGCACTAGCTTCCATAATGCTAAGAGTTGAGAGTGGCTCCTCCTTGCAGTCCATGGTGTGCAATGCTGCTACCTGAATGTAGCTAGAGTTGTCCTGCCTGGCCCACAGTCAGGACAAATCTCTCTCACCTGCCAGGCCCACAGCCGCTCAGACCCAACCAAGTAAAGAAACAGAGACTTATATTACTTATAAACTGTGTGGCCATGGCAGGCTTATTGTTAACTGTTCTTATATCTTAAATCAACCCATTTCTATTAGTCTATAAGTTGCCACGTGGCTCATGGCTTACTGGTACCTTACATCTCACTTGTCATGATGGCAGCTGGCAGCGTTTCCTTGACTCAGCCTTCCTGTCCCCAGAATTCTCTTCTCTGCTTGTCCCGCCTATACTTCTTGCTTGGCTACTGGCCAATCAACATTTTATTTATACAGAGAAATATCCACAGCACCCAAATATTTGTGAATCATGTGCTCTTCTCAGAAAACATTCTGTGGTTACCTCTCACATGAACCAGTCCTGCTAATACTCCTCAGGGAATTCTGGTGCTGGCTCTTATATCAGGCTATGTGTGTTTATAAAATGCCTGGGCCGTGCACCTGTTTGCAAGTCTGAGATATTTCTGGACAGCCAATCTCCAGTCATAGTTATTTCATTCCAGTGAAGTCATCACCACAGAACTTTGACAGAATCCAAACAGTAAGGCACCAGCTTGCCCTTCTCTGACATCCCATTCCATTTTGTGTGGACTCTTCTGATGACTCTTGGCACTGGCACCTTGGTATCATGCTGTTTCAGTACCCATGTCTTATCTCCCAGATAAAGCCGAGCCCTAAGATCCAGAAGGGCAACTCTGCAACTTAGCTTTGCAGACCCTAGTGCCCAGAACAGTTTTCTGCTTTCCCTCACAAGAGAGAGGATGAATGCACTATCTCTGCTGGTTTATCATATTTCTTCTCAGCTATTTTAGAAACTTCAAGGAACAGGAGCACATGGTTTTTAGTTAGAATGGACCTTTGAAACTCAATATTTAATGATATTTAGATAGTGATGACTCAGATTTCCTAATAGTTGGACTAATTTTCCTATTCCTGGATATTCCTGTTTAGCTTGCTGAATTATCAGACCTAGAACATGTCATTCTGGAAGAGTATGGCAAATAGCTTCATTAGACTATGTGTGCTTTGGGTGAGGAGATGGCTGCTTCTCCTCATTGCTTCATTTTTTGCTTTCTGTTGGACCAGGGCAGTCTGAGATCTAGAATTTCCTCTATATAGAACAATAGTGTTCTCTCATAGCTGGGCATGATGGATCACACCTATAATCCCAGGACTTGGGAGGTGGAGACAAGAGGATCACAAAAGTTTGATGGCAGTCTGTGGTCTACATAGTGGGTTCCAGGCTACCCTAGGCTGTACAGTGAGACCCTATTTTAAACAAGCAAATATCTCATCTCAGTTTTAAAACTTAAGTCTTTTTTTTTAATTTTGTAGCTCTTTTGAATTAGATTGCCCCCTCTTTTTTTATTATTATGTGTTTTAATTTTATACATCAGCCATGGGTTCCACTGTCCTCCCCCTTCCCATCCCCACCACCACCTTCCCCCCAGCCCCTTCCCTCCATTTCCATGTCCTCCAGGACCAAGACACCCCTGGGGACTCATTTAAACCTGGTGGATTCAGTACAGGTAGGTCCAGTCCCCTCCTTCCAGGCTGAGAATGTGTCCCTGTGTAAGGCCAAGGTTCCAAACAGCCAGCTCATGCACCAAGGATAGGTCCCGGTCCCACAGCCTGGGAGCCTCCCAAACAGATCAAGCTATTCAATTGTCTCACTTATCCAGAGGGCCTGATCCAGCTGGGGGCTCCACAGCTATTGGTTCATAATTCATTTGCTTCCATTCGATTGGCTATTTGTCCCTGTGCTTTTTGCAATCTTGGATTCAACAATTCACACTCTAGCAGTCCCTCCTCCTTCTCGACAGTTGGACACCTGGAGCTCCACCTAGGACCTGGCTGAGGATCTCTGCATCCACTTCCATCAGTTATTGGATGAGAGTTCCAAGACGACTGTTAGGGTGTTTAGTCATCTGATCACCAGACTAGGTCAGATCAGGCTTGCTCTCAACCATTGCCAGCAGTCTACAGAGGATATATCATTGTGGATTTCTGGGGACCTCTCGAGCACTCTGCCTATTCCTGTTTCATGTGGTCTTCATCTATCATGGTCTGTTATTCCTTGTTCTCCCTTTCTGTTCTTGATCCAGCTGGGATCTCCTGCTACCCTAAGCTTTCTTTCCCTCAAATCTTGCCCTTCATTACTCCCACTGTCATCTAGGTTGTTCATGTAGATATCATCCATTTCTCTGTCATTGGGTGATCCCTGGGTCTTTCCTAGGGTCCCATTTTCTAGGTAGTCTCCCTGGAGTTGTGTAGCAGTCTCGTCATCTTTGTTTTACATCTAGTATCCTCCTATGAGTGAGTACATACCATGTTTGTACTTCTGAGTCTGTGTTACCTCACTCAGGATGATTTTTTCTAGATCCATCCATTTGCCTGCAAACCTCATGATGTCATTGTTTTTCTCTGCTGAGTAGTACTCCATTGTGTATATGTACCATATTTTCTTTATCCATTCTTCAGTTGAAGGGCATCTAGGTTGTTTCCAGGTTCTGGCTATTACAAACAATGCTGATATGAACAGAGCTGAGCAAGTGCCCTTGTGGTATGATTGAGCATTCCTTGGGTATATGCCCAAGAGTGCTACAGCTGGGTCTTGGGGGAGATGGATTCCACCAGCAGTGGAGGAGAGTTCCCTTTTTCCAGAGTTTGGGGATCACCTGTGGCCTACTTGCAGGAGTCAGGCTCTCTCTTTCCAACATGTGAATTCCTGAGATGATACTCTAGTCTGCAGGCTTGTCAGTAATCGCCTTTACCCACTGAGCTATCGTGCTGGGTTTTTTTTCTCATTTTTAATCTTCCTGCCTTCTAAACAAAGAAAATAAACATCTTGCTTCTGTGTTGATATTAGAATATCAGGCTTTTATGTAGCATGTAATGCATATACTTAGTTTGACACTTAAGAATGTAGTTCACAGACACTCATAAATTTCAGCATAGTCCAAGAATATACCACACTGCATTGTAATGCTAAGATAGACTGTAGTAAGTAGTAAATACAGTACAATGTACAGCTATTTATGTGTTACTAAATCAGGATTTTCTCTTTGGGCATTTTGCTTTCAGTCATGTTGGAGAGTGTACAGTATTTTATAGAAATGCATACAACAGCTAGTCATGCCTCCTTACAGGTGTAAAGACAAACTCTGCCAGAGCATACTGATCTGCTATGTGTGCAGAGCACAGTCATGTCTTCCAAATGCTAAACTGCACTTTAACATCATCAGAATGATAGCGATAACAACTTCCTTTGTATTCTGGCTACCACCAGTGGGCATTATGCCAAGTCCTTTAAATCTATTATCTCAAATAATCACCACTATACAGATCACTGTGACCTAGGGATAGCACTAATTTATCCAAGTCCTCCAGCTAATAAATGTCAGAACTTGGATTTGAGCCACTTTTGACCAAGTTAAGAGCTTGTGTTGTTTTTCTCTATATGATAACAACTTTTTCTTTTATTTTTATTTTTACGTTTTATTTTCAAATTACCACAAGCACATATGATCTTGTACAAATAGTAAAGAGACGACTCATGCATTAATCTCCGAGCTGCCTCCAATAACTATATTGTTTGATCAACCAGAAAGTAGATTAGGAGGCCAGAGAGATGACTCAGTGGGTAAGAGCACTTGCTGTGCAAGCATGAGAACCTGAATTTGGATACCAGCACCCACCCCAGTACCCATGTAAAAAGCCAAGTTTTGGCTATGCATACACCTATAACACCAGCGCTGCAGGGGGAAGAGACACAATTCAGTAAGAGAACCTGTCTCATAGGAATAAGGTGAGGAATGATAGTGCAGGTCACCAGATGTATTCCTGTGGCCTTTACACACACACACACACACACACACACACACACACACAGGAAGGAAAGGGGGTGGGAGTGGGAAAGGTGCTCAGCACACTACAAATAGTATAGTTAACCAGTACTTGAATGTTAAGTTGTGTGAGTGTCTTTTCATACATTCTATAGCTTTTGCTACCAAGTAACCACCATCAATAATGAAGATATGAAACTGTTAGAGCACCACAAAAGAATCCTTCAGACTCATGCTCTCTTCTCCTCATTTCCTGACAACTGCATCCCTGTGTTCAACCCTGTCTTATCATTTCAAGGCTATTACATAGTTGGATATGGTGGCACAGGCCTGTAGCCCCCAGCACTGGGAGGAGGATGGGGCAGAAGGATCAGAAAGTCAAGGACAACCTGGACTATAAATAAACTTCAAACAAAAAGAATGGTATATAAATAGAATCACATAGCATTGTATCTTGAGATTGGCTTTACTTATACTGCAGTTTATCCCTAAAATTTTTCTAGCTACACATATGTGGTTGATATATTGTATATCCTAATAAGCTTATCTGAGGGTTAGAGAACAGAACAACCACTAGATTAGACATAGAGGCCAGAAAATGGTGGCACGCACACCTTTAATCATATCACTTGGGAGGCAGAGATCCGTCTGGAGCTCTGTGATTTCGAGGCCACACTGGGAACTGAACCAGAAATGGTGGCACAAAACTTTAACCCCAGGAAGTGATGTCAGGAAGCAGAAAGGTATATAAGGCATGAAAACCAGGAACTAGGCTGGTTAAGCTTTTAGGCTTTTAGCAGCAGTTCAGCTGAGATCCATTCAGGTAAGGACTCAGAGGCTTTCAGTTTTTCCAGGTTTTTTTTATTAATATGACCTTTTAAGATTTGTGTTACACACATATATTTGTTTCCATGGTATAGATGAAACCACAGACTTGAATTTCTAGAAAACTTATGACCTAAACATAATTTTGAAGAAATACTAGTTTCTTTTTTTCTTTTTCTTTTCTTTTCTTTTTTTTTTAGGAGAGGATTTAAAAATGAATGGAATATTTTTCCTTGTGTTCCCAACCGGCATTTTCAAAGAATAAATATCTGTCTACCTTTATTTTTTTTTCCTTACTGTCGGTCACTTAACACCATCAAAGTAAATTTTTGGTTGGATGATCAGCCCCCCAAAATGGGGCATTTCTATCACCTGCTCCAAGGCTCAGAGAACATTACAGAAGAGAGTCAGAAAGAATATGAGTCAGATGATGGGAAGGAATGCTACAAAATGCTGTCTTCTGGGCATAACATGACTATGGTACCTTTGAATTCACAACAGCAGAGGCTTCCTGCACAACACTTAGCCCATCAACATTCCATTGGAAATTGGAGGGACTCATATGGCCCCATCCCTCCTAGAGGAACTATACACAGTTAATGGTTGCTAGTAGAAGAAAAGTCATATTTCTCAATAGTATCGTCACTGATAAGTTGCCCATGGTCCCGTAAATTACCACACATTTATACTTATGTCATCAACCCTAACTAAATTTAGAGGTCACAAAGAAGGACATGGAGGTAGGAAAGAAGTGGTTGTTTGGTGTGAGGGGAGAAGGGCAGAGGAGAATATGGTGTGTGTGTGTGTGTGTGTGTGTGTGTGTGTGTGTGTGTGTGTGTGTGTATCTGTCTGTCTGTCTTTGTCTGTCTGTGTAATTGTGAGAGAATAAATGTGAGTAACTTCCCAGACCCCTGGAATTACAGGCAATACCAAGTGGTTGAGGAGGCATTTTGATGGCATACTTATATATTGTAATACTTGCTTGTTTATGTGTGATCTGTATTCTAGTTTTACTCTTAAGTGGCTAATGTACTAAAGGTTAAAAAAATCAAAGCTTATGATTATTTTGGCTTTTTGATGTTTTCATTATACTGACAGAAACACTGACTTTTGTAATTTTGTCCATTTCAGGATTCTGCTCTAATACTTGATGTTCCTCTGGGTGTGATATCAAGAATTGAAAAAATGGGAGGCGCGACAAGTAGAGGAGAAAATTCCTATGGTCTAGATATTACTTGTAAAGTAAGATAATTGGTACTTTCTTATACAAAGAAAAAGACAAATTAGTATTGAGTAGTAGAAAATTAATATGGGCTTAAAAAATAAAAATCATTTCCTGGGGTGATGTTACATACCTTTAATCACAGCATTCGGAGACAGAGGCAGGTGGATCTCTCAGTTCAAAATTATCAAAATACCTTGTTAATCTCAAATTCTAGGCTTGAGGCTTCCCTTCTGAGTTGAGATTTAAAAAGTGCCTGGGGTAGAGTTTCCACACAAGGGGCCTCCTATAGTCAAGAGTGAGGCTTCCACAAAGATGTGGTTAGCTCCTTAGCTTGCTGGGACAGAAGAACATTTATAGATAATGTTTCTTAAGCCTTAGTTTCACTCTATTCCTCCTCAGGTTGTTGGAGCACCATAGTTTTCATAGTCATATGCCTGTCCCATGGAGTTGACTGCTAGTCCTTCCAACTACTTCTGGCCCCAATGACCATCCTCATGTTCATCATTTTTTCTTCCTTTTAAATGATAGTAAGTTTTCAGGAGTAATATGATTGAGTTAAAGAGTAAGTGTTTTCATGGCTCTTTATGGCACCATGTATCACCACCTAGATACCTTCATACTATGAAAGGAAGGAGGCATACAAGAGATTTTGCCCTTTGTGAGCAGGATGCCTCTTTAACTATAACAACCATTTTCAGTGGCAGTGGCTTAATATTTTATTTGGGGATGGTAAGTGGGAAAATTAGTTGTGATAAGGTTTAGCCAGTTGTTATATCAAAAAATTACTGAGTATCTGTGTTAACCCAAGTGCATACTAGGAACTTGACATTCTTTCCTCAGCACAACCCTCCCAGACTGATGTATAGATGGAGAATTTCAAAAGAATTGGGAGCTTTGCTGCTATGGTCCAATGAGTGGCAAAGCTGAACTCCTAATAGGTGGAGGTAACTTTTTTGTGAACAATGGTTATGTTTTCTAGCAAGGAAATCTGATTTCCATGTACTGGGTATAGGAAGACCACTATCTATAGCACTGTGCTCAGTTCTAGAAAGAGCTAGAAGGATTTTGGGGGTCATTTGCCCAGTAGATCTTAAATGTGTGCATCAGGATATCCAGAAAGCTTTTGAGAAATGTAGATCTTTGAGTTCTATCCCAGAGCTGACACTAAGGTATGCTTTAAAGACAAAAACTCAGAAAATGTCCCAGGTGACTGTCAGACATCTTGCTAGTACAGAGATTATCATGCTTCCAGAAAAAGGTCATGATAGCAAATATTTTAGGCTGTGGAGTTACATGAGATATCCATTGCATATTCTCCTATGATCTTGTAAAATAATGTTCTTGTCTTAAGGACTATACAAAGTGGCCTGGCTAAAGGTTCTGAGCCTTGACTACCCTGAGCCCATTATTCTGTATGATAGGTAAATGAAGCCTTCACAAAGTGACATGACTTGATTTGGTGTTGCTGATGACCAATGAAAGAACCTGTTTTAAGACCTAAGTCATTTTCTAGTCTCTGGTGTAGTAATTTCTAAAAAGCCATGTTCTTATACTTAGTTTTCATTGGGAATTCAATATGCAATTTTCCTCTCCAGTTGGTAAAAGATCAACATGAATATGAGCAACCAGAATCCAAAGGATTACTCTTGCCTTGAGATTCTCTACTGTGTCTCACCCCAGCTGCTTTTGTTTCTATTGGAATCTGAGCTGTTTTCATGATTTGTTTGCCATCCCAGCTCCTGGCTACTGTGTGGAGCCTGGAAAGTATAGAGATTTAATTTGAAAAAGGGCCTTTGTATTTTGTCTCAAAAGATTCATGGAAAGGGATATTATATTAAGCATTCAAGGTAGTGTGGTTAATAATTTGGTGACATTGAAGTGACTGTCATCCCAGTAAAGTACTTGCTGCCTCATCAATAGGAAAATTCATATTTAAATATAAACCCTCCCAAATGAATAAAAGGGTACACTCTTAAATAACGTAGGAACAGCTTACCAGGAAAAAAATCTCAGGTGTTACAACAGTTTTTTTTTTTTAATTGACCTTTACTTCAAATAGATTAGTCCTTAGAACAGTGTTATAAAGCAACATTTTTAAGGCAGGGTCTTATGTCATCCAAGCAGGTTTGGAACCCCTATGTAGCCAAGGGTGGCCTTGAACTCTTGATCTTCCTCCAAGGTGCTGAGTTTATAGGCATATGCCACTTAGTCCAATTGTAGCATAACCTTTTAATAAAATTACCTCCCAAGGAACACTGTCACAAAAGGCACACTCCATTTTCTTACTAGCAGTCCTGACATCGATATAAAAGAAGTCTGCAGCAGTGGGATAAGCACTTGCCATCCTGTTTCATATATCACCTTGCACCTGTAGTTAGTAATCATGATACCACAGCATTTCTCTCCCAAAATAAGGCTGTTATAGCTATGTACATGTGGGTTTCACTCAACAGTAGCAACATGCAGGGAGTGGCTCTTGGTTATAAAGGATCTTATACAGCCACAGGAGAGAAGGTAGTTGTGAATATGGGAATTACTACCCTGTAGGACCTGTACCACTTTAAGTAACAATTTAAAGTATTTTTGTAAAAAGGAAGGGCAAACAATACTGCCAGAGTGTCTTCTTGCTCTTCTCTTCCATTTCTACTTACTTGGTTTAAAGACAGTATAGTATATTGAGGTAGACAGTCAGGTTTTCTTTAATAGTAATTAAGCCATTGAGTATCACCGTAAGATCAAGTTGGCAAGCATGTTGAGTTTAACAGGGAGACTCTTACACCATGAGGCTTTTTCCTGGTTACCCTTCCAGCCAAGCTGGAAGAGACCAGATATGACTTACAGTTAGTGTATGCTCCTATTTATGTTCCAGACTAGGTAATCTGCTGCCTGTGAATCATATGTCTTGTTCACTTTAGTTTTCTTGCTGGCAAGAAAGAATTTTTTTTTTTACTGTAATTGCATCTGAATCAGATGACAGAAAGTGACTTGAGTCATTCATGCTTCGACATGTAAAAAGTATTCCTCTGCGTCACTGGTGGATCACAATAAATATTGATTTGGAAACAGTCTAATTTGGAGCAAAGTGGTTAAGAAAATGATGTTGTAGTGCTGCTACCAGTGCCTTATGGCTGTTAGAAGGAAAATTCCTTACAGGTCCTTGTGGCCTGACAGTTGGCAGCTATCTAGTGTTAGACCTGTGGCTTCTTGGAAACCTGTTGGATGTATCTCATCCTATTGAAATGACTTTTCCTTTCATGTGATTATCATGAACTAACAACTAATACCCCAAGATTTGGGGGGATATGATATGAATTTGTTTTTGGACTTTTTTCAGTAACACACTTTTAGTATGGGCCTGAAATGTAGCTGGGTGTTAGAGTGTTTGCCTGGCATGCATGAAGCCCTGAATTCCATCCTCAGTGCTATAAAAAAAAAAGGAAACAAAAAAGGAAGCATAAGATCCTGGAGCTGTCAAGGCTCAGTGGCTGCCATCTGCATTCAGAATGATTGATCTTAGGTCATTCATTGGTGGTTTTGGAATCTTATTCATACTTTACTTGCCTTCTGGAATGTATATGGCAAAGCCTTCACTGGCCCTTCAGACTGAAGAATTGTGAAGCTTAAATATATTCTTGGGTTGGAAAGATGGCATAGCAGTCATCAGTGCTTTGCTGCTCTTGTAGAGGATAACTTCAGTTTGTAGCACACACACTGGGCTTCTTACAACCACCTCTAACTCCAGGGGATCTAATACCCTCTTCTGGCCTTTGCAGGTACCTGCATACATATGCACACGCCCGTGTGCGCACACACACACACACACACACACACACACACACACACACAAAGTAGAATAAATCCTTTTGAAAAGTATTATTGATAAAATAAACAAAAAACCCTTTGCAAAATATGAGTGTTGTAATATGTAAGATGGCAAGGGCTGAGTCAGGTTCACTATTTAGATAGTCCTAGAGTCCATGATTGATAGTTTTAAAGAAAGATAACCTATAAAACATTCATTCTTAAAAATAGGATAGAATACTATGTTTAATATAAACAATTATTAGAGGACCCTATATTATTTAGATTCCATTTAAAAGTCTTTCTTGCCTATTAAAGAGATGTGTGTGGAGAGCTGTCTTTAAAATCTGGTTTTGATCATCAATTTATAGTTCCTGAGAGTAAAGTGATATCTAATGTAGAGTACATTAATGTGGCTTATATAGAACTCTGTGAAAGTAGAATTGAATAGTAAAAGTTTATTATTTATATTACTTGTATGAGAACATAAAATGCCAATCATTTAGGGAAAAAGTGTTTGCATTTTAGTGACACATTTAACAATATTGAGATTATATTTGATAGCAGGTACTCTTGAACTTTATATAACTTAATTACTGTTTAATAATTAAAGTTCCTTTCAAAGCAGTGAACGTGGGGTGGAAAGTAAACAGATGAAGAGCAAAGCATGGTTGTTTTTTTTTTCTAGACTCTGTTTCTACTGTCTTGTCTTCAGCACTTTGGTTTGGAAACTTTTGTTTCTGGTGAAGTTGTTAGTCTTTACTTTCTTGGCTAGAGTGGGACTATCTCCAGGTTTTCTTAAACTGAATTAAGTCAAGATATAATAGAAAAATGTAATTTTCTTACTAGTCTAGATAAATTGCCTTTATATGTGAGTGAATCTTCTCCCCTAATTGAAGAGACATTTTTGGTAATTATAATTTTCCTTGAAGACTCAGCTGTGCTTTCTCTTTGCTTCTAGGATTTGAGAAACCTGAGGTTCGCATTGAAGCAGGAAGGCCACAGCAGAAGAGATATGTTTGAGGTCCTCACAAGATATGCCTTTCCTCTGGCACACAGTCTGGTAAAGTCCAGGGCTCCCCTAAGCATCACCATGCTTTGAAGTCTCTGTGAAAAGTGCTTGAAAATTGGGCTTCTCTTTCTTGGATTTACTGCTTTGTATTTTCTTGTGTGGCACATTTTAAGTACAATTTACTCAGCTCCAGAAGGGTCTCCTCCCTACTAGTACAAAATAGCCTGGGATCTTGTGCTTTCCAGCCATGAGTATGCCCTTTAAAACCTAGTCTGTGATAGTAAGAAAATGGATTAGAACATTATTGTTAAGTGTCTTCCATGAATTCATCACTTTTCACTTTGGTGCTAATAAGCAATGTGAACCAGACTTTTGTGGCACCAGTTTAAAATGGGAACAGATCCACTGATCCTAAGACCACTTAAACAAAACCATACTTCTCTCTCCTCATCTCTCCTTCTTCCTCTCCGTCTCTCTCTCTGTCTCTCTATCTCTGCCTCTGTTCCTCCCTCCACCCATCTATCCCTCACTCTCTTCCTCCTATGAGACAGAGTATCATGTATCTAAGGCTGGGTACAAACTCTCTATGCAGCCAAGGATTGCCTTGGACTACTCCTGTCTCTACCTCAACCGGAATTACCAGCATGTGCCACCATAGTTGGTTTATGTGATGCTTGGAAGGGACCTAGGGCCTTATGCATGCCAAGTGAGCACTCTACTGACTTGACCTACATTTGCTTAGGCTAACCTGAAGCTTGTGATCATGTTACCTCGACCTTCTGAGTGATTGAATGACAAGTGTCTGCCACCAGGCTTAACTTCTTGTTCTTACTATCATACCTTGCTGGCATCTTATCGCTATCTTCCTCTGCTTCAATCTCCACAAACTTAGAGGTGAACACTCATTGAGGGGAGAACAAGGAAAAGAAATAATTCCTTTTAAAATGTATAAATAGTTTTATTAATTAGCTATTATTTTAAAATGAGGTCTTATGTAGCCCAGGCTGGCCGAAAACTCACTATATAGCTGAGAATGACTTCAAATTTCTAATCCTCTTTCCTCTACCTCCCCATTGTTTGCGTTACCTTGTCTAGTTTATGAGGCATTGAGGATCAAACCCATGGTTTCATGAAAGCTAGGGTAGCACTCTCCAAATTGAGCTACATCCCCAGCCCAAAACAGCTTTGTTATATGTAGAAAATGACTATGAAGCAGACTGAATGGAGTGTGAGGAAGAGAGATCATACCACAAAACTGTCTTATATTGTTTTTCTCTATTTCTTTTTTGTGGTATTTCATCTGTTGTCATGGTAGGTTTTGTTTTTTGTTGTTGTTGTTGTTGTTTTTTTGTTTTTTTTACAACAAAGATTTGAGATTTTTCTCCTAATGAGACAAGACTTTTCTCTTTCTGGATCTTGCTACCAGCAGTTTTTTGAGTCACAGGAAATGCTCACCTGATAGAAGGGAGAAGCTATCAGGAGGATCTAATGAGTGCTCTTACATTAATGGCAGATGAAAATGTGATGTGCTTTGGGAATAATTCTACCAAAGTTTTCTATATTTCTGACCAAATAAGTTTTAAAATATTTCTATGTAAATATTTTAACTTTATTATGATAAATATTTTATGGGAATAGATCTTTTAATCTTTCATGATTGTGAGGCTGAAATCTTTTTTCATCAAGAAACATGTTGTATCTTGGTTTATGCATATCTATTTCTGTATTATTAGAAAATGAAGGAATGGCTCACAAGCAGGTTTGAGAAAGCTGAGGCCCTATTCCATCCTTCTTCAAAATCTTGAGCCATCAGCTTTCTCTTTTCTCTGGCATCCTTTGTGTCTTTTAAAACTCATTCCCCTAGAAAAATAGACAAATGGCAGGCCAGCTTTTCCCTTAGACTACTCATCTATCACTTGAATGCCAAACTTCTGCAAAAAATATTTTAGCCTATCTTCACTAATTTCACTAACTCATTAATTTATTCCTCTAGCCCATGCAAAAAATCAAGCTTTATTGCCTGTTGCTTTAAGGAGCTGGTAATGGTTAGTGTTAATTGCCAACTTGATGGAATTTAAGTCTGTCTGGGAAACAAACCTCTGGGAACACTTATGAGGGACTATATAAATTAGTGCCTCTGTGGGATTTTTTAATAATAACTTTAAAATTATCATATAACTTTATCATTTTTCCTCCTTCGTGTTTCCTCTCTCCAACCCCCCCTATGCACCTTTCCCCTCTCTCAAGCTCATGCCCCCTTTTTCTTTAATTGTTGTTACGCATACATGCATACGTGTGTGTGTGTGTGTGTGTGTGTGTGTGTGTGTGTGTGTCTGTGTGTGTGTGTGTATGTGTGTATTTCTGATACATAAATACAACCTGCTCAGCCCATATTATGTTACCTATAATCTCAGGACTGACCGTCTGATAAAATTAGGAAAGACCATTCCTCACACTGTCAGCATTTCCTACTTATCATAGCACTTTATTTAGGGTTGAGGCCCTATGAGCTTTCTCATTTCCATGATAGGTATCTTGTTTGGGCATCCATGTTGAGGAGACTTTATACGTATACATTCTCTGACATTTGTTGGAAACACTATTTAACAGCAAGCTTTCTGTTCCACTGGCTCTTATACTCTCTCTTCTCCTTCTTCCCAAATGAACCCTGAGCTTTAGGTGCAGGAATTGTGTTGTAGATGTATCAGTTGGAACTTGGCATCACATAATCTCTTGTTCTCTGCATTTTGATCAGTTGTAGTTTTCTATAATGATCCCCATGTGTTGCAAAGAGAAGTTTTTTTTTTTTTTAATAAGGGGTGAAAACTACACTTATCTGTGTGTATAAGGATGAATATTTAGAATGTAGTTATGAATTATGTTGATTTAGAAAGTGGAAGTTGTAGGTTCTCCTCCAAGATCCGTGGCTTATCTCACCTTTCATTGTTTTAGGTTTCCAGTACAAGGCATAATTTCTCTCTTGTTGAGCAGGTCTTACACCTAACTAGACTGTTTTTGGTTATCACCAAGATATGTGTACCACTATTGCACCCTTATGGTTTTTTTGTCATGTTGGTTGTTCTGGTTCATAGGTGTTATTTACTAGGTAAGACTATTGTTTGCTTTCCTCCATTGGAAGTTTCCACATATGGCGGCTTGTGAAAAGGTCTACACTAAAAGTGGGTAGCACCCTTCCCTAAACTTTGGTCCTAGAGGGCACAAAAAGGAAAAAGCTAGTTGAGCTTAAGCATTCATTGTTCTCTGCTATCTGACTGTGAATGTGATGTGATCAATTGTCTCTAGCTCCTATTGCTGTGAGTTCCTGGCAGTGATGGACTATACCTTTGAACTGTGAGCCAAAATAAACCCTTTATCCCTTGAGTTGCTTTTTTCAGGATATTTTATCACAGTGATAGAAAACTAAGTAATACAGAGCTCTTGACCTCTTGTTTGCCAAATGATTTCCATCTGCATTTGATTTCATCTCTTCCCAAATTCAACAAAATTGAACTCCTTCTTGTATCTTGGCTATTGTGTTCCTGTACCATTTTGACCTTTCCTCCTCAGTCTTCATTGCCCTTGCCTTTTCCTTCAATGTAAATGTCTTATCAGTGTTCCACCCTCAGCTTTCAGTTCCAATTATGTTACCAGCTTTGCTATGGTGATTTCATTTATTCCTATAAATGGAGTTGTCACTATGTACATGGCTTCTAAGTCTATCCCTGACATTGCCCTGGAATGAATCTAACCTCTCTAATCCTGAATAACTTCCTTCTAGAAGTCTATGTGTTTTACAAGCTCATTGGGACCCTTTCTCTCTACACATCATAAGACCTGTTTTGTGGGGGGTTTGCTGTTGCTGTTGTTGTTTGTTTGTTTGTTGTTTGTTTTTTCGAGACAGGGTTTCTCTATGTAGCTTTGTGCCTCTCCTGGAACTCACTCTGTAGATCAGGCTTGTCTCAAACTCACAGAGAGCCTCTGGGATTAAAGGCGTGTGCCACCAACACCCGGCATTGTTTTTGTTTTTTGTCCTCTATGTTCTCCAAACTTGAGCATCCTCAGTTGCTCATGCTCAGTAATCTGAAGTCACCTTTAAAACTCTTTCTCCTGAAGTTATATAAGATGTGAGGAGACAGGAAGGAACTAAAGGCTTTTCAGCAGAAGCATCCCTTTCAACTAGAGGTTTTTTCAGGTGAGGACTTAGCATTTCAGTCAGAGGATTTGTGGAATTGGTGAGGTGAGATGTGGCAGTGGCTTGTTCCTTTGTCTGTTTGATCTTGAGGCAAATTTTATTAGGGTATACAATATATCACCACAGGTTAACAAGATTGGGTGGGCTAGAGAAGTTGGCCACATTTCAGATTATAAGCCTCTTCCCACTGTACACTCAATTACTTGGCATATACCTCTGCCCTACACAGACACACTGGTGAGCAACATACAGAGAGTGGAAAGATGATAAAAGAATGAGAGGTCAGGACCTCCTTTTCTGAGAAAAGTTAGCACATGCAGAGTCACTGTGGTATCATGACCAAGGAACAACAGGATGCCAGCATTAGACATATAGACGAATTCTATAAAAATATAAAATATAAACATTGTATTATGCTAGAATTTGAATAAAAACTGCAGCAGCTTTGGCCTGATGATTTTTCTTGGTCACTCTGACCATTAAGAGTTAATAATACACTGCTTGGGGCATGGCAAAATTCCCAGGGTGGCTTAAAGATTTTGTTGTTGTCTAGTGTCCTTGAAACTACCAAAGCTACCAGCCTGAGAACAGGCTGTCATATACCTCCAGATTCTTAAAAATTGTGTTATAGGGTTAATGAGTAAGAATGATAACTGTTTATTAATGACATGATTTATGTTTTAGAACATCATGGATGTATCCTTGCTTACTAAGTTCTGTATAAATAAAGAAGCAATCTGGCTGCTAGTCAGTCAGGCTGCAAAATTCACCTAAAAAAAAAAAAAAACTTTCTCCTGACTTTCCTCTCACAAGTTTATCAGTTGCAGCTCCAATAGGTTCTACTTGTTACGCAACTATTTTCCCCATTTCTATTTGTGCTTCCTCATTTAAACCATACTTCTAAATTGGTTCCCCTTCTTTCACTGCCCTCCCTTCCATTTTTTCCTGTATAGTGTTGTTGTCCCTTGCACTTTTTTTTGTTTTGAATTTAAATACAATTGTGCCTCTGAGTATGATGGTATGTGCCTATAACTCAACACTTAGGAGACAGAAGCACGGTATTTCTGTAAGTTCAGTTTTACCCTGGTCTACATAGCAAGTTCCAGGTCAACTACGGCTGCATAGAGAGACCCTATCTCAAAAAAAGGATACTCATGCTACTGCCCCCACAAAAACCTCAGAAACTCTTCAAGATTCATACCCTATACTTTATGTCTCTGGCCTACACAGCTGTTTCTTAGATCGGATTTTTGTCACCTTAACGTACAATTCACTTGTCTCTCTAATGTCTATCCTCCAGTCATCCTTTAGTGTCTTACTCAGGCTGAGTTGCTGTCCCATGCCATGCGTGGTCCTCCCAAGAAATCATTTTCTGTTTCATTGTTAGGTCCCTTTCTTGGAGTATATACCATAGCTTCTCTATGTGATAATTATGTCGTAATTTTTTTTTTTACCAGCCCTTCCTGGCCATTATTCTGTGAGCTTATCAGGGCAGGCATCACTCTTTATCTCTCTAGCCTCAGTATACTTGCTTTTGTACAGGAAGGTTTTTTGCTTTGTTTGGAGAAATGCTGGCTGAAGATGGAACACAGCTAGACAGGCAGTCTACACTGAGCTACATCCCAAGCCCACACATGGGCTGTTATAATGACAGGATTTTAATTAAACTGTCATTAGAAGTGATAGAGAAATGATTATATGGAAATGAATAGAATGGATCTTTCTGTCAGGACCTAGAATCCTATGTCTTCCATTGGAGGGAGGAATCCACAGAGAATATTATATTTAAGGTTGTGGTACATGGATTGTTTTTTATGTCTATTCTGGAAATTCTTGGTTCTTTCCTTAGGATATCAGTAATGTTATATACTATCAGTAATGTTATATACAGTAATCTAATATACTAGGGAAAAACATAAACTGAATTCCACATACAAAGGTTTTGGAAAACATCATTCTCATTTACAACTTTTAACTACTAAAATTCATCCTTCAAAATGTGTAAATCAGTCATTAAAGCAATATAATAAACAGATCCACTATTGATACTGCTTTCCTAAATTGAGTTCATTTCAGAGTCCTGTGTAGGGTAGCATAGAGAACAACTAAGGAAGTTGAGAAATAGTGCAGGATGAATGATACTGGTAGTCTAGTGAGAATGACATGGCAAATAGGTAGTAGGAATCTTAAAGGTACCTGTTAATGAAATCAAACCCGAGGCCAGTTATTGGGGTGAATGCTGGAAGATCAGAGACACAGAACAAGCCACAGCTATCTCACCTTGCTAGTTTCTCAGGTGATCCTGTTTCCTCAGGCTGGAAGCTTTTGAGTCCTCCTCCACATGAATTTCAGCTGAACTGTGTTGCTCCAAAGCCTGAATGCTTAACCAACCAAGTGCTTAACTAACTACATGTTTTACTCCTTTGGTTCCTAGTCCTCACACTTTATATACCTTTCTCTTTCTGCCCCCACTCCCTGGTATTAAAGGTTGGGTTTCTGGGATTAAAGACGTGGGTCACCACTGCCCAACTTCTGTTATGGCTTACTCTTCCCATTTTCTAGTCACCATTTTTGGCTTTGTTCTAGTGGCTGTCTGTTCTCTGACCCCAGATATGTTTATTTTGGGGAACACACAATATTTCAGCGAACACAATACCTACCACACAAATATGTGTAGATCCAGTATAGGGTAGTTTACATTCAGTTGTGCAAGAGGAATACAAAGGAAATTCACAGGGGTGTTGTCTTTCAGGAAGGGGTTTGGAAGAGCCTGTGTGGATTTGATAGCCAGTAGGTGTTGGACCTTGAAGGATGAATTTAGTTTCTAGTGGGCCAAGAAAGTGGAGGAAGTGGGATTTCAGGCTATAGGCATATAGCCCTCAATACAGAAAGAGGAAAAGCTCACAACATTTCAAGGTATTTGAGATGGAGCTAGGGATGAGATCTGGGATCATCTGGTGAAGGTTAATGCCAACGTGGAAGGAGAGCTTGTGACACAGGAAGTAACAGAGACCTGATAAGGTTCAGAAGGAAATGTGATAAAATGAAGACATCTTCAAATAGAAGAACCAAAGACCTGTGCTAGAGAAATGCAGGCCCTAGACAAGGACTTGAGTGGCAAGGAGTGGGACAAGAGACTCTACAGACTTGGGCAGCAATGTGATCAGAAAGGGTACGGACAAGGTGCATTCAGTTTGGTTCTCAAGTTTTAAGTAATGGGAAGGGTAGCCCTCTGTTGAGAGAATAAGGAAGTCAGAAAAGGATTTACTTTGGGAAAATAGTTGAAAGAGAAGGGCAGGGAGGAGAAGCCTCTCCTTATCTTCATAGGCCCAGTATCTACTCCAGTGCTTATGAGGATACATAAGTCAGTTTGCAAGGTTTTAAATGGATAGTAGTTTGTAAAGAAAGAAAAAGAGAGAGAAAGCAAAGGAAGCAAGGGGAAAAAGAGAAAGAAAGGAAAGTAGGCGTAGCTAGAGCTATCTCCAATCCCACCTGGGCCAGCAGCCACTCAGACTCAAATAAACACACAGACACTTATATTATTTAAACTGTTTGGCCTAATGGCTCAAGCTTCTTGCTATCTAGCTCTTATATCTTAAATTAACCAATTTCTATAAATCTATACCTTGCTATGTGGCTCATGGCTTACCGGTATCTTACATGTTGCTTCTCATCATGGCGGTTGGCAGTGTCTCTTTACTCAGCCTTCCTGTTCCCAGAATTCTCTTCTCTGCTTGTCCCTATACTTCCTGCCTGGCTACTAGCCAGTCAGCATTTCATTTATTAATCAATCAGAGCAACACATTCACAGCATCCCCAGCAAGTAGGAGTAGTAGCCATATCTGGAGAAGAAAATTTTACCCTTTAATGTGTGAGAAAGGTGAATGAATGCATCTGTGGACAAATGAAAGTAAAAATGCTCCCCCTGATTTAATACAAAGAGGGGTCCTTTCTAGACTTGGATCCTGGAGAAGGCAGAGTGTTAAGGACTCAAGTCCCCATTTGTAAGGCAGAGTTTAGAAAGGAAAAAGGGCGATTATTCCTATGAGACAGGAGATGAGGAAAAGTTTCCAAACTGCTACAGTGAGGATTCAAAAGTATGCCCAGAAGACTTCCTGGCAGCACAGTCTAAGTGTGATTGCATTGAACAATAAAAGGGCTCCTGCATGAACAGCACCACTTGATGAAAATTTGTGAAACTGTTAATCTAGTATGGATTTTCTCAATGATTGTTGTCGCTATTTAAAATCTGAAATAAACTTGCTGTTGAATGAAAGAAATGGTGTCTGAAGGCCAAGAGAGCTGATCTGCAAGGCCATCCATGGGATGAATGAACTATGAGTTCATGTTCTATTGAGACTGCCCCTTTGGCCCTCTCTTGCCTTCTGAACCATTACTATCTTCGCCACTCAACGTCTTCAAGTCAGGACTTAAACTTGAAATTTAACTACAACTTTTATAGTAGCACAGAGCTCTCAGACGAGTACAGTGTGCGTGGCTTTTAAGTGGCATTTTCTGTTTCATCCAAAATACTTTTTGTTTAATGCCTGCTTTTCAAACATCAGAAGTTCTCACAAATTACATGTAGCTCAGCATGAATTTTAGAGAAGTGATATGGCTTTGTAAGAGCTGCAGTAATCTGAAGGGAGAAACCAGAGTCAAGTACCTGTGTGCAAAGCATGCAAAGACTACAGAAAGCAGAGTTTGTCAACACAACAAAATATGGCAAATGGCAAAGTTCAGTTGTTGATTTCTTTATTATTTGGTCATTTTGTACTCACATGGGGCAATCAAATAATATAATTTTAGATGAGAGCTTATTTTTTCTGTTTTTTTATTTTTTTGAGACAGGGTTTTTATATGAACTCACTTTTTTAGACCAGGCTGTCCTCAAACTCACAGAGATCCACCTGCCTCTGCCTCCTGAGTGCTGAATTATAGGTGATGTCCAGCTAAATGAAAGTTTCTTCAAGTATCAGCCCCAGCCTATTAGTGAATCATGAATCAGTGTGTCTCTTTAATGGAACAGAATAGAAAACATGAAAGGCGTAACAGAATAGGGGTGTATAGTTTGCTGAGATGTTTCTTCTAAGGGTGTGTGCATGTGTGGGAGAGTGTGCTGGATCATGGTGTTACAGTTAATCCCTTACTTATAATCATGATCCAGAAAGTTTGAAAGGCACTGTTTAGATATAAAGCATAAGGTTCAGATACCAGCCTCACAGATGCTACTGATATGGAGATCTATGAGGGGACTTGATTGCAAAGCTCATTTAGTGTGCTACAGCTAGCATAGGTCATGGGTTCAGTGACCTCTGTCAGAGTGAGGCTCAGAGAATTTCCTGCATAGACACTTTGAAAGTCACATAGTATTTATGTGCTTCAGTGTTCTCATTTGCAGTGTGAATAATAATAGTTCTTACCCCATAGAGTTTTTGTGAGGATTCAAAGTAAAGTGCCTATAACACACTGTCTGACACTCAGTAAGTGCCCAATAAATGCCAGCTGTTCTGTTATTAGCCCACCATTTTCCCAGCAGGTGTAAGAAATAAGAATGACTACAACAACTCCCCACAGACTATTAATAAAGGAATTGTGATAGTGTGTGGGAAACTTTAAGCCCTTTTAAAAAAGATGCTATATAAAGATTAGTGGTATTATTAACAAACCATGGGTTAATAAAGGACTAGAAGTCACCAGAGAATTAAATCCAGAAAGCATCCCAACCAGTAGTGCAGAATAGAAGTGATGCTATGGAATGAAAGGAATCCTTCCAAGAGTGCTTTAAATCATTCTCTTTCTGTTTCCTCGGCCCATGCAGACTTAACTACTTTTAGGGAAACGTGCATAACTCACTTCAGATTTGTGTTTGCACTTCCTGTTTCTTGGTGATATTCTGGATTAAGGTTAATAACCACAGTATTTCCCCCTCATTCCTCTTTGAGCTGATGATCTGTCCTGAAAGTGCAGCTTTTGTTTTCATCTGGTAGCATGACACATCTGAACTTGTATCTGTTAAGGTAGGCAAGTGTAAGGGGATTGCTCTCTGAAGTTTCGGGAGCAAAGCAACTAACTGGCTTGCCCAGCATTAGCTGTGGCTGGTGACATGTTGCCTCCAAAGATGGGAGCAGTTTAATTGCACCTCCTCAACATTGGCAGGCATTAGTCTCCTTGGTCACCTTTAGTTTTTATAGTTTCTGCTGCTTTTTTCTTCTTGCCTAGATTCTTCTAAGTATGTGTTTCTATTTTTGATGAATGCATTGTAATGTATATTCTTGTAGGCAGTAATGGAACATTTCATTTCATATGTACAATAGATAATGAGATTTGGGTCCTTTGGGGGTGGGTCTGGCTTTTATAAGATCAAACCCTGTCATGTGAATTAAGCCCTGTACCATTTTACCTGTTCCTCTCCTGCTCAACTTTAAGTGTGCTAGCTTATAAGAATAATTACATAAAAATTAGGTGAGTTATGCACATACACTTTTGATCATTTGAGAGGTTTAAATGAGCCTGTGAATAGAGAATCCAGAGGGAGTTTTATTCTCTGCCTTGGTTATTCAGCTCAGAAATATTTCTAGATTGTATTAAAATTATAAATGATGCAAAGATTTAGTGGACTCCTCCTTTTGGTTGATTACAGAATGAACAGATAAAAGGAAATAGCATTTTGAGATTAGAATTGAAATGAGAGTGCTTATACACATTTCCTTGCGGTCAGCCTACATGTGGCTTAAGTACTATAAAATGTCTACTATTTTCTGTTTCTTTTTGGTGCAGATTGTTTTCCCTTGAATAAGCAATAAATTAGTTAATTTGGGGGCTATGTGGTGAGCCCCCAAAGCATAAAAAAAACCTCAAAAAACTAAGAACACTTGGAGATGAAGATTGGTTTTGTGGCAGTGTGGCATAAAGAAGGCAGAAGATACCACCAGAAGTCAGTTAGACCTTTGTCCATGGAATGAAGGAGGAAAGCCACAGATTCAGATTCAGCAATAACTTCATCATTGTTCCAAATGGCCACCATTTTCTCCTTTCATGTAGTCTTGCCTTTAGTCAGTCTCATTCTCTTTCTCTCTTCCACCTGCTCACTTTCTCTCTTCCTCCTTCTCCCTTCCCCTCTGTGTGTGTGCATGTGTGTGTGTGTGTGTGTGTGTGTGTGTGTGTGTGTGTGTATATGTCTACCACTTTACTCTTTTTACTGTACATAATCTGTGTTGCTGGAGGAGCATTTCTGCAAAGATTCAGAGCTTTCACCTCACAACAAAGGCCTTGGCCATGATGAACCATTCATTGTCTGCATAACTTACACAGAAGTTCCATAAATACATTAGTTTATTTCAGAAAAATAAATAAATATGCTTCCATAAACTTAAAAAAAAAAACTAGCCATATTTTTCAATCTCCTGTCTTGCCTTCTCAGAGACTTAGCCTCTCTTCCTCTTTGATCTCTCCCCTCCAGTGCTGCCTTCTTCAAAGCCTTTGACTATGTTTGGTTCTTCTCAGCATTGCCCAGCTCCTGGACTCAGAGTCTCATCTAGATACCCCTCCGAATTTCTGTCTGCTTCAAAAGAACTGAGTTACCTGCCTGCCTATGCCTCATGAATATCCACTCCAGAACTCATCCTTGTACCTTCCCCCACTCACATTCATTCCTAACTATTCCAAAAATGGCACTAGACCTTACTCATTATAAAAGCAGGGCTGAGGAGATGGAATGATTATTAAAGCATGCAAATCTGAGTTCAATCCCCAGAACCTACATTTGGAAAAGTTAGCATGGTAGTGTGTGGTTATAATCCCATTGCTGAGGAGGTTAGTAAGAAGATCCCTGGAGCCTGAACTGGTTGGTGTACTCCAGGTCAGTGAGTGACTGTCTCAAAAAAGCAAACAAACAGACAAACAAACAAACCTCAGGGAAGGGAGTGGGATTTGAGATTTGATAGTTTAAATGCTCTTATAGAAGACCTGTGTTCAGTCCTCAGCATCCACATCAGATGGCTCACAATTGCCCTCTTCTGGCTTCTGTGACCACTGCATTCACATTGTCCTCTGTGTAGGATAACTCCAAATCAATACACACACACACACACACACACACACACACACACACACACACACACAGATTCTCTAGAGCCTTCCCTTTCACTCCACACCCCTTCCTTTCAAAGAGTACATATAACATACATAAAATATTAACCATTTCAGGCAGGGGTACATCCTTTGACTACCAGGATTCAGGCTGGTTAGTTTCTTTCATTTTATCTTCTACTTTAGCTACCTCTAAGTTTTATTTGCTCTGGTTTTCTTTCCACTGTGTATGTTTGTGGGGGAGAGGTTGTTATGAAAGTTGTTTTTCATTGTTTGACCAATGTTTATAATCCCTCCCTCATCACTCAAAATATCCATATGATTTTTTTATTTATTTCAGCACATTATCATTTATAGTAGTGTCTAGTTACTATAATTCAAATTCTTGGTGGCTTTTCTACAAAAGAGGAGTCTTGAAGTATGTTTACTGCTGTATTTTTGATTACTACCTGGAAGCTTCTGTTCTTTGGAATATTATCTATGGAAATACTCTGAGCCTGGGATTGAAAGGGTTATAAATTTCTTCTGCCAAGGCCCTCAAGCAACTTGAGAAGGTTTTAAATTCATTCTCCAGTTGGGAACAATTCAGTTTCTGATTTAGGTTACATGCTAGGCTGACCTATGGCTGGAGAGTCTCTAGGTACACAGTGGTTAGAGATGTGTTTTCCTCTTTGTTCAACACCAGTAATTCAGACTCAGGTTCTCTTGGAACCCAAAAAAGATTATTTCCCATTTATCCCCTGCTTATATGGTAGCATTTTGAATTTTGAAGGCCAGGCTTCTTTGAAGGAGATTTCCAATATGAGTCCCATCTTGGGTGAACCCACAGCTTCATTTTCCACCTCACAACCCAACCGAGGCTATGAAAACTAATTCATTAAATTCTGTATTCCTGTTTGTGCCTAGTTTTTGGCTTCTATACATTAATTCCTCTCTCACAGGTTCATTAATACATTGAAAAACTGTTTTTCTACTGTATATAGTACTATTTGTTGTGTTCAGCAAAAGTCTCATGATACCATTGTCCAAGCACATCTAACCTATGCAATGCATGTGGTCAAGGATAGCTGTAAATGTAACCCAACACGAAATCATAAGCATACTTGAACGTGTTATGAAAAATTGGTTCTGAGATTTTTGTGTGTAACTTAAAGTTTTCCTGTGCCTACCTGACTCCTACATCCTTGCAGTTGCGCAGCTGCTCAGACCCAAATGAACACACAGAGGCTTATATTAATTACGAACTGTATGGCCTGTTGGCTCAGGCTTCTCGCTAGCTAAATCTTACATCTTAAATTAACCCTTTTCTGTAAACCTATACTTTGCCATGTGGCTTACCAGTATCTTTGCATCTTGCTTCTCATGGGCAGTATCATCTTTGTTCTGCCTTTCTCCTTTTCTCCTCTCTAGTTAGAATGTCCCACCTGACCATATTCTGCCTCACCATTGGCCAAACAGCTTTATTTATCAACTAATCAGAGCAACATATTTTCACAGCATATAAAAAGACATTCCCCCATCATTTGTGGGTTTCTGGCAACTCACACAGTTGTCAAGTGTGAACTTTGTAAATGACAACGTTGTTTTGCAATGTCAAAGTGTTGGACATACCAGAGTATCACATTTCTAGATAATCCTCCCTCTCGGTTTGAAATTTAATTTTCCCTTTAGCTTGTTAGGTGTAAATGTCTTGTTCTTTCTTCTTCCTGCCTTTTGGGGGGGGGGGGTATAAATGTGAGTTTTCTAGAAAAGTCCTATTTCTTCTCCTGCTTGCTGGGCAAACTTTCTCTCATGTCCACCAGGATTGCCTTTCTAAGCAAGATTTGCAACTCTACTGTGTCATATTTCTCCTTCGTGGCTATATAGCTTTAAGTGCTTGTTTAAAATGACTCTCTCATATTCCTTCAAACTATATCCTCTATGTGCCTTATTCATATCTAATATCATTTCCCTCCTCTTGATTAAAACTTCAAGATCATAGGCATTTTCTTTGCTGCTTAGTGATTACTAAATCTAAATGGTTCTTGTTTCCAGCCTGACTTGGTTCAGAAGTAGGCTTGGCTAGTTTTCCTCCCTCTGTTTATACTACCTGGATGCAGTCCTGATTGTCTCATCAATTTTAATGCAAACCTCTGTCTCTTCCACATGGTGGTCCCATCTCTGTATTTTTGTTTACTCTCCTATACTCTTGCAGTCAGACTGAGGTATTTGCTAATAGCCATGTATTATTCTCTGAATTTGGCTACCATGTGTCCTTTTTGTTACTATCATTATTATTATACTGTCCAAAGTTATCTTATCCTTCCAGTGTTGCTCATATGCCACCAACATCCCCCACGCATATCTATCAAGAAGTCACCCCGTTATTCTCTGGAATTCACTGTCCCTTCTTATCAAAATGATCTACAACTGTGCTATTGTAGATAATCCACAGATACTGATAACAGAACTGTAGCATTAATCTTAAAAGTTCTTATTAATAAAAACAAACCCAGGGCCTGGTATTGGGGTGACTGCTAGAAGATCAGAGAAGCAGAACAAGCCACAGCCACCTCACCTCGCCAGTTCCTCATCTGATCCTCTTTCCTCAGACTGGAAGCTTCTGAGTCCTTATCCAAATGGATCTCAGCTGAACTGCTGCTAAAAGCCTAAAAGCTTAACCATGGTAGTTCCTGATCCTCATGCCTTATATACCTTTCTGTTCTCACTTCCTGGGATTAAAGGCTTACTTTCTGGGGTTAAAGGTGTATGTCACCATGCCTGGCAGTTTCCCGTGTGGCCTTGAACTCATAGAGATCCAGATGGGTTTCTGCCTTTGGAATGCTAGGATTAAATGCAAGTGTGCCACCATTTTCTAGCCTCTGTATCTAGTGGCTGTTCTGTTCTCTGACCCCAGATACATTTATTAAGGTGCACAATATTTTGGGGAACACAATACCACCACATTTCCCCTTTTTTTCTAAAATAAAAAAGCTTATAACTAATACAAGAAAAACTATATCCAATAAGTACAATAACTATATATAATATATACAATCAATCAATACTTAAACAATGTCTACTCCATTTGCATTTGACAAACTCAGAGAAAATATTCCACTATCCTATTTCTGTAAGTCCAAAATGTACCTGATTCACTTCCCTTATCCTATTTTCCTTATTTTAATTTATATTACTAACAGAACTACCTTATAATGTCTTTCAAATTTATATACTTACACCTCTTTAGTGGGTTTCTTTTCTAAAAATGTCTAGTTCGTTAACATTTGACAGATTCAGACAAAAACTCCAATATATATACACATATATATACACACATATATATATACATATATACACACACATATATATACATATATACACACATATATATATACATATATACACACATATATATATACATATATACATATATATACAGTGTCCAGTCCAGTAACATTGGATAAATTCAGACAAAAAAATTTTCATTACTTATCCTATTTAAAACAAGTAGTTCCTTTTTAAAAGTAGATTCAGTAATTGAACTTTTTTATTGTATCATAGCCATATAATTTTCTTTTCATAATAGATTCAATAATCTACCTTTTGTCATTTTTATTTCATTCCCTTTTTCTTTTTAGAGTAGATTCAATTATCTACCCATTTATCCTATTATTTCTTTTTCTTTTTTCTCAGTATATTCAATGATCTACCTCATATCTATATTCTCTTCTTTTTTTAAACAGAAACTCTTAATCTAATCTCCTTGTTCAGCTTTTTTTCCTGACCATTAACAATTAACAACTTGTAACCAACCATCATTAACAATGACAATATCGATAATTTGTTAAACAACCAAAACCTCCCATCCCACATCTTGGGAATGTGGGCGTCGTTTTCTTAAAATTACTTCCTGCTTTCTGGGGGTGAAGAAATCTTTAGAGAATCCTGAAAAGAAAATTTTTTGGGTTAATTGTCAAGTCCTGGGAGAGATAGCTGTATCATTTGTTGTCTAGTCGCTGCATAATGGAAAAATGTAGGACTTGTCTCAAGACCTTGCTTGAGTTTTCTATAAATCTGAATCATCTCAGCTAGCCATCTCGAAATTGTTCTGAGCAGTTCATAGTCCAAAGTTGACTTTTCTGTGGTGTTAATGGCTTTACCATAGTCCATGTGGAATCATCATTGTGGGATCCTGTCACCTTTTTGAAGATTTCAAAGTTGCTGTTAAGCATGGTCATGGTTCCCTGCAATTTTTTTTCTGCCTCCTCTGGCAGTCTGATAAATGTCTGTCTCTCAGAACCATGAATGTTCTTCCCTAGAAGTGAAAATCTTCACAGCAATTTCTCCCCACCATTTGTCTTGTCAAACTTTTCCAAACTGACCTTTGTTGATGCTTTCTTGTAACACAATGGTCCTGGCAATTCTTTTCTGAACAAGTAGCAGTAAACCCTTTGTCCCAGGTAGCAGCATCACCGCAGTCACCAACAGGATTAGAAGAAGCCAGCAACTCGGAGCAGCAGTCACTGCCTCCATGGTCCCGCCACTGTTTGTGGGTTGGCTCTAGCCAAAGCTTCTCCTTAGCAAGCCTCCTAGGCCTGCCTCAAACTTGGGAACCTCCTGCTTCTGTCTCCTTCAGTAAATCCAACCAGTGTGCTTCACCGTGCTGGTTGAGGGTAGCTCAGGTCTGATCTGGGGCCCGCAAGGCTACAGGCATGTGACTTTTTCGTGAATCCATACCACAAACTTTGGGCGCCAGATGTAGCACTTTTCTTAAAAGTTCTTATTAATAAAAACAAACCTGGAGCAGATATTGGGGTGAATACTGGAAGATCAGAGAAGCAGAAAAAGCCACAGCTTCCTCACCTTGCCAATTCCTCAGCTAATACTGTTTCCTCAGACTGGAAGCTTCTGAGTCCTCATCCAAATGGATCTCAGCTGAACTGCTGCTAAAAGCCTAAAAGCTTAACCAGGCTCTAGTTCCTGGTTTTCATGCCTTATATACCTTTCTGCTTCCTGCCATCACTTCCTGGGATTAAAGGCTCTTGTTACCATGCCTGGCTGTTTCCAGTGTGGCCTTGAATTTACAGAGATCCAGATAGGTCTCCGCCTTTGGAATGCTAGGATTAAAGGCGCGTGCCTGTGTGTGTGTGTGTGTGTGTGTGTGTGTGTGTGTGTGTGTGTGTGTGCGCGCGCGCGCGCGCGCGCCACCATTTTCTGATCTCCATATCTAGTGGCTGTTCTGTTCTCTGACCCCAGATAAGTTTACTAGGGTGCACAATATTTTGGGGAACACAATATCACCACTCAGAACCATTTATTTAGAAACTATATTGGGGAGAACAATTCACTAAACACCACAAAGTCACCACAGAGTCCTGGAAGGCTGATGACCTGTCTCACGCTGCTCCTGCCATCTGAGTCAGTCCACACCATGTGAGCTGGTACCTCAAGGTCATAGGTGGAACAGATACCCATTACACTGTACCCTCTTTATCTCTGCTATGGAGAATTTCTAAATCTTTACAGTGATATTGTCCTCCTTGTTGTTTTCTCCATTTAATACCTTGTTTGTAGTGGGTCCTCAGTAAATATTGACCCAGTAAATATACTAAAGTTAATGGATGGAATAAATATGAATCTTTAGCAACCAATCTATTAGAATGGTCTGTGTAGGTAAAGTGTTTATTCAACATATTTTAATTTTGTAAGTGTACATGTATGTGCAAGTAGGTTTACTCACTGTATGGAGGCCAGAGGTTGACATTATGTTTCCCTCAACCATTTTTCCACCTTATTCCTTTGAGACAGGGTCTCTCAAATCTGTAGCTCACCATTTTTCAGCTAGGCTGGCTGCCAACAAGCCCCTAGTGATTCTCTTGTCTTTGCTTTTCTCAGTGCTGTGGTTAAAGACACCTCCACAGCTGACTTTTTACATCCATTCTGGCTATATAAACTTAGGTTCCTGTGCTTACAGATTACACATTGAGCCATCTGCCTAGCCCTCAATTTAATCTTTAAATAGCTGTTTTATATTCCTGATAGAAAACCAAGGCTGATGAGATGGCTCAGCATTTAAGAGCACTGGTGGATGTTCCAGGGGACCAGAGCTCAATTCCTAGCACCCACATGGCAGCTCACAACTGTCTGTTACTCCAGTTTCAGGGGTCCAACACCCTCACATAGATGTACATGTGGGTAAAATGCCAATGTACATAAATAACTCATTTAAACAAAAACAAAACAGTTTTAAAAAGTAATACCGTTCCTGTGTACTTTACCACCTTACCCCATGCCTTCTCCACAAACAACCAGTGTATTCATTCAGTGAATTACGTGCCCACTCAGTGCTAGGGGAGACCTTAAATATCCCTTATCCAAAGTGCTGGGACAAAATATATTTTTAATGTTGGTGTTTTCTGGATTGTGGAACATTTCCATGGGCTTTATAGGCTAAGCATTTATAATATGAAATACTCCAAAACACAAAATATGCTAAGTATGTTATAGTTGAAATGTTTCATATTTGGAGCTCTGGGAATTTTGGATTTTCAGATTAGGGATGCTCAATCTGCACAAGCTACTTATAGCCTTTGCCCCCTTTAACCGTAATGGTAGCACGCAATATACAATCTCTATGTCTTGCTTTTTTTGTTCACCAATAGAAATTACATAATGAATGGGCTTCTTCACTCTGTTTAGAACTATAGTCTTTTCTTGATAGATATATTAAAATGTTTCCATTTTGGCACAATATAAATACTGCAGTGAAAGGCCTTGCATATTCATCATTTTGTATATATTCACATACCTCTTAGGCTAACTGGTTTGAAGTAGAACTACTGTTTCTGGAAAATTCCACTTTGTAGCAGATATACCAGTATACACTCTTGGTTAGAATGCCTGCTCTTAGCCTCTCCAGTGTGTTAGTTTTCCATTATTGCTATGATGGGCTGAGTGAATAAAAAAATGTTAGTTAGAGAATGAGAACGAGAATGAATATTTCTGGGCTACAATCAAGGTATCTATACAGAGCTGCATTCCTTCTTGAGACACTAGGTTGGAATCTATTTCCTTGCCTTTGGGCCTCCAAATGCCACCTGTGTTCCTTGTCTTGTGGCCCTTTTCTTCTGTCACTGCCTCCTTTACCTCCCTCTTGTTCTCATTGTTCTCTTAGGATTATGAGGCAGTCCCATATAATCTATGCTACTTTCTTTCTCTTTTAAGGCCAGCTATTAGCAATCATAACTCCTTCTGGAACCTTAATTTGAGTGGTTCCAAAGATTAAATCACAGACATTTTGGGAGGTCACTATTCTACGTACCATATCAACTCAGGGTGTCTTCTAACTCTTTATCTTTGCATCATGATAGGCAAAAATGTAGATTCATAGTTCTGCTTTGTATCATGTGAAATTGAATGCTCTTTGATATTGCACCATTATGTTCTGTCTTCTGCTCATTTCATCTTTGGTCTTGTTTAATAGCTTTATTTACTTATAATATGAGTTGTTCATTCTTGTCTCAGTATGACTTTGAACTGTGTTTCTAGTGCTTTTGCTATGGAGAACTTTAGGATATTCATTTGTTAGAATTTGTAGACCATGTGGTAGGGATCCCTAAGACCACCTTCAGGTGCATTAATTTCACTACAACTTCCAAGACTCAACATTTATTTGTATGATTTACTTGTATGTACAGGTATGATTTATTACAGGCAAGGGTAGAGAGTAGAACCAACAAAGAGAAAGCTGCACAGGACAAAGTCCAGGAAACCAGCCACAGTTCCAGAGTTTTCTTCCAGTGGTGAGGACAGGATGCCTTTGTGATATTTCCAACAAAGAAAAGTTTATCAAAAGTTGCTTACAAGGGCACCCATGCTCTGATATATACATCAAAATTCTAGAGTTGCTGAAAAGGGGAAGCATGTAAGACTTAGGGTGCAGGGATTTTAGAAGGAGTTGGTCATTAAGGTACCTGCTCTCTAGCACATAACAGATTCTAGACTCCAAGAAAGAAGTCAGGGGTAGAAATACCCGTGTCATTTATACAGAATACAGTTTCAGCATAGAGAACCATTTTAGTGAGTTAGGTAACAACAAGGGCACACAAGGTAAGCAGGCCTTCATAAGGAGAGAGAACTGAGGCCCATGAAGGCAGCTTTTCTTTGTACAATTTGCCTTTATAACTTCTGGGGGGTGTAGCTTACTTAGGAAACTTCCCTGGTAATGTACTACAAAAGCATTCATTATCTTACGTTCTTCTAGGAGTTGATTTCTTTGGGATTGGAATTGGATGAGAAAAGAAATAAAAGGAAAGGAAAGGACATGACTATGGTGGAGAAATTTATTATAGATAAAAGAAAGAGCATAGGAAGAGGCAGGGACATCTTCTGGGAGAGTCCAGAGTGAACATGACCAGCTTTAGCTGAGCCATGTGAAGAGAGAGAAGGTGGAGGAGGGAGAGGGGAGAGAAGGGAAACAGGTGCTATAGCCAAGAGGGCAAAAGAAAAAGGGGGAGCAGATAACCAAATATCTGGACTATATATGGAAGAGCCTTTGGGGAAAGGGCAGCCCAGGCCCTGGGCTAGAGACTAGGATAGAGACCAGGGTATGCCAGCCATACCTTGTAACAGGTAGGGACTGAGGGATGCTAGGAGAACCTCACAGCCAGGTCCACTTTGATATGTTAAATAGGTACCTCAGCCATTTTTCCCAGATTTGAAACTTAATAGGAATATATTTGTGCAGGGCCCTTGTTGTTGAAATACCATTTGTTGACTAGTCCACCGATAGGTAGGTAGTCTATGATGTGTCATACTTTTCTTCTTGCACAAGTCATTCTAGCGGTGTACCAATTATTTTTTTGTAACCCAAGATCATGTGTATACTGGGAAAGTATTCTACCACTGAGCCACAACACCAGCCAAGTGCTATTTTAATTGTTGAAGATGTGGGCTTTTGTTCCGTTAGGGGAGGAGGCAAGGTCTCATGTAGCCCAGGCTAGCCTTGAACATGTTGTATAGCTGAGACTGGCCATGAAGTCCTCTCCTGATTCTTTTAGCTCTACCTCCCGAGTGCTAGGAATAGAGATATGTACTACCACATCTAGCTCTTAGTTGCTCAAGATTTGTAAGATGTTTCACTGTCTGAGAGGGCCAGCCTTCCTTTGTTCCTCTTCTCTTTTTATCTCTTCACCCTGTAGTTTTGCATGGGCATTCAATGCCTTTGTCATGGTGGGGGCTGCAGACCTGGAACTGATTTTCACTGTCTCTAGGGACTCCCTAAGTAGCATTATTACCTGAATGGTATAGACAAGCAAATGCATATAGTACATGAGATCTCATGAGAACATTCAAAGAAGGGTTTCCTAAAAGAGACAAATACTGAACGATGAGTAGGAGTACCAGCCAGGTTAGGCCTAACTGAATGAGAGGTGTGCAATGTAAAGAAGCCAGACAGATTGCCAAACTAGGGGTTTGTTGTCAAGGGCCATGGTGTGCTAGCAATTGATGGTACTATAGTAAAAGTCAAGCCAAAGCTTGTAGAGACTATCTCAATATTTTTCTTTTTAAAAGTTGTTCATTTTGTGTGTGTGTGTGTGTGTGTGTGTGTGTGTGTGTGTGTGTGTGTCAGGGAGAGAGAGACAGAGAGAGAAGAAGAAGAAGAGGAGGAGGAGGAGGAAGAGGAAGAGGAAGAAGAAGAAGAGGAGAGGAGAGGGGAGAGAGAGGAGAGAGAACCCAGTTTTTATAGTACTGGAAGGTGCTATACATGCTACTGGAGGAGAAAGGTAGTCATCAGCCTTACCCAGCTATGAACCCTATGAGCTACAGTAATGACTGTCTGTCAAGACTTGTCCATTGACACAATATTGATGCAAATGTTATGGGATTAACCAGCCACTTTGTGATTGAATCCAGTGTCAACTCCACAAGATAGAACCCATACCTGGTACTGCTAATGGGCCAGAAACCTGTGACTAAATAGGTTATAGGCTGTAGGGGAAAAACTAATACTATATTCTGCTAAATGAACATAGTAGTAGCAAAACAACTCCTTATGATTTATTGCTAGACCTATAGATTAGTGCATCCTCCAATCCTCACCAGAGAAACATCTTTCTCTTATAGTAGATGACAGTTAACACAGGGACACACAACTGGCCAATGTGTAGAAAATAAAACACTGTCATTTGCTCAGCCTAAAAGGGATGTCTGTACCCTCACCCCAAGGCTCAAGGATCTTTACAGAAAAAGGAAGAGAAGATTTTAAGAGCTAGAGGTGGTAGATAACTATAAGGAAATTGTGTTTTCCAGACATAACAGGACAACTGCACATATGAACTCTGTGATTGTGATGACATCTAGAAAACCTGCACAAGCCCAAGGTAGACTAAATATACCAGAATGGAAGCTGAGATGTGAGCATGGCACATCCTGCTTCTAGCTGAGGAGATCTTGGCATTTGATAGCTGCTGGGTGAGGAAGAGTCTGTCTTCTTTTAGGGTATGACCACTCCTAGGTCAACCCATGCTCAGGGCAGGACTCACACCCAAGAGTATTTGAGCAACACATATTGGTTGTGATAACTTTAAAAAATAAGTTAGGGAGGTAGCGAGATGGGGGTGGATGTGGAAGGAGTTGGGAGAGGGGAATTAAGATGCTCAAAATATATTGTATTAAATTCTCAAAGTATTAATAAAATTATTTTCATTACTTAGACTGCAGTACCTTCTAAATTCTTTAAATGTGGAGGTTCTTCAGACTTTAAAAAAAAAAACATTTTCTGAAATGAAGAAACATTGTTTCTTAAGTGTAATCTAAAAGGTACTAATGAGAACATTGTGTGTCCTAAAATGATAGAATGGTAGCTTTTACAAATGTCATCAGTTCAGAAGAATATTAGAAATTAAAATTGGAAAAAATGGTCCTGTAAATTCCTGTTAAAATGAAGTAAAACTCAGGAATAGAGGCACATGCCTATCATCTAAGTACTGGAGAGACTGAAGCAGGAGGATTGCCAAGAACTGATACCATACTGCTATACATAGAGAATTCCAGGCAAACCAAGAATGAGACTGTGTTTGTCTAAAAACAAACAAACCCACCAAAACATAAATAAAAATGTCAGAAAAGAACTACTTAGTAAGTGGCCTCCTAGAATCTTGAGGTTATTCAGGGAAATAATTCTTTTTACTTTAATCAAAGGAGTTGATCTTCTTAAACATCCATGTGTTGCTGTGGGATGGTCATGTCATTTGAAGGCACTTAGAAGTGTACAGAACTTCTCAGTATATCCCCTGGGACACTGTTTTTTTCTTTGTTCTTCTGGCACTAAGGATTTGCACCTAGGCTCTCCTGCATGCTAGGCAATCAGTCTCACCACTGCACAATACTCAGGGCCCCAAATACTACAGATATGATTTTCATGGAACTGTGTTCTATTTGAGATGACCTTGAGTCTTCATCAGTCTGACTCTCAACATCTAGTTCTGAAGTGACACTACAGGTCTGTGTGAGGAAGAGGTCTCATGTGATAGAGGAACCCCAGTCAGTCAGAGGAAACATTTATACATCTCAATAAAGTTTTAAACACTCAGTCTAAAATTAAGATACATGTAGTAAAATACCATAATGAAACCCATTACTTTATATGCTAACTTAAAATGAGTTTTTAAAAAACTTATCTACATGGTTTAAGCAAATCTTTATATAGGTGCCATTTTAAAATAATGGCTAAGCAAAAAGCCAGAATCTGTTGTTATTTTGGAGTTTTTCCCCCAAGACACAACAATGTTAAATGTAGCTAAATGAAAATGACAAGTTACATTCTGTATGTCCAAGCTGTTTTTCCCCTTGTGCAAAATCAGAGATTTTCATCTCAACTTTGTCCTTTAACATTTTTCAAATGTTACATTGTGCTATTTTTAATGTGGAAAAACATGCACATGCTCTGTTCATCTCCACAGCTTGACTAGTAGGTATTGGAAGTGATGGAATGCACAAATATCAATACAGAATAAAACAAAGGAAAAACCTGTGCACTTGCTGAAGCCTGGGCCAGGCCTGGCTTTTCTAATATCCTGGCCTAGTCTTGACATTGTTCTCTTACATAAAATGTTATTGAAAGAAACTAGCTGAAGGGTACATGGAGTCCCCCTTAACATTCTCTGTAAATCTGTGATCCCATGATTCTAACTTTAAATAAGAGCCATTGCTCAAATAACTTGACTACATACAAATTCTTAAGCATTCTGCCATAGGCTACCTGCCCTTCTAGAACCATAAGCTTTTTTTAAATTTTAGACAAAAACAGGGGGGAAAAAACGGTTACATCTACATCTGGCGCCCAATGTTCATAGTACGAATTCATGAAAAGGCTGCTTGCCTATGGTCTTGCAGGCCCCAGGTCAGACCCGAGCTACACTCGGCTGGTTATGGTGGCACACTGGTTGGATTTACTGAAGGAGGCAGAGGCAGAAGGATCCCGAGTTTGAGGCCAGCCTAGGAGGCTTGCTAAGGAGAAGCTTCAGCCAGGGACAAACTACAAATGCTCTAAGTTGCCAGGGGCTTCTTCTCATCGTGTTGGTGACTGCAGTGATACTGCTACCTGGGACAAAGGGTTTACTACTGCTTGTTCAGAGAAGAATTGCCAGGACCATCGTGTTACAAGAAAGCATCGGCAAAGGTCAGTTTGGAAAAGTTTGGCAAGATAAATGGTGGGGAGAAATTGCTGTGAAGATTTTCTCTTCTAGGGAAGAACGTTCATGGTTCTGAGAGACAGACATTTATCAGACTGTGATCGCTCCAAGCCACAGAGGAGGCACAAAAAAAAAAAAAAAAAGAAGAAAAAAAAAAAAGCTAAAGGGAACCATAACCACGCCTAACAGTGACTTTGAAATCTTCAAAAAGAAGACAGGATCCCACAACAGTGATTCCACATGGACTATGATAAAGCCATTAAGCTGATTAACACTACAGAAAGATCGACTTTGGACTACAAACTGCTCAGGACAATTTGAGATGGCTAGCTGAGATGATCCAGCCTGACAGACTACTTGAACAAGGACCTGTGACAAGCTCTGCACTTTCTCATTATGCAGCGGCTGGACAAATGATACAGGACTTGACAATTAACCCAAAAATAGAGTTTTTGTTTAAAAACGAAAAAGGAGAATATAGATATGAGGTAGATCAGTGAATCTACCCTGAGAAAAAAGATAAAGAAATAATAGGATAATTGGATAGATCATTGAATATACACTAAAAAAAAAGGAAAAGATATAAAAATGACAAAAGGTAGATTATTGGAACTTTTATAAAAGAAAAAAGAATATGAATATGATAAGAAAAAAAGATCAATTTTTGAATCTACTTTTAAAAATGAACTACTTGTTTTCAATAGAATAAGGAATGAAAATTTTTTTTGTCTGGGTTAGGTTGGTAATAAGTTACCACTTGTGGGGGACTCTGTACTTTCTAATGATATATTGGTGTATGGATTTCATTAACTTAGATTTCCCATTTAATATTTGTTTTATTTTCTGTAATTATTTGACTTCATGTTATGCAACAGCGAGTTTACATTGTAAAATTCTTGCTTCTTTCCTTATCTAAATCTTTAAGGAAAAAACAAAAAAAAATCTAGAAAAATCTCAGTATGTTCTGCTTTGAAACTTATAAGCATTTGTTGTTCTAGAATGGTTGCTTTACTTGAGCCAAATGGCTTATGGAATGCTTTTTAAAACATACTTCCCTAGAATTCAAAGCTAATTTGTTGGAACAGTGAAAATAGTGCTTTCCACCCAAGGCTCTGATACAGCATCACACATGTTGCTACATTATTTCCTGAAGAGAAATTTTATCAATTATGTGATTCAAAATGTTTTTTTCCAAATTATTTGAGCTGTGAGTCTTGCCCTTAGCTTCAAGAGTAAACGAGGAGCTCTTCCTGTCATCAGTTCTTTGCTGCCTTTTACAGGGAAGGGGGAGAGTTCACACTGAGACATAGTGTTACCTACAAATATGTTAACCACTTTGGTAGCTATTGTACAGCATGCACTAGCTTCACATGACCCAGCTCACAATGTGAATTGTCGTTATAGAAGGAATTTCTTGAGAAAGGCCATCTGATAGATAGCTGATGGAGACCTTGTCTTGTTTTTGTACTAATGACAAAAAAATGGCATTGCCTATACATTGATTTCTCTTTAGTCTAATAGGATAATACAGAGCTGGTGGCAATTCGAACCATATAGCTTTAATCTTCTGATAATTTTCATATAAAATACATCAAGAAATGCCCAAGGCAACAAGAAAGTGTTAATATCAAAGATTAAGAAATAGTAATGTATCTAGAAAGTGCTACTGACCTATTAAGAACATTCCTACATTTTATTTCTCTTGGAAAAACTTTATCTAAGCCATTGATTCAGGAAGGTCATTTATTTTGAAAGTGTTTCCATGTTCACTTCTGCTTCATGGGAGAGATGCAAAGAAATAGATTGAGGCCACTAAAGTCATGCAGAGGTGGGGAGGAACTTACTTCAGAAGGAAAAAAAAACCTGTTTTCTTCAAAAGTCTATAGCCACACATCCTTAATTCTCAAATTATCTGCCATCTACAACTCTGCCCAGAGCATAGCATTCAGGGATAGTGAGTATTTACCCATACCAGGTACTGACCAGGATGGTATCAGGTGTTCAGAGTGATGATATGTCAGCAATAAACTGCTTAATTGTGTGCCAGAATTTCTGCTAATGATTAGAGAAGTCCACTATGCATATTAGTGCTGTTTTCACCAAAGTCTGTTGTAGTTGAGTTTTCCTGCCTGGCCCAGTCAGGACAAATCTCTCTTATCCGCCAGTCCCACAGTCACTCAGACCCAACCAAGTAAACACACAGAAACTTATATTGTTTATAAACTGTACGGCCGTGGCAGGCTGCTTGTTATCTGCTTCTTCTATCTTAAATTAACCCATTTCTGTTAATCTATACTTTGCCACATGTCTTGTGGCTTACCAGTGTCTTTACATGTTGCTTCTCATGGCGGCAGCTGGTGGTGTCTCTTCCCCAGCCTTCTACTTCCCAGAATTCTTTTCTCTCTTGTCCCGCCTATACTTCCTGCCTGGCCACTGGCCAATCAGAACTTTATTTACTCAGAGCGATATCCACAGCAGTCTGTGGTAAACACCTGTTAACAGACTTCATTTCTTCTCTCCACTGGCACTGAAAAATTAAGCATTCGTTGTCAGCCTGGGGCCTTGGTCAGTTTCTTAAGTGGTCCATGCCATGGCTAATATGTGAGATGCATGCTATATACTATGGAATATAGCACGTAGGTCCGGTACCGTTAGACTTGAGAGCCACTAAGAGTGTCACAGGCTTAGGAAAATTCAAGAAGATATTGAGTTCCAGAATGTTGATGATTAGTTTTTACCATAAAAGAAAACTTGATCCAAAGACTTTTCCTGAAATTCCATGTAATTCAGGGGAAGGGACACTGGCATTCAGAGTAGTTTACAGAAGAAAATGGGTAGGGATTTAGATACCTATTGGACAAGCACCCAGCCACAGCATCTCGAGGATTTGTAGGTGCTTCAGGGATTCACTGTGCTACTCAGTCAAAAACTATGTGTTCTAGACCAAGCTCTGTTTTAGTAACTATGTATAGAGGGTCCAGAAGTGACCAGGTGGCAGACAGCCATGTGGCCCATTAGAATGACTTCAACTTTTCCATGAACCAAATGGGAAGCTGTAAGACAAAGTGCTAAATGGCCTTATTAATAAAAATCCCAGAGCTAGATATCAGGGTTAAAACCTGAGAGATCAGAGGAATAGGAAAAGCCATAGCTAACCTCACCTCACCAACTCCACAGCTTCCAAAGAGACTTACTTCCTGTATACCCACACCTATATGCCTTTCTGTTCTACCAACTCATTTCCTCTCCACCGAGCTCTGTCACTTCCTGTCTGTCTATACAGACCTCCAGACTTTTATGGTTAACTAGTTCTGGGATTAAAGTTGTGTGCCACCATGCCTGGCTCTGTTCCCAGTGTCACCCTGATAGGATTAAAGATGTGTGCGCCACCATTTTCTGGTCTCTATGTCTATCTAGTGGCTGTTTTGTTCTCTGACCTCAGATAAGTTTATCAGGGTGCACAATATATTGAGGGACACAATTATATCACCACAGGAAGCCATGGGATGATTTTGGCAGGGGAATGACTTGATCTAACTTAATGTTATAAAATTGTTGCTCTGATCTGAGAGACATACAGTTGAAAATGGTAATAATTCAGAGTTACTGTGATAAGTGAGAGATCAGAGGGGTAGGCAGGTGATGATGAAAATGGCAGTACAGTCTTGGCTCAATAACCTAGGAGGTTCTCATTGGCTAAACTGAAGAGACTGGGGAGAACTGGACTGTTGAGGTGGAGCCAGGGGTTTGGTTTGTGGTGATAGCCTTAGAGTCACCCATACTCCCACTCAATGCCTTTGAAGTGCCTGGAGGTTGTGGAGCTGACACATAGATAATCACTTTCAGAGCGAGGCTAGAATGTTCACTGGGGGACAGATGGTATGTGAAGCTGGGAAATTCATCAGTAGTGCCTTGAGAGGTCAGAGTCCTGTCATTTCAGAGGCCAGAATATTGATTCAGAATTCATAGAGAACAGTTAATTAAACATTTCCTAATGCTCTGCCTCTCTTTAAATAGATAAACATGTCATGATACTCTCTTGAGACAGGTGCACTGTTTAATAATTATTCCTGAATTTCTTCTTTTATTTGTAGTGGCTTTTAACTGGTCAATTGATAACAGTATTTAATATTCATAGGTAGTTTTTAGTATGGAAACCTGGTGTGTGTGTGTGTGTGAGTGTGTGTGTGTAACATCATTAAAAAACAGGTGACATTTGTAGCCTTCGAACATTGAGGTTTCAAAAGTACTTATTCCTGAAAAATGTTAGTGTAAGGCTGATCTGAATTTTCCACAGTTGTTTCTTTGTTGTAAGTCTCAAGTTGGGTTGAAATTTCATGGTTCGCAAATCTGTGAAATTTATTTTATGAAAAATATGAACTATTAATAGACTATTGCTTCACACCAAACTTGAAAGTCTTTTGTTTCTGGCCTTTTCTAGCCATTATTTGCATTTTTAAATGAAGAGAAGTTTAATGTGGATGGATGGACTGTTTATAATCCAGTTGAAGAATACAGAAGGCAGGTAAGTCAATAAATTCTGTTGTCTGCTGTGTGTTGCATTGCAGACATGCATAGGGACATTTTGTTGTTGGTCATTTCAGAATAAATAACAACCTTGCCTACCTAATATGTGTCCATGGCTGTGGTATCATCTACATTTTGTATAATATTGTTCAATTATTTTCCTTTTGTAACTAGCAAGCTCATTCTGTAGCCATATTCAAGCTGTATTGAAAGCTGAATGGTTGGGTTCTGCTTCCTTTCCTAGGTGAGGAACATGCATTTTGTGGTGTTTATGAAATAAGTCAAATACTTAGGGTCTGGAAAAGTAAAACCTCTATACTCTCTCTCTCTCTCTCATTCTCTCTCTCTCTCTCTCTCTCTCTCTCTCTCTCTCTCTCTCTGTGTGTGTGTGTAAGCTTAAATGTTACTGATCTTTTTATTTAATTTATATATGTTCTGAATTACAGATTCAAATGAGTTAGAATTCTTTAGTTATAATGTATTGTTATAACTAATGTATAGTATCCACAAACAGCTTAATTATGCTCTCACATAAATGTCATCTACGTGTAATGTTCATTTGTTATAAGAGCATGAGTTTGGTGCTAGGAAAATAACTCAATAAGTAAAGTGTTTGCAGCTTGAGGACCTGAGCTTAGATTCACAGAACCCATGTAAAAAAGTCAAATGTGGTAGCCTAGACCTGTAATCCCAGCACTGGAGGAGATACAGGAAGATCCCAGGGGCTCTCTGGCCAGGCAGTCTAGCCAATCATTGAGCTTCAAGTTCAGTGAGATCCCTGTTTCTAAAGATAAGGTATAGAACAATACAAGAAGAGAGCTGACATCAGCATTTGGCTTTCATATGTGTACTTACAAATATCAACACATGTGCATACATGTGCATCATGTGCTTGTAACATGTCATACACACCCTATACATAGTAAGAAAAAATATAAGAACTTTTATGAAGAATGTCACAAATAAGCATGCATATTATGTAACAAACCTACAGTTTGACCTCTAATATAACTAATTCTGTGGTACAGCTAGGAGTTTTGTAATGGAATTTTTCATATTTCTTCTACAAGGTCCTTAAAATAATTTGGAAATGTTATGAAATGAGCTTTTAAGAATCAAATTAGAGCCAGTTGATTTGTATGAAAAGCAAAGGAACACAAAGTACTATTCCAGAACCCTAAGCTTGTGAAGAACTTCCTAGCCACCACTTCACCACTAGGACCCTGCTTTTGACTTCCATTTTCAGTTTTGATCAGTGGTTTTGCATACTCATAAGCAGACTTTATACCTGGGGTAGATGAAGGGAGGTTTTGCTCTGGATCACAGTTAGGAGAGTTCCTGTGAATCAACTTTAGACTACTGATTTTTCAAAGGGTGTATACCTTTCATTTTAATGTCCTCTGTTCTAGACTGACAACTGAAACGGAAATAAGAACATTAGAATATTGTTCACAATTTAGGAACAAACCTCTTTCACTTTGTGTATGAATGTATTCTACCTTATTTATCTTTAGTTGACAATAGTATGACTTTCCTTTAGTTTGAACTTCTAGCTTGAAACAAAACATTTCCTGTTTTTTTTTTAAGAAATGCATGCATAGATGAACTTCTGAAGGTATTTTGTTATAGACTGCCATTATATTCAATCTTTTTTTTCTTGTAACTTTCTGATGGGACTTAAAACTCTCTAATTGGACTCAGCATCAGACTCAACATCTGTTTGGTCGTGGTACATAGGGCCAGACCTAAAGAACAGGTACAATGTCTGTCCCCAAAGCAAACACCCACCTAGCTCACATTCATGTGTGTATTTGTGCATTTGTGAGTATGGGGAGAGAATATTCCACCACCTCTGGTTATTGTCCATAGTGGATGTGGGAGTGGCTTCTGTGTCTCCCTGTCATACTAGCAGTCTGCTTAAAGTGACTTCACTCCTCACACAAGTTACAGAATGATCCTGGGTCTCTAGCCTCTTGGTTTAAACAACTTGTCGGAGGTGGCGAAATGAGCCTCCCCAGAGGGGTTTCCTTTCCATCCCCACAGTGCTTTGTCTCTTGGGCTTACCCTCTTTTCACTTGGGAACAGAATGTATCACTCTCTCTTATTTGGAGCAAGGAGAAGAAGTTGCTACCCTTAAGGAGACATAGGTTAACACTGCCCATGGCACTTTTCTTTGGAATGGAGGGGGAGGGGTGCATGGCTAGGAGATGACCTTAGGTTTATCTGTATTGCACAAAGAGTAAAGAATATGTCTACATGAAATAAAGGAAGATCTCAAATTCCATAGAACCTACAGTTACGAGAGATAGTTCAGTTCTGGAAACCACCAGTGTTTTGTCCATATGCTCATGTTGTCTATATCATTGATTTGACATCCTTATTGTAAATAAGTAGGCTGCCAATGACTCTGTGGTCAAAGAGAGATGGGCACATAATGTTAGAAGGAAGAAAGAGCCAAGATATTGCAGAGATGAAATCATTTCATGCTGACTTACATTTCCTTTTGTCCTGCAGGGCCTACCCAATCACCACTGGAGGATAACTTTCATTAATAAGTGCTATGAACTCTGTGACACATACCCTGCTCTTTTGGTGGTTCCCTATCGGACCTCAGATGATGACCTCAGGAGAGTTGCAACTTTTAGATCCCGAAATCGGATTCCTGTGAGTACCAGGTCACATTTCCCCCAGAGAATGCCTTTTCTTTCATAAGAACTGCAGTCATATAATTCAGAGGAGCATTCTTTTTCTAGAGTTTCATTCTGATGAGTAATTACCAAAGGGCCTAGTGCAAGTGTAGCACTGTGTGAAATGGGAAAAGAACGAACAGCTGCCTTCTAGGAGCTCTAAATCCAGGGTGCAGAAGGAAGGCAGGGAAGGACTTCTAAATGAGACTACCAGTGAGAGTGGCACAAGTCAACCCTGTGATGTAGGAAAGAAAGGACAAGCTCTTTGTTGTTGTCTTCATTATGGCATGATACCTGACAAGATTCAGGCAACTGCTAAATGTTAGTTAAACTGTGCTGCAAAGAAGGGACTTGACTATTAGAACGTGTTGTGTTAGTACAGGCTTTTATGCTGACCCTAGGATGTGCTTATCTGCATCCTGTTTGCAGGGTGCCTCAATCCCCTTAATGAACTGGAGTCAAGTACAGAATAGTCCAGACATTATGCTACCATGTCACTGAGTCTAGCTCATAAAGTTCTTTTTCAGTCCCTAAATATTTATGGACATGTCATACTTTCTACTAGGTACATCAATTTTATTGCCTAAAAATTTAGAGATTGTTTTTTCTTCCCCTGTTAATTTTCAAGAGCTGTCATAGTAAGTACATTGGGTTTTGTATCAAATTAGTAGATTTAAAAAAAAGTGGTTGAAGAAATTAAGATTTAATGTCACCTTGCCTTTGACTTCTGTGTGTAGACATTCTTGTCCTTAAAAGGATATTTTTGAGGAAAACTTCATATATTGTCAGCTAAATTCACTTGCTTCTCTGATTGGTGTCTGTTCATATCCTCCTGATAATATTGTACTTGAAAGTATGTTCTTTAGTAGAATGTGAAGCTAGAGTTAGAAGATAGGTCTTCTCATGCTGCACTTGGACATGCTTTTCTGTATTAGAGCAGCAGACTGAACTATTACGACACAAGACACTTGTCTTTTGGTATGTGCCTTGCCTATACCAGAAAGGGAGAACTGGGCTAGTGTGGTGTGTATGGGTTTGGTCCACTATCTACTTAGTCTTCATTGAACATCTGCTTTGTAGAATAATGTATGTGTGTGTGTGTGTGTGTGTGTGTGTGTGTGTGTGTGTGTGTCTGTGTGTGTCTGTCTGTTTTGTGGCTTATGGGACAGAAGAAATGAGACAGTTGTGCCTAAGCCATTGACCTTAGTCTACTACCATGATCCTATAGTTCCTGTTGCACTTCCTGAGAGTCCAGTGTAGGGGGAAAAATTAGCATGTTATTGTTTTTCTCTTTGTGAGGTTACCTACTTGTTTTTCTTAAAAAATATTAAGGCTAAGCTGTCATATTTATTTTTATAATGATCTATTATATATTATAAGCCTGGACATATACTGTTTCTAACACACATTTTGATTGTGTGACTATTGACAATAGGTCTCAGAACATTTGTCCAGAAAATGAATATGCCAGTTATGGAAAACATAAGGATAAAAATAAGCATGAAAATACAAGAATAGTTTGTGAGAAATACCTCATTTAAACACAAATCAGGTTCATATTATAATAAAATACCACTGGTTAGAGAGCTCATGCACTTGCATTATGTTGTTGTTAACAGATGCATATTCCTTTTCTCAAACAAACAGGCATTTCTTAATTTTACAGAAGCTGTTAATAGATAAGTGATATGTACTCATTTGAGATATTTAGAAAACACTGGTAAGCCAAACAAGCCTGCCACCTATTGAGGACCAGCACTGAATTATCCTTTAATTTAGATCTCAGACTAATGTTCTTCCCTAGCAATATATCTTAACCTTAACTTTTCATGACTAGCTCATACCTTAGTGTCTAGATGTACAATGATTTAATCAGTTTTCTACTGTAAGATTTCTAGGTCCTTTTTGACTTTTTGCTCTTATAAACATTGCTGTGGACCAGCGAGATTGTTCAATGAATAAAGACACTTGATGCCATGCCTGACAGCCTGAGTTTGATCCCTGGTACCAACATGGTAGAGGGAGAGAACTAACTCTCTTAATTCATTCTCTGACCTCTGCACATGCTCTGTGGCATGTGTCCACCCACTCACATGACCCCCCCATACAAAATAAATAAATAAATGTTAAAAATTCCAAATAAATAATACTGTAATAACCATCTTTTAGTGACTACATTTTTAATTATTGATGGCTTCTCAAAATTAATTTTAATAGTAATAATACAAACTAGATAATTTAAAATAAAATAAAGTAATATCACAATTTGTTCCCAGTAATTTTTACATCAAATACAGTTTTTTAAAGGTAGCCAGGAACTGGAGAGATGGGTCAATGGTTAAGAGTTCAAACTACTCTTGGCAGTAGGCCAGAGTTCGATTCTCAGCACCCACATGGTGACTCACAACAATCTGTAACATCAGTTCCAGGGAATCAGACATCCTCTCCTGGCCTCTGAAGGAACCAGGCATGTGTATAATGCATAGGCATACATACAGGCAAAACATGCATGCACAAAAAGTAAAAATACCAGAATAAGCCACTGCCCCTAGCTACTGTAGACTGCCTTTAAGTCCTCAGGGGAAGTGGGCCTCATGAGTACACTCATGACAGAATTCAGACAAGCACAGTCTTATACAGGTCATAGGAAGTAGATGGGCAGATCTGAGACCCACACTGTGGGTTAGAAGATGCAGGTTTAAGGTAGGCCAGTGGATTTCCCAGGGCTTTGAGCCTCCTTGGCATGGGCTGATCTCTAACATGGCATAAGGACTCTTCTGGGAACAAATGCACATTCTTATTATAATGTGACAATTTTTCAGAAGTGAGAAGCTCATAGCATCATATTAAAACTGTATTGTTAAGCTTCCATGTTTGTCACTTTCCATCATAAAGGAATAACTTAAAAGTCATCAGAATATTTGATCTTATATTTAGTGAGCCCCAATGATTATGTTGTTTCATCCTGTGTCTGTATTTCATCATTTTTGGAACTGATTTTGCTGGCTACGGATCCTGCCTCTAGAAGCTAATGTGAGCTCACATTTATTGCATACTTTGTGGGCATTGTTCTTTTGTCCTCCCAGCAGTCATTTGAGGTCATTATTATTTTCTCCATCTGACTAGGGAGGGCCATGAGTTCAGTGCCTGAGGGTAGCACCACAGGAAAACTGGAATCTCTCCACATATCTTTCATATTCATAAACATTCACAGTTGATTTTTCAGTGCCACACTGTAGTTATGCATATTTATAGGCTCAGTGTTCTACATAAGTATATTATACATATATATGTACATATACATATATATATATATATGTGTGTGTGTATATATATATATATATATATATATATATATATATATATATATATATATAAAATAAAATGTACTGACCAGTTCAAGCTAACTAGCATATTCATCACCTCCAATAGTTATCATTGTTTTGTGTTGGGAGCATTCGAGCCATTTTGAAGTATCAATTAATACTACTGTCCATTTCAGTTATCCAACTTGGCTAAGGAAAATGAAAACTAGGCCTCTACCACATTTTCAGAAGTACCTGATGTTGTATTTTTTAAATGATGGAAAGGAGTCACACCATACACCAGGCCTACATGGGAGGTTTATTGAGGGGAGGGAAGAGAAGGGGCAGAGATGGGTCCTTGGGAGTGAGAGTGAAGGAAGAGAAAGAAAGAGACTGGAGGTGGGCCAGGTCCCCCTTTTATATGAAAACATAGCAAATGCACACAAAGGGTGCTCTTAGTGGCTGCAGCTGAGGATGTATCCTGTCAGGACCCTAAGGGCAGGCCAGTACAGATGCCTAAATGCTAACACCAGCAGTACTTTTGGGGATGTTATCAACTACTGTTTATGTGCGCAGATTTTCATAGGCTTTGAGCTGAGAAGCCCAGCATCACATGAGCCAGGCTTGCCAGTCAGTTGAAGACTGACTCTGAGGGTGAGCCACATATGCCCTTTTGGCCTTGGGGATCTTGACTTCAAAGTGGATAGTGGTAGCTCTCTTGGTCACCCAATTTTCTTTGCTTCCCTAGTATTTTCCTCCTCCTATGTTGTATTCTAGAATTGAGACTGTTGGGAAAGAACTGGTAGATATAAGTTACCACCATTGGCAGTGCAATGATTGCTTTTGCCCATCTTTTATTATTCAAGTTGTTTTCATATGATAACATGTTTAGTTCAAGCTACCAAACTCTAGTAACAGCAAAAACTGTACATTCTTTCAGTAATTCAGTTTTGTTTTTGTAAGCATCAATTTATAGTGTTAATCTTAAAAGAAAGGCTGGTAAACCTGACTGTTCAGATTGTGTCTGAGCAGTTGTGTTAAATGTGTGTGTTCTGGTGCCACACACAGTGAAAATTACTAGTAAGGAAGTATCCAGTTTTAGCACTGATTCCCTTTGTCATGATTGTCAGTTTTAATTATTTCTGGAGACTTGCTAGATTAAACTTTCTGAACTAACCGTAGGTACTGTCATGGATTCATCCAGAAAACAAGATGGTCATTATGCGCTGCAGTCAGCCTCTTGTCGGTGTGAGTGGTAAAAGAAACAAAGATGACGAGAAATATCTGGATGTGATCAGGGAAACTAACAGACAAATTTCTAAGCTCACGATTTATGATGCACGACCCAGTGTAAATGCAGTGGCCAACAAGGTGAGTGTAGTCAATGGAAACCTAACTAAACATGAACTGCAGTGTTTTCCATGAATGGTTTTTCCATAGTATACCAATATGTGAATTTATTTTTAATTTTTATATAATTATTTTTTAAGCCAGGCTCTCACTGGGAACATACCTGTAATTCTAGCATGGGGAAGGTGGAGGCAGGGGGAACATGAGTTCAAGATCATCCTCAGCTACATAATGAGTTTTAGGCAAATTTGATTTTCATTAGACCCTATCTCCAAAGAAGTGAATGAATGTACAATAACAAAAGAAATATTATGAACATTAAGCCTAGTCATATACTGTGATAACAGCCATAATCCTAGCATCATGGAGACAGAAGCAGGAGAATCCAAGGTAGTTTATGCCTATAATCTTAGTACTTGAGCGGCTGAGGCTGGAGGATTGCTATGAATTCCAAGCCAGCCAAGACTAAACAGTAAACACAAACACAAAATAAACAAGCCAATACAAGCCAAAGCAATACTTCATTAAATGGCATGTCTAGAACTGTAATGAAAGAGGGCTTTGTCTAGACCCTTTCGCAAAAGATAGTCTTTGGATCCCTTGTGGCTGTGATTACTCTCATTGTGTGAACTGGTGGGTTATTTTCAGGAATTGTAGGAAGCTGTAGTATTAAAATCTGAAATTTATCATTTTACCTGAAGACTTCCTCATGTATATCATCTGTACCCATAAATTGTTATTTATGTAAGATAGTTGAAGAAACGAGTAGGTCCGTGTATGAATTTTATATTCACAAACACAGAAATCGAGTTTTTCTTTTCTTTTTTTTTAAAATAAATCTCAATTGGCTTTTTGCTTTTGAAACAGAATATGTGAAATATACTTCAAGTGGAATAGGGTCATCACTGCAAACATCAGTGACTGTATGGTGTTGCCCCCAGAAGCAGCTGTAAAAAGCTTGTTTGTCCTTTATAAGTGTCTTAAGATTGACAGGCCTACCTTGCTTTGAGGGTTTTGGGGAAAGGAATTTTTTGCCTTGTAATGGCTTCTTTGTGTTTTTGTTTGGTTCGTTGGTTGGTGTTGTTGGTTGGTCTTTGGTCTTTGGGGGAGCCTTGCCACCCAGCAACCAAACAAATCACACATGGAGGTTTATTCTTAATTATGAATGCTGGTCCTTAGCTTGTCTTAGTTTCTAGCTAGCTTTCCTTATCTTAAATTGTCCCTACTACCTTATACCTGTAGTTGGAGACCTTCTCTCCAGCCCTCCCCCCCAGCCCTTTTAGTCCAATGATCCACTTATAAAATAAACACATAGACATTTATATTATTTAAACTGCTTGGCCATTAGCTCATGTCTATCATTGTCTAGCTCTTACTCTTATATTTAGCCCATTTCTATTAATCTATACTTTGCCACATGGCTCATGGCTTACCAGTACCTTACATCTTTTCTTTTCATGGAGGCGGCTGGCAGTGTCTCCCTCCCCTAGCCTTCACATTCCAGAATTCTCCTCCTCCTTGTCCCGCCTACCCTATCCTTTCTGCCTAGCTACTGGCCAATCAGCACTTTATTTAGTTTAACCAATCAGAGCAACACATTTGACATACAGAACATCCCACAGCACTTCCCCTTTTCTTTTTTTCAAAAAGCAAGGTTTTAACTTTTATATAGTAAAATTTCTGATAACAAAACAATTATCAAGCAAGAATTACAGTTACAATATTAAAGAAGATATCCTATCTATCTTATATTTATGAGTCTAAGGTTTTATATCTAACTTATCTTTTATCATAATTGAGGAAAGCATAACTATCTAGTCTTCAACCACATTAAAGACCTCAGAAGTATATAATATTACCTTAGAACCGGGAGAAGGATGCAAGCAACTTTCGGGAGTCTTGCAGGGTAGACAGAGACAGCTGGCAGCCAGGAATGTTCCTTTGTAAAGTTGGGGCATTTGTCTTCAGCCCACAGGGCTAGAATCTCTTGGTCACTTTTTTCAGTGTCCTGTAGAATGTCTGGCAGTTTCCTCTGCAAAGCAGGAACCTGAAGGACCATTTTTTCAAGCAAAGTTCAGTGGTCACCTTTCTATGGGTCCTGTATGTCCAGTTGATCAAGCAGTGCAGGCAAGAACAGTTTCTTGACCAAATGGCTATTTTTGCCAAGGTGAAGATAAACTCCATATGAAGTGTCTTTGATGCCCATCCTCCTCTCTGAAGTAAATTGGTGCTGCCAGGAGCAGACATGTCTCACTGTCCAGAAATTCTAAATTTTAAAAATATTTTAAATGCCATATTCTGTAGGTCTTTGAAGTATTTGAAGATTACCTGTCTATCTGAAATATCTCTACGTCTACCTAGAAAACTTAACATGACTATAAGTTTGACTGTCATAGAAGACTAATTGATCTGTATTTCTTAATTATCCATTACAATCTAAATGAGTTGCATAAACATAATACCTCAAATGAGAGTAGAAATATATATACAGTATAACAAAATTAGCTTTAAGTTTGTGTCAGTAGACTAAAATCTATACCAATGTAAGACATTTTAAACAAGTTGTTCTTTAAAAGTAAGTTCATTAACCCTTTCATCCTATTATATCTATATCATTTACCTCTGCACTTTTCCCATTCTCTTACTTCTGTAAATCTTACTCTTACTCTGTGCCTTGCTGTGTAGCTGGGTGGCTGGTCCCTGGAGCCCACCTTTTTCTCTATCCATCTTTCTTCACTCCTACATCTCTTTTCTCTTCTCCTCCCAGATTTCTCCTTCTATATATTGTCTCTCTGCCTGCCAGTCCCACCTATCCTTTCTCCTGCCTTGCTATTGGCCATTCAGGTCTTTATTAGACCAGTCAGATGTTTTAGAAAGGCACAGTAAGATAGCTTCACAGAGTTAAACAAATGCAACATAAACAAAAGTAACACACTTTAAAATAATATTCTACTACAAGTTGGTTTAGACAGTGTCTCACTGTTTAGTCTAGGCTGGCTTAGAATTTATGGCAGTTCTCCAGCCTCAGCCTCTCAAGTATTGAGATTAAACTACCTTGCCTGTTTTCTGGTTTTATGTTTTTGATTCTCCCATCTTTACTTGTGTTGTAAGTCTGCCCCAAGTTGCTCACTCCCAAATTCTGTCTTTCAGATTTATTCTTCTCAGCTGTAGACTTAAATTTCATCATCTTTAATGCTCTGCTCATCCCAGGGTCATTTATCTGACAGCTTCAATAATGCAGAACCCATCATAAGAAAGCAAAGCAAGTCCTTGAGCAGCCCAGATAGATCCAGCAATTTCTAAAATGGAGTGTGTATGAAGTCTGTCTCCCCTAGGGTGTGTAGACTGTGAGTGTGTGTGGGACTCAGCTCTTTACCATTTGTATGTGGCTCAGCTGTCCTACATGTTTAATCCTGGGCTGCCTGCCCTGGCCTCATGTTTGCTTTAGACGAGATATTTGTTAACACAATTGGGGTTTATGTAGAAATAATTTCAAACTTCTCTGTGTAAAGCAGTCATGAAGTTGAATTGGTAAGTCAATTAGGAATTATAAGTAAAGGATTTAGGAAATTAAATCTAAATATCTTCTTGAATTATCCTAATTTTATATATTTTGAATTATCCTTCATGTACAACTCCGGGTGAACACATGTATAAAATACAATAATTCCATGTACTTTAAATATTTAGTCTGAAATAGATATGATGTAGCAATAAAATAAAGTATTTAGAAAGAATATTTTAAAATATTAAAGTGTGTGAAATGAATACCTTAGTTATATTAAACTCTAAAGCTCATTATAACAACAGAATTCTTGAGTACCTTTTTAATGTTGAGAAAATAAGCCTTTGTTTCTAATCCTTTTAGGAATGAAAAGAGGGATAATATTAAGGAAAAAAAAAAACAGAACACCTAAGCCTTAAAGCATTCTGGGTCATTCTTAAAACCTCTCCTCCCGGCTCTATCTCTCCACTTCTTGTCTATATCTATAGCAATAGGCCCTTGGCTCTTTATAACATTCTAGGTAATTTGGGTTGTTCACTTTCGTTGAAGAAAGAAAAACCAAAGGGAAGACTTCAAAGGTAACCAGAGATGCAGAATTTGAACTTTGGGGAACTCAGTCTGTGCTTGACTAATTGATTTTTTACCCTTGCTGACTTCTGTTCTCTTGACCCCTAATAATTTTTCCTCTCTTGTGGATATTTAGATGTAATCAGCAACATCACATCATTTTCATTTAAACAAAACCTAGGGGTGGTAAGATCTAGCACCACAGTGCTTCTATTTTTGGGCAGAGCACTGTGCTGAATTAAAGTAGGGCTGTGTTAATGTCTGGTTTTGCCAGAAACTTTGGCAATGACTAAAACATGTATTTTTCCTTTTGCTTTTATTTTTACACGTCATGCTCAGTTACTTATGAAAGGAACTCTAGTGTCAAGCATCTCTGAAAATCCCCATAATTATGTAACAGCCACACCACACACGCAGAAGAGCAGCCCCTCTGTCTACAGGAGGATGGATGTGTCATTGCATTATATATAGGCTTGCAGAGCTAGCTAAAATAACCTAACTCTTACTTGTCAGGTCTGTGCCTGCAGTTTGCATAAAGGACTACCAGGCAGATGCCAGTAACTCTGGCCTTCTTCCACAAGTGTAGACAGCCATAAGAGGGGAAGGCGATATATTTGTCTGCTGATTTATTAGCAAAAATCTCTTTAAATGTCAAGTAGGAGCTGGAGAGATGGCTTAGTGGTTAGGAGCATTTACTGCTCTTCCAGAGAAACTAAGTTAGTGTTGTAGCAGCCAAAACAGCCTATAACTCCAATTCCAGGAGATCTGACACTTACATTAAAAACAAAACAATGACTAAAAGTAGAAAATAGAAAATAGGTGTGGTGGCTCACATCTATTATCTCAGCACTTGGAATGCTGAAGGAGGAGGATTGCCATGAGTTTTAGGCCAGCCTATGCTAGATAGTCAGTTCTAGGTAGGCCTGTGGTACATACAATGTAAGATGCTGTCTTAAAAAAAATCAACCAGGTGGTGGTGGCACATGCCTTTAATCCCAGCATTCGGGAAGCATAGGCAGACAGATCTCTGAGTTCAAGACCAGCTTGATCTGTAGAGTAAGTGTCAAGATAGCTAAGGCTATACAGTGAAACTCTGTCTCAAAGAACAAAAAAACAAAAACAAAAAAACTAACAAAGGGATCATTTCTCATTAACTTATTGATGATGCTCTGTAAATGAAGCTTGAAAGAAGCATTCATGCCTAAATGTTTTCTCCTCTAGAGTGTTTGGAGACTAAGGACTTTGGGCTGACACAGATTTTCAGGTGTGAAGTCCAGGTGATACCCTTACTTTTACTGCAAGAAATCCCTATAGGTAACCCTGGGGCATCAGGGCCCCCTGCTGTTCCAACTCTGGCTACAGGCTTATATTCCTAACACTGACATGAAGAAAAAGAGGGCTATTGTGGAGATGATACATTTGCATTGTACTTTCCTCTTCAGTCCCACGTGGGTGCTTCCCTGTGCTCCTACTACAGGCACTCTGAAGTTAGTATCTCTTAAGAATCTCAGTTTCACTTTTTCTTAAAGGGCCCAAATTTACCTATCCTGTGACATTTCAAAAACCTTTAAGCAAAGTACAGCTACATACCTAAACAAATTCATAATGTTTCTTTTTGTCATTGTGGAAATGGATACTTTTCAGTGTTGTGGTGGTTAACTAAAGTCTACCTTAACAAGTGAATACTATTAAGTACTTCATAGTAGACCAATTGCCTAGTATGTATAAGGCCTTGAGTTCAATATGTAGCACCACAAAGACAACACCAACAAAACTTTGTGCTTCATACAGTAGGTGGTGGCAATCTTGTCCCTCTTAGAATCTTGTGGAACCACTACATGCAGCTCTGTCCTTGCTGTAGTGAAAAAATGGTTGGGATACAGTAGAAAAGATTTATACACTGAAATCAAAGCAAACTTAAATTCTACTTAATACTTGCATGACTTTGGAATGGGTAAGCCTCTTAGTTTCTACTTTCCAATGTGCAAATTGTGGATACTAACATCTGTCTTGTAGCATTCCTATAAGAGGTAAAATGACAAAGCACAGCATCATCAGAAGGTGACTGCTGTTAGCCGTTGTAAAGGATTCTGGCTCCTTTTATCCTGTTATACCTAGGGAGTAAACCATGCTTTACAAGATGGGACACTGGTGCTTCAAGGTTAGTGTTTGGCACCAGATCATGTTGTAAGGAGAGGCTGAAGCTGAGCTGTTGACCTTTGTCTAGCTACAAAAGCTGTTTTCACCTAACACATTATAGCCTGTGAGAATGCTTACCATGTTGGAGTTGCCTGCTGCTGCATTAATACGGCTACCCCTTCCCCAAACAGTTCAAGAATAGCCACAAAATTGATAGAGGAGGACTTTTCAGAACCTGTTCTTGATTTTCCAGATCTAGAAGAGCCAGTAATTACAGGACATTTTGAAGGGAATACTGTCTGATGAATTCAGTTGTCTCCACCCCACCCCAGACCACAGGAAATTGCCAGCATTCCATATTTTTTTTTCTCTAGCTCAAAGTATGACTCAGGTTTTTGAGGCTTTGTGTTGCATAGGAAGTAAGAAATCAAATTAACTATTTAAATTAGAAGTGTTTGAGTTAAAATTTTTAAAGTAAAGAGCTTATGAGATATTTTGGCTAAGGTACTGATAAAATAGAAAACCTAACTGATTGTAAACTTGTTGTTTCTTAGGCAACAGGAGGAGGATATGAAAGTGATGATGCATATCATAACGCCGAACTTTCTTTCTTAGACATTCATAATATTCATGTTATGCGTGAATCTTTAAAAAAAGTGAAAGACATTGTTTATCCCAACGTTGAAGAATCTCATTGGTTGTCCAGTTTGGAGGCTACTCATTGGTTAGAACATATCAAGGCAAGTATACTCTAAAAATATTTGCAGGTATAAAAGAACACTTATTTTGAAGATGATGAAATTTTTCCTTTAATATTTAAAATTACATATGGAAAAAGAAACTGTAGGTGAAGATCCTACACTTGACAGATTGATGTTTCTTTATAATTTGCTTACCTAAATTGAAGATTTCACGACATCATGTGTCTTATGTTTAGAGTCTGAAGAGCTTTCTCTTCTAGTCTTGTCAGTAGTAAATAGGCTCATGTAGGTTTGTTTGGGAATAGCCAATTTATTATCCAACTCTTATTGGGTATATCACTCATAGACCTAGACAGAGGTGCCTTTTTGTTGTTGCTTTCATTTTAACAATTTATTAATGAATTATTTTATTGGGCTTATTTTGAGGCAGGTGGTTCAAGACAGGGTTTCTCTGTATAGCTTTGGCTGTCCTGGAACTCACTCTATAGACCAGGCTGAACTCACAGAAATCCACCTGCATTTGCCTCCCAAGTGCTGGGGTTAAGGTGTGCACCACCACCACCTGGCTAATGACTAATTTTAAAGAATAGGTTTTGCATAATGACTAATTTTAAAGAATAGGTTTTGCACTTTGATTATATTCAATTGTTTGTTCTGATAGAAGCATAAAAACCCTCTTTCAAAGTACAAGTATTAGGAACTATGTTAGAGGACTAGCACTTTTGGAAACTGTATAGTTTTATAAACAAACTGACTGAAAGCATATTTTAAGCAGGTAAATTATTAAGATATATTGTTCTCTAGCGAAATTATGCCTTCCAACTTGACAGGAATTGTATTTTTTTATTTTTCCTGTCTAATTTTCATTTCTATTAATTTATCATCAGAAAATGAATTACAAAATAATTAATTGTGGCCTCTAACTATAGTGGCATATCCTGAATGGGACTCTAGAAAAGAAAAGGGACATTAGGTTAAGAACTAAGGAAATGTGGGGTTGGAGAGATGGTTCAGCAATTAAGAGCACAGCTGCCCTTCCAGAGAGCCCAAATTTGATTTCCATCACCTGTATGGTGGCTCACAACTCTCTGTAACCCCAGTTGCAGGGGATCTGATGTCCTTTTCTGGCATCTGCATGCACAGGTAAACACACGATACAAAGATATACATGAAGACAAATACCCACACATAAAGTAAATAAATATTTTTAGAAACCTTAAGGAAATATGAATAAAGTATGGACTTTTAAAGCAATAAACTTACAGATAAATTTCTTTCTTTCTTTCTTTTTTTTGGTAGTTGGAGAGCTTCTCTCCAGGTGCCACCAAGCCCCCATGGTCCCACAGCCCACTTACAAAATAATCACTCAAATGCTTATATTACTTATAAACTGTATGACCGTGGCAGGCTTCTTGTAATCTACTTCTTCTATATTAAATTAATCTATTTCTATTAGTCTATACTTTGCCACTTGGTTCGTGGCTAACCTGTACCTTACATCTTCCTTATCATGGTGGTGACTGGCAGTGTCTCCCTGCCCCAGCCTTCCACCTCCCAGAATTCTCTTCTCTCTTGTCCTGCCTATACTTCCTGCCTGGCCACTGGCCAATCAGCATTTTATTTACACAGAGCGATATCCACAGCAGTTTTTCGAGAAAGGGTTTCTCTGTGTAGCTTTGTGCCTTTCCTGGAGCTTGCTCTGTAGCCCAGGCTGGCCTTGAACTCACAGAGATCCACCTGGCTCTGCCTCCCAAGTGCTGGGATTAAAGACGTGTGCCACCACCACCCGGCTGATAAATTTCTTAGTAAGTAGTGATGTGTCAATATAGGTTTCTTAGTTGTGGCAAATATCCTGTGCAATGGGGATATTTGAATATTGGATATTAAGAAGGGAAACTGGGTTAGGTATCTGGGTATCAGCTGCAGTACCCTCACAGCTTTCGTGTATTGCTGAAATTTAAAATACATTTTTAAATAGCACAGTTTTAATGCAGATCATCATAGTAGAACTTGTGTAGGAGAAAAAGGCCCTGAAGAAGGTGGCTAGATGGTCAAAAAAGTTAGGTGTAAAAGGAAATATCATATTCCAAGATACTGTGTTTTAGCAAAGTCAACTGAAAAAATAGGCTTGATCTAGTCCTTCAAGAAAGCAGAGGGATGGGGAATCCATTTTAAATGTGACAGCTGAGGTGAGCACTCAGAAACTGTTGTAAGTGAATTCAGGTTTACAAGAATGGCATGTTTTAATTTATTTCCAATAAATAATGAAGTTTATAAAACTAAGAAACATTTTTAAGTGAGATTGGTCTAGCAATGGATCTGGGAGAAGCCAGGCAGCCAGGGCCTTGACTATTAAATCTGAGGAGAGATCTCAGGGTTTGAGTAACAGTTAGGTAATGTAGGGAACTGTTCTTGGGGTTGATTATGTAATTGGTACAAGAGAAAAGAATGTGAAGTTAGAAAAAGAAGGTTCAAAATAGTAGTGTCAATACAAGGATGCAGAGGCTACTAAAAGATAAGATGCAAGTTGCTTCTTATGCAGAACCTGTGGTGAGTTGTGATTATCTTGATGTAAAAGCTTTAGAATGAAGACTGCCACAAGAAGGGTACACCCACTTGCCTGAAAAAATGATGCTTCCATTTTCAGTTAAAGGGCAGTCCTGACTAGACTTAGCCAGAAACACTATGCTTTGGAGGTAGTGGTAGGCCATCTTCTGGTGTGATGTGTCAAACAGGTTCTCATGTAAAGTAGAACTCAAGATAGAGACTTGGAACTGACATGTGAGCTTGTGAGTCAGTGGTTGAGCACTAAACTTCAGCTGAGTCATTGATGGTGTATGCTGAGAGATGCTCCAGTTGAGAAGAAGATAAGAAGTCTTGGAATGGAGCCCCAGTTAGGTTTGAAATCGACATAGAAGAAAAGCGGGATTCAGTGAAGTCATCCCTAAAGAGAGACATCAATTGCTTCAAAGATGTTAGAATGTCTAGAAAGAACCCAAGAAGGTAGACATCTATTGGGTGGTTGGCAATATCATGGGGGTGATAATTGGAAATTACAGTGATGAATATAAATTATTCCTTTGTAGAGCTAGATAAGGGCTGGGGAGATATATCAGTGCCTAGAGTACTTGACACTCAATGTGAGGACTGGAATTTTGATCCTCAGGACCCATATAAATGCCAAGTTGGTGTGGCAACCTACCTGCCTGTAACTCTAGTTCTCTGAAAGGTGAAAAGGAACTCTTCAGAACAAGTTGGCTAGCCAGACTAGCCGTATTGATAAGCTCTGGGATAGATTGAAAGTCCCTGCCTCAATGAATAAAGAAGAATTGAAGAAGATCCCTAATGTCAGCCTTGGCCTAAACATACACCTGAATGAACACACACACACACACACACACACACACACACACACACACACACACACACACATATTGGTGAAATTATTAAGGCCACTCCACATAGTTAAGGGAGGTTTATTTTGTGGGGTAACTTACAAGTGAAGGGATAGTTTACAGGGTCTGGGAAAGGCATGGCACAGTACAGCAATGTTCTCTGGAGAACTCTGCTCGGTCTACCTCCAGAGTCCAGGGTCCAGGAACTAAGAGAGTCCATGCATCTGGATCTCGGGTCTTCAGCGTCCTCTCTCAGCCCCGCCTTGTAGGCATGACCATTACCAAAGCCTCAATGGGGGCTGGAGCTTCCAGGTCAAAGCTGGAATGGCTACCCACTACACACACACACACACACACACACACACACACACACACACACACGGCACACAGCACACAGCACACATGCAAGCCAGCCAAAAAAAGCTAGAAAAAAGAGAACGAAATGGAGAGTTAGTGATTATAAGAAAGGCTTTCAAGTCAACTTGGGTGTTTTATTAAGGAAAGAAACACACTTTGGAAGTTTAGTGTATGGGAGTTTTTATAGTAGTGGAAAACCATTGGAAATAATCTGACTATAGAAGAGTTCTATCTATATAATGAAATGCTGTGCAGTCATGAAGGAAATCATGTATTGTGGTTGCTAATAATATGAGGAAATGCTCAAAAATCCAATTAAAGAATCCAGCAGAATTTAGAAAGTTATTTCCCAACTTTTGCTTTCTTTGTTGTTTCAGCAAAGTTGAAATACTTTCTTTTCTTTTTTTTCTTTTCTTTTTTTAGAAAAATAGAGGAAGGCAGGAGGGAGGAGAGATGGAGGAGGGGCGAGAGGAATAGAAAATGAATGCATGCATGCAGACATGTATTAGAGACCTTAAGAAGGTGGGGGAAAGCCCCTATCTTACAGCAGAAAGAAGAAAGAAAAACTGTTTGAAAATCCAACTGGTTAATTGTCTTGGGTGCCTGGGTAAATCATGAGGCAAGGCTGAGTGAAAAAGATGATGTGTAGAAGTTAGGACTTAAGGAATGTAGAAAATGTAGAAGATCCCCATCAGACTTTATAATTTTGTCCCTAGTGAGGGGGATTCAAAAGTAATGATAGAAATTGTCACTGTTCTTTCACATGACCAGTGTAGTTGTGAGAACACTGAGGAGCCCACATGTGCACATGTAACAGGATCCACCTCAGTTTCTCACACATCAGTTAAATCCTAGCAGTTTAGGGCAGTAGAGCAGGTAGTGTTGAACTTGGATCTTGCAGACTAGGTGCAACACTTAGGCTGTATTTCTAAGGGCTGAGGAAAATCTATGCTGGTTTCATCTCAGCATCTCATGGCTGCTTGATGAATTTCTTGGTACTATTACTTGTCTTCATTAGCAAGATCCACTAGCTAGAACCTGCTGCTTTCTCTGTCACAAGAGCCCCAAATTATTTGTTTTCAGTGATTTAGTTTTGAAAACCAAATTTTGTTTTATTAGATAATTACAGTTGCTCCAAGACAGAATGACTGTGGAGATTGATAATTAGAAAACATCTAGAATTTTCTAAAATAATTGCCTTTTTATTGTAAATGAGAGACACATCTTGATGCTGTGGCATGTCATTCTGTATGCTGTGAATATGTGTTGCTTTGATTGGTTGACAAATAAAATGCTGATTGGCCAGTATCCAGGCAGGAAGCATAGGTGGGGAAAGCAGACAAGGAGAATTCTGGGAAGAGGAAGAAGGGCTGAGTCAGGAGTCACCAGCCAGACATAGAAGAAGCAAGATGTCAAGGCAGAAACTCAGAAAAGGTAACAAGCCACATGACTAAACATAGATAAGAATTATGGGTTAATTTAAGTGTAAGAACTAGTCAGTAATAAGCCTGAGCTAAGGGCCAAGCAGTTATAATTAATATAAGCTTCTGAGTGATTATTTTATAAGCGGGCCATGGGACTGGAGAAACCTTCCTACTACATCTTGAGGGAGAGCTGCCCTCTACAGTGTGCTGGAACCCCAACTTCATTAAGTTGGGCTCCAGTAATCTAGAATGTTAACACAATTTCTCAACAGCACTTTCAGCACAAGTGCCTCAGGTTAAAACTGCAAACAGGATTATAGGAGTCATTTCAGGAGCACTGAGTTCTGCACAGGTGCTTTTGATGGTCTGCCATCCTCTGGTCCCCTAACTTTTTTCTTGTTCACTTGTCTCTCATTACTTCATGTAAAAATAATAAGCTTTCATATTTTCTATTTGTTAGATGCTTCACATAATCTAGATTTTCCTTAAATATATATATCAGTGAATTTTTTTCAGTTTCTTTGAATTAGTTAAAGTGATCATAGTGCATTCTAAGCATGGTGTTAGAATTTGGGGTGCTCCATGGAATAAACCTTAGAAAATCAGCTCAAGGGCTAACAAGATGGCTCAGCAGATAAATACGTGCCATTCAAGCCTGGTGATCAGAATTCAGTCCTCAGAACACATACGCAGGTGGAAGAAGATAACAGACTCTACATAAAGTTGTCCTTTGACCTCCACACATGCACTATGGCATGCTTACCCACATATACATGAAGTCTTACACAAATATGCACACAGTACTATGGTTTTAAAATCAGCTCAAAGTAACTGTTAAGCACTTCAGAAGTTACAACCCTCACACAATACTGGAAGGAATGTGAGGTGGTATAAATATTTTCCTTAAAATTTGTTTCTTTAAATAAGCATACATTTTTAACATGCGCATATGTGCCCTATGGCCCTGTCATTACACTTATAGATGTTTACCTAAGAAAGAAAATGGTATGTCCTATCAAAAACTAAGAATGCAGAAGTCCACAGTAGCCTTGTGTCTAGTATACAAATGCTGTAAACTACCAAATTTCCATCAGCTGAAGAATGGATAAATAACTACTCATACAATAGGGTATCACTTGTTCATGCAAAGGACTGAAGCACTGGAAAAAAATCTCAGAGCATTTGAATGTGATCTCTACACGGAGAGCTTCCCAGAATCCTGATGTTCCTGATGTTCTGGTTTGTGATGTGCATTGGCATTTGAAAGCAGGATTTAGGCTAGAGTGAAGATGGATGGCACTTTGACATTGGAGTGCTACCAGTGCTCCCTGCTTCTCCCTGCTGCTGACTTGCATGTTTTTCTCTGCCAGCTTGTTCTGACAGGAGCCATTCAAGTTGCAGACAAAGTTTCTTCAGGGAAGAGCTCAGTGCTTGTGCACTGCAGTGACGGATGGGATAGGACTGCTCAGCTGACATCCCTGGCCATGCTGATGCTGGACAGTTTCTACAGGAGTATTGAAGGCTTTGAAATATTGGTACAAAAAGAGTGGATAAGTTTTGGACATAAATTCGCATCTGTAAGTAAACACTAAAGCTGTCCTTTAAAATCAGCTGGGATTTTAAGAAACTGGTTTCTGTACTGTTTATTCAGTTCTGACATGAAAGTCTGAGGAGTTGCAAAGAAAAGTGGAACTTGCTTTAATCCCAGCACTGAGGAGGCTGGTAGATCTCAAAGTTTTCCAGGCCAACCTAATCTGCATAGTAAGTTCCAGAATAGCCAGGGTTACATGGGTATTGTCTCAGACAAAGAAAAAATCTGAGGAATGTAAATGAAGACCACTTTACAATTTGAAAAGTCTGTAAGAACTTGGGATAATGGAAGTCTTTTTAGGGTTCATCCATCTTTACTATTTCTAGTTAGATTCAAAAATAATGTAATAAAGTCTGAAGATAAATGTATAAATTGAGACTTGGGAGGCTGAGACAGGAAGGTTGGTATGATTTCCAGCCAAAGCTTACTAGTGATTTACAGGCCTAGGCTCCTCAGTCAGTTCCAGCCAAGGCTATCCAATGAGTTCCAATCAAGGCTACCCAGTGAGTTCAAACTGAGACTACCCAGTGAGTTCCAGCTGAGACTATCCAGTAAGGGACATACCTAAGCTACTTATTGACTGCCAGGCCTAGGCTGGCAGTTCTGGGCTGAGTTCTAGCTTAGGGTACCCAGTGAGTTCCAGCCAAAGCTACCCAGTGAGTTCCAAACCTATATTACCTAGAGAGTTCCAGCTGAGCCTAGTTCCTGGCCTAGGCTAACCAATGAGTTTCACCTGAGGCTACCCAGCAAATTCCAGCAAAGGCTAACAAGTTAGTTCCATCCAAGAATACCCAGTGGGTTCCAGGCATAGACTAAGCAGTGAGTTCTAGCTGAGGCTACCCAGTAAGTTCTAGGCCTAGGCTGCCTGGTGTGTTCCAGGCCTAGGCTACCCAGTGAGTTCCAACCAAGGTTACCTAATGATATTTAGGCCTAGACTACCCAATGAGTTCCAGCTGAGGCTACCCAGTGATTTCTAGGCCTAGTCTGCCCAGTCAGTTCCAACAAGGCTACCTGTGAGTTCCAGGCCTAGTCTATCCAGTGATTTCCAGGGCTAGGCTACCTACTGAGTTTCAGGCCTAGGCTACCCAGTGAGTTTCAACAGAAGCTACCCACTGAGTTCTAGGCCTAGGTTACCCCATGAGATCCAGCCAAGGCTACCCAGTGAGTTCCAGCTGAGGCTACACAATCAGTTCCAGCTGATGACTACCCAGTGAGTTCAAACCAAGACTACCCATTTATTTCCAGATATAAACTACCCAATGAGTTCCAGCTGAGGCTACCCATTGAGTTTCAGACCAAGGCTACTCAATTAATGAGTTCCAACCAAGGCTACCCCTGAGTTCTAGCACTAGGTTATCCAATGATTTCCAGCTGAGTCTATCCAATGAGGTCCAGCTGAGTCTGCACAGTCAGTTTCAGCTGAAGACTACCCAGTGAGTTCCCAACAAGGCTATCCAGTGAGTCAAATCAAGGCTACCCATTTATTTCAAGATCTAGACTACCCAGTGAATTCCAGCTGAGACTACCTAATGAATTCCATGCCTAGTCTACCTAGTGAGTTCCAGCCAAATCTTCCCAATGACTTTTAGGCCTATGCTACCCAGTGAGTTCCTTCCAAGGCTGACCCAATGAGTTTGGGTCCCTAGGCTACCTACCTACTAAGTTCAAACTGAGGCTACCAAGTGAGTTCCAGCCCTAGGCTACCCAATGACTTCCAACTGAAGCTACCAGGGAGTTTTAGGACTAGGCTACCCAGTGAGTTCCAACCAAGGCTACACAGTGAGTTCTAGCCATGGCTACACAGGGAATTCCAGCCGAGTCTACACAATTAGAGTCAGGCTTATGTAGCCTGGTGAGTTACAGGCCTAGGCTACCCAGTGAGTTCAAGCCAAGGCTTCCCAGTGAGTTCCACACCTAGGCTACTCACTATGTTTCAACAAGGCTACCCAGTGGGTTCCAGGCCTAGACTACCAAGTGTGTTCCAGCTGAGGCTGCCCAGTGAGTTCCAAGCATAGACTACCCAGTGAATTCCAACCAAGACTATCCACTGAGGGCCAGGCCTTGGCTACCCTGTGAATGCCATGCCTAGGCTAACAAGTGAGCTCTAGCCAAGGCTACCCTGTGATTTCCACCCAAGTCTACACAGTAACTTCCAGTCCTAGGCTAACTAGTGAGTTTCAGGACTAGGCTACCCAGTGAGTTCCAGGAAAGGCTACCCAGTGAATTCTATTCCTAGGCTACCCTTTGATTGCCATGCTTAGGCTACCCAGTTAGATCCAGCCAAGAATACCCTGTGAGTTACAGCCAAGAATACTCAGTGAGTTACTGGCCTAGGCTACCCAGTAAGTTGCAGCTGAGACTACTCAGTGAGTTACTGGCCTAGGCTATGCAGTGAGTGCCAACCAAGGATACTCAGTGAGCTCTAGCCAAGACTACCCAGTGAGTTCCAGCTGTGGTTACCCAGTAAGTTCCAGGCCTATACAACCCAGTGAGTTCCAGCTGAGGCTACCCAGTGAGTTCCATCCAAGGTTACTCAGTGAGTTCCAGCTGAGGCTACCAGTGAGTTCCATCCAAGGCTACCCATTGATTTTCAGGCCTAGACTTCCCAGTGAATTCCAGCTGACACTGCCCAGTGAGTACCAGCCAAGGCTATCCAGGGAGTTCCAGGCCTAGGCTACTCAGTGAGTTCCATCCAAGGCTACCAGGTGATTTCCAAGCAGGCCTAGGCTACCCAGTGAGTTCTTTGCAGGCCTATGCTATAAAGGAAGATTTGTCTCAGAAAATAAAAAGGAAAGATTTTCAAATTGAGATTTCAAAAAAGAAGGAAGATATAGTAACAGTTTTCTCTGGGCTAATATTACAACTATCAGGAACAAATGTACTTCACAGAATGACAGATTTTTACTTGAGGCTTCTTTATTATTTTTTGATGCACATTTTTTAAATCATCAAGGGAATCCATTGCAATTCATATCTTTGGGTCTTGTTCCCAGGTGTCCTTTGAATGAGCATCTCTTTAGCAGATTTATTTCTTTTGTGTGTTGGGGGTGTGATTTGTCTGCATGTTTATTTGTGCACCACATACATACAGTACTCTTGGAAGCCAGAAGAGGGCATCAGATCCCAGATACCCTATGGGTGCTGGGAATTGAACCTAAGTGGTCTACAAGAGCAGCAAGTGCTCTTAACTCCTGGGCCATCTCTCGTTTACCTAGATCCATGGTGGTTCTCATATATATCATGCTAATAAAAATACTGTTTGATCAGCTTTTATCCTCCATCCAAATTTCACAAATGGTATGAGTAACATTTTCAAGTAGAAGTAGTCATTGTTTAATAAAGACATTGTGAGAGTTTTGTGTGGGCTCTAGCAGAGGAAGACATTTTAATCATAATAACTATACTTTGGGCATGATTTCAAGCCTTGGAACATCCAGGCTTCTTCTTCCTCCAAGAAACCTAGTGAAGCTAGAATAAACCATGCATTGCAATCATTTGAAATAATTGTAACAGTTACATAGGTTGATGGTGCTTTGCTCATTTTTGTTGTTTTATGTGTATTTGCAGTGTGTGTGTGTTAATAGGTGTGTAAGTGCACATGGCTGTGTAGGTGTATGTACATGTATGTGACATTTTGTAAGTTATATGCTTTCTCTGTTTTGCACCCATGAATTAAATCATTTTCATCAATTCATTTCAGAGAATAGGTCATGGTGATAAAAATCATGCTGATGCTGACCGATCTCCTATTTTTCTTCAGTTTATTGACTGTGTGTGGCAGATGTCAAAACAGGTAAGAATGTGTGGGATGAATATACACTCAATGTTTAAACAGTATTTTATAACATCTGAAGTTTGCCTACAAAATAATGCAGGGCAGAAATAAAGATGAAACAGGTATGAGTGAATAATGATTGAATCCCAGCAACAGGGACATAGGAATTCACTTTTTAATTACTACTATTATGTATATCTAGAATACTCCATATAAATTTTACAAAATTAAATTTTTAACTGGATTACCTGTTCTAATGGAAGGTCAGCAGGATTACAGTGCCTTGACATTTCTGTGTAAGTATGCCTGCTAACTCATTATACCTTACAAAGTATACTTTTGACCACCTTTTCCTTTTTCATCCTTGACTTGGTACATATTAAAATATGTCAGTCTTATATGAAGTACAAAAAAAAAGAAAAGAAAAGAAAAAAGACAGAAAACAAACAAACAAACAAAAACTTTGGGGTATGTGAGGCCTTCCCAGAGTTCTACAGTGTGGCAGCATTTAGTCACTCTTACCATCCATCTATGCATTTTCTCTTGCCATAGTGTGTATATGTATTTGTGTCTTTCTTTTAATTCAAAATGAACAATAATACACCATAAGTTCTTACTTTGACACTCTGGTCTGGTGAAAACCATGCTCTTCTTCCTTTAGAGAACAGACACGATTGTTCATGTATGCTTGCTTCTTTGTTTTTATCTAGTTCCCCACAGCTTTTGAGTTCAATGAACGCTTTTTGATTACGATCTTGGATCATCTGTACAGCTGTCGATTTGGTACTTTCTTATTTAACTGTGAATCGGCTCGAGAAAGACAGGTGAGCAAAACACTACTGGGTTTTTTTTGTGTGTGTGAAGGCTTTAAACAGTGAATCTAAGAAAAATATGAGTGTTTATGAAGCACTGGCTTTGCCCTGAGGAATAATTTTTGAAGTATACAAATTAACCCTTGTGGAGCTACATGAAAAGTTATGTAAAGGGAAATTTTGAATTTATTCTTTGAGAATTTCATAAGTGTATTTTGATAATATTTTTTCCAGTTCCCCAGATCCTTCCAGTTCTTACTCCCTCCCTTATCCATCTCACTTGATAGTCTTTCTCTCTTAAAAATGAAGTAGGGAGGGAGGGAGAGAGGGAGGGAAGGAGAAAAAGGTCATTAAAAACACAGGGCCTGCCCTGGAATAGGGTCATGCTCCATTGATGAAAACTGATTTTCCCTTTCCCAACAGCTTCCTTTTTACATAGCTTCTTGATGAGGGGTGGGACTTTTTGTCCACTTCTTCTCCTTTCTGGGATTTTATCTGGCTTGAGGTTGTGCAGTTGTCCATGACGTCACAGTTTCTGTGCAGTCATATGTGCATCTGTGCTCCTGTGTCTGGAATTTGCTGTTTCCCAGAAGTCAGTTACTAACTCTGGTTCTTAGAGTCATTCTGCCTCCTCTTCCACATAGAAGTGGGGGGATTTGATAAAGACATCCCATTTGGGGCTAAATACTCCAAAGTCTCTCACTCTGTACACCTTGTCCAGTTATGGGTCTCTGCATTAATTACCATCTACTACAAGAAGCAGCTTCTCTGGTGTGTACTAAGTGTGCACTGATCTTTAGATATAGTAGTATGTCATTCAACATCATTTTATTGCTATGTTTATTTAAGAGACTATTAGTAGTAGGTTTTCACCTGGGCCCATGACCTGTGTAGGCTTAGGTTCTTGGCCTCATTAAAAATTTCAGTTATGGATTCCAGGTCATGGAATAGATCTTAAATCCAATTAAAAAGTGGAAGGGCATGAACCTATAAAGATAGGAAAAGGAGAAACTCACAAAAAAATTTAGAAGGTGAAAAATCAATAGATAAGTAACAAATATTGTAGCTTGAGGAATCTAAATCTGAAAGCAGCAACAGAGTAGCCAAGCACCAGCTCACTCTGTATTGCAGAACACCTAGCTGGCCCAGGACTGAACCCTGCCAGTGTGTTTTCTGGGACAAAGTAGGAAGAGAGAGTAACACGAAGAAATGTTTAGAATAAGCTACCCATTCTCTCCTCCATCCCTCTATGGAGGTAAGGAGCCTGGCAGAGGTTCCCTCTGAGGAAAGGATAACAATCGTGACTCACTCCAAGTATTCTGGAACCAGCTGCTTATTCTGTATCTCTCTGGGAGATATAGAAGTATCATAAACTTTTAAGTGAATGGGAAACAGTGAATCTTAAAAAGGGAAATGTAGAATTAACATACAACCCAGAAATTTCACTTCTAGGTTATATTTTTAAAAGAATTGGAATTGGGGGAGCTAGGCATGGTAGCTCAAGCCCATAATCCCAGCAGTTGGGAGGTTAAGACAGGGGGATCACAAGTTTCAGGCCAGTTGAGTTATATACTGAGTTCCAGGATAGGCTGGCCTACATATTAAGACCCTGTCTCCAAACGAAATAAAAACAAAAATGCAATCATATCAATGTATAGCATAAAATTACATTCAGGATATGTGTATAAGGCATATATGAAACATAATTGAATTTTATGTTTTGATTGGATTCTATCCCTAGCATATCTCATTATGTATATGCAATTATTCCAAAGTCAGAACAGAAATTCTAAAGCCAAAGCACTTCTGCTCCCAAGAATTTTGGGTATAAGATATTCATGCTCTATTTGCAAAGAAACAGAAATCAAAACGACTTGGAATTCTTCAATGACAGTATTGCACAGATGACTTTTAGGGAAAGCACTTCAAGCCAGCTTTCTGCAGATACCAAACTGCCACCTATTCATGAAAGGAGAACAAAGATCCTCTCAGACAGCACAGCATCAAGAATGATCTACTTCATGGGCTGTGAAGTTTAGTAAAGTGTTTACCTTACAAGCATGAGGACCTTAGTTCAATCCCCAGAACCCACATAAGCAAAGGGGGCATTCAAGTAATCCAGCACTGTGCATGTAGAGATAGGGGTATCCCTAGGTCTAACTAGACATTCTAGCCCAATTGGTAAGCTCTAGGCCAGTGAGATGCCCTGTGTTTAAAGAGATGGAGAACATTTCTTAGGATGACACCTAGATTAATGACTAGCTTGCACACAAATATGCATGTGCATGTGCACATGCATACACAAACTCACATTTTAAAAAAATAACCTACTACCCCAAATGCAAATCTTCCTTTGGAAGTGGACAAAATACGTGCTCTATGAAAAGAAAAGGCTGCACAGAATTCCCAGAGTGAGGGCTCCAGCACAGGAGTTCTTGATGAGAGCTGACCACAAGGCAAAGGAAGAACTAGTGTAGGTTGAAGCTCCTATGACAGAGACATTTGGGTCATATGATGTGCTTAAGATTATTTTTTTAGATTTATTTTTATTTATTATGTATACAGAAGAGGGTGTCAGATCTCATTACAGATGGTTGTGAGCCACCATGTGGGTGCTGAGAATTGAACTCAGGACCTCTGGAAGAGCAGTCGGTGCTCTTAACCTCTGAGCCATCTCTCTAGCCCGTGCTTAAGATTCTTTAGCGGCATGTGACACAATAAGGAGAGCTTGGAGTTGAGTTAGTAAATGCCAAGAAAAGTAAACAGTTGTGAACTCAAGAGAACCTCAACTAGTACAGGAAAAGGAAAGCAATCACAGGACAGAGACTGGAGAGCTCAGCTGTAAACAGCAGGTACTTAGTCAGAATCAAACTACTAAACACTGAGCTAGTCAGAGCTGTGCTATGGATTAGGAATGTGTGGCAGGAAAAAAAAAGGTTGTATGTGGGGCAGGAATGGGGGAAAGAAAAGCATTGTAACTGTGCCAGTAGTTAACACCTGCAACTGGATAGCTATGTGGTAGCAATAAAGGCATGCACTTGGAGGATAAGAGGACAAGTACCAGATAAATCAATTAAAAACACAAGTTGGCTCAAGCTTCATGGAAGACAGTATGAAGAGTCTTCAGGAAATTAAAAGCAGAACCACTCTGTTATCCAGCAAGCCTGATACTACTGGTTGTGTATCCAAAAGAATTCAAAGCCAGGCCAGGTATGACAGGCTTGAGATCCCAGCTACTATGGAAACTGAGGTAGGAGGGTCATAAATTAAAACACTGTCTAGGCTACAAAGCAAGATCAAGGTTGGCCTGGTGACTTGGTGACACCTTGTCTCATTTTTTTTAAATAAGGAGTAGAGAGATGACTTAGTGGGTAGGTAAAAGTGCTTACCTCAAAAGCCTGGTGATCTGAGTTCAATCCTGTCTTAGTCAGAGTTTCTATTGCTGTGATTAAATACCATTACCAAAGCAACTTGTTCAACAGTTTCAAAGTTAAGGGAAAAGCAACAACTCTCTAATCAACCATCAGGCCTGATGACAAGTACAAATCTAGTCTTTACAGTTTTCATTATTTATCATTTCTATAAATGAACTACATGCATTACAGGAATTTCTGTTTAGCTGTTAGTGTCTTCCTTGTCTTATCAAAGACATTACGAGGAAGAGTCAAATTCTGACTTTGGTAATTTTATTTCTTGTATTTTTTATTCCTCAGCTTTGGTTTTTCCATAGTTTATGGTGAAATTTTTGGTAAAATGTATGTAATGTAAAACAAACTTGTAAATAATTTTTGAGAACATGGATATCAGTTAAAAACTGAAGACTTGGTATAGTCATTTATCCATATTTTTTCAAATATCTGGATGTGGCTCTGATGTAGATTAAATATCTGGATAGTTGGTTAAAGTAACTGTCCAAATACCTATTGTCAAGTTTAAATTTTATATTTCCAACAAATAGAAAAAAGTAGAAACTCAGTGGGGTCTTCCTAATTTTCCTTTGAGGGGAGTGAAAAAAAAAACAGTGTGGCCCATCTGTTCATAAATGTTTTGCCTAGCTAGGAATTGTCTTTGTATGTCAGTGAATTGCATTCAGTGCTGCAGCGTTCTGGGTCCCTGTCTCCCAGAAGGAACAGTGGCTCTCAGCTAGGTAGTTATCTATGCAAATATCAGTAAGTGGATGTATACACTCAGTGATTCTTTTTCTTAGCTATTATGGAGGATAATATATACCTATCATTGGTGCTATTCCCGAATTGTATTACCACAGGCTGCAGGGTGGTTTGTGTGTTTACCTTTCTGCTTTCTCTCTGTAGAAACTTACAGAAAGAACAGTTTCTGTATGGTCGCTAATTAATAGCAATAAAGACAAATTCAAAAACCCCTTCTATACAAAAGAAATCAGTCGGGTTTTATATCCACTTGCCAGTATGCGCCACTTGGAACTGTGGGTGAATTACTACATTCGATGGAATCCCAGAATCAAGCAACAAGTAAGTGAAAAGACGGTCTTGCTGGACTGAATGGCTCACCCCAGCTATTATTATGCTGTTTGCTATGCTGGTGGTTTGTTCACATTCTAAGAACAAACATAATAAAGAAAATACTTGCTTTTAAACTAACCCTAATTTAAAATTGTTGTGAATTACTAAACCATGAATTTTGAAGTTAAACTTATATTTCTCTGCCCAAATGAATGCTGTAATTTTTTAACCATAATGTAAGCCATTTTAAAACTCTCTAGAAAGTTTCTAAGTTTTCCTAGCTAAGGTTCACTTGAAATGCTTACACATGATTAGAAACCTCTGTACATAATTCCCTGACATTGTGTGCACTTTTGTAATTCTAGCACTTAGGAGGTAAAAGGTAGACTGATCAGAAGTTCAAAGCCAACCTCTGCTACATAGTGAATTTGAGACAAGCCTGGGTTACATGAGACCTTGTCTCAAAAGTTCTCTGCACTGACTAGACTTAAATGATCATTTAAAAGTGAGGAAACATTTTTCTGCCCTCCAGTTGAGATGTAAATATGAAGTAAGCTGGCATCAGCATGCTTCTTACTGGATATCTTTATATCTAAAATAAAGATACCAATATACCAATGGTTAGTAAATTTAGCTACCTACTTATCAGTCAAAATGGAAGCAGATTTTTGAAGTGAAAAACTTCACATTTAAATAAAGACATTTCCGTGGGCTTTCCCTTCTCACAACTTCATCTTCAACCTATTTATAAGAAGAAAAGTGCCTCCACTGACAGCTTTGTTCTGCTTCTTACGGTGTTTACAGTGGCTCTCGATAATTTTGCTCATTTTCCTGTGGTGTAAGACATTGATTCCCTTCACAGTTCAGCCTTGCAAGAGCCTCAGCTGTAATGCCATCAGTAGTAGGCTGGGGTGACAAGGCAGGGAGCTTCACTCTCAATTTCAGTAGCTTCACTGGCTTCTCCACACCTGCCCTGGCTTTGCACCATCCTGTGCCTCATACTCACTGGGGAATTGCTTATTTCAACCTGGTACCCTCACTTCCAAGTCTCTGTAAAAGGCTTTTGTAATTAGGCCCTATTTGAAATGTGCATTATTTTTGGAAAGTGACAGGTGCCAGAGCTTGAGAACATTTGCCCATTTAGTTTGGAATTTGAGAAGTACTTTGAGGGAATTTACAGAACAGTAGTTCTAACATTTAGAATATCAGGTAACAAGTAAACAGGGTCTTTTCTAACTGTCATTACAGAACACATACCTATTTTCCAATTAAAAATATAAGATGGGCATGATGGATCACATCTGTCATCCCAGCACTTTAAAGGCAGAGGCAGGCAGATTTCTGTGACTTTGACTCCAGCTTAGTCAAAATAGTGAGCTCAGGCCAGCCAGAACTAGACAGTGAGACTCTGTCTCTAAATAAATACATACATACATACATACATACATACATACATACATACATACATACATAAAAAGAGTGTGCGTGCACACACACATGCTCTCACTCATACTGAACAGTGTTTGTCTTCTAAAATAAGCACTTTTTATATTTGTCATAGCTTTCTTTTAACCATTGGCTATGAGGAACTATTTACAGTGTCTGCAGATTCTACAACCACCTTTCTACTTGTACTTGTCAAAATTTGTGAAGTACAAGAGATTTTGAATAATTTCTTTCTTACTATAATAAAGTAACAATGATTATGTGACAAGTCATCTGGTTTGGGGCCTTTTGATTGGTTTTGCTTTATTTTGCTGATGAGGCTACCTTGCAGGGACATCATCATCATCAGAAAATTCTATAAAGTACCCCCCACCCCATATTCTCCAAGGTTTTAGCAAAATGGGACCTGGACAAACAGGAATGTTTGTTCTTTGAGGGAACCTTTTACTTTCAGACTTTAATTGCTCTATATCATGATCTGTTGGCATCTATTCAAAAACATTACCTTCCCTGTGTAGATTTTTCTGACTGTAATATTCCTACACAAATTGAAATCTCTGGGCACTTCATAATTTCTTCTATAAAATACTAAGTGTTCCTGTGTGTCCTGAACTGGGAGAATACAGGGATTAGGAACAGATGATCTCTGCCCACAAGACTCTCTAGGCTGGCGGGGGTGCATAAGCTGATGATTGCAGTGCACGGGATGAAGCTGATAATAGAGGTGTGAATTAAATATGTGAGAAGTCTTTAGAGATCTGCTTATGTAGAACTAATCACATAGGACTTTCTAAATTATATAATGTAAAACTGAAAGAATGTACTTAACCACTTAAAAGTTAAGTGATTATTCATTTGCGTGACCTAGAAAGCATTCAGTTAATGGCCACCTACAGTATTCACAACACAATGATATGCTGTCCATGTTGAAAGATAAAAGAATATGCAGCCCCTTTCCATAATGAGCTCTTAACCTTGATGAACACAAGGTTAGCCTGTTCTTAAAAACAGACTTTGCTGTGACATCAAACTCAGTAACTGAAAGTTAAGAACAGGCCCAGTGACACATAAACCATCTAACATGAAGAACAGTTAAAAGGCATATGAATGTGAAAATCATTTGAGTGTTAAAATGCTTCTTTGATGAGCTGTACTGTGATTTCTATGTCATTCTTAGTTGGGCACACACTTTACTCACAGCTCATTTTTAATTGAGAAGTTCAGGTAGAGCATTTGAATTCATTGGACTTTAAATTTTATTGCTTGTTTGCTTGTCTTTACATACTCTCAGAAATGGACTCCTCTCTTATAATCTTTAAGTGTTTTTTGTGTATCTATAAGTTAATGACTTCTCTGTATTTTATATTCAGTACTGATCTTTTTCATTTGTAAATTTTTTTTACTTCTTTTTTTTCTTTACTATTATGTGTTTTAAATTGTATACATCAGCCATGGGTTCCCCTGTCCTCCCCCCTCCCGCCCCCACCCTCACCTTCCCCCCAGCCCCTCTCCTCCATTCCCATATCCTCCAGGATCAAGGCACCCCTGGTGGATTCAGTACAGGCAAATTCTGTCACCTCTTTCCAGACTGAGCAAAGTGTCCCTGTGTAAGCCCAAGGTTTCAAAGAGCCAGCTCATGCACTAAGGACAGATCCTGGTCCCACAGACTGGGTGCCTCCCAAAGAGATCAAGCTATTCAATGGTCTCACTTATCCAGAGGGCCTGATCCAGCTGGGGGCTCCACAGCCTTTGGTTCATAATTCATGTGCTTCCATTCGATTGGCTATTTGTCCCTGTGCTTTTTGCAATCTTGGATTCAGCAATTCACGCTCTTGCAGACCCTCCTCTTTCTTGACAGTTGGACACCTGGAGCTCCATCTGGGGCCTGGCTGAGGATCTCTGCATCCACTTCCATCAGTTATTGGATGAGAGTTCCAAGACGACTGTTAGGGTGTTTACTCATCTGATCACCAGACTAGGTCAGATCAGGCTTTCTCTCGACCATTGCCAGCAGACTACAGAGGATATATCATTGTGGATTTCTGGGGACCTCTCGTGCACTCTGCCTATTCCTGTTTTCATGTGGTTTTCATCTATCATGGTCTGTTATTCCTTATTCTCCCTTTCTGTTTTTGATCCAGCTGGGATCTCCTGCTCCCCTGAGCTTTTTTCCCCCTCAAATCTTGCCCTTCATTACTCCCACTGTCGTCCAGGTTCTTCATGTAGATATCATCCATTTCTCTGTCATTGGGTGATCCTTGGGTATTTCCTAGGGTCCCGTTTTCTAGGTAGCCTCCCTGAAGTTGTGTAGCAGTCTAGTCATCTTTGTTTTACATCTAGTATCCTCCTATGAGTGAGTACATACCGTGTTTGTCGTTCTGAGACTGGGTTACCTCACTCAGGATGATTTTTTTCTAGATCCATCCATTTGCCTGCAAACCTCATGATGTCATTGTTTTTCTCTGCTGAGTAGCACTGCATTGTGTATATGTACCATATTTTCTTTATCCATTCTTCAGTTGAAGATCATCTAGGTTGTTTCCAGGTTCTGGCTATTACAAACAATGCTGATATGAACATAGCTGAGCAAATGCCCTTGTGGTATGATTGAACAATCCTTGGGTATATGCCCAAGAGTGCTACAACTGGGTCTTTGGGGAGATGGATTTCCAATTTTCTAAGGAAGTGCCATATTGATTTCCAAAGTGGCTGTATAAGCTTGCATTCCCACCAGCAGTGGAGGAGAGTTCCCCTTGCTCCACATCCTCTCCAGCATAAGCTGTCTTCTGTGCTTTTGATCTTAGCCATTCTGACAGGTGTAAGGTGGTATCTCAGAGTCATTTTGATTTGCATTTCCCGGACAAATAGGGATGTTGAGCAATTCCTTAAATGTCTTTCAGCCATTTGAACTTCCTCTGTGGAGAATTCTCTGTTTAGTTCTATAGCCCATTTCTTAATTGGACTGTTGTGCATTTTGATGTCTAATTTCTTGCGTTCTTTATATATTCTGGATATCAGCCCTCTGTCAGATGTGGGTTGGTGAAGACCTTTTCCCATTCTGTAGGCTGTTGCTTTGTCTTGTTGACCGTGTCCTTTGCTCTACAAAAGCTTCTCAGTTTTAACAGGTTCCATTGATTGATTGTTTCTCTCAGTGTCTGTGCTACTGGTGTTATAGTTAGAATCTGGTGCCAATGCGTTCAAGAGTACTTCCTACTTTCTCTGTTATCAGGTTCAGAGTAGCTGGATTTATGTTGTGGTCTTTGATCCACTTGGATTTAAGTTTTGTGCATGGTGACTGATAGGGATCTATTTGCAGCCTTCTACACATTGACATCCAGTTATGCCAGCACCATTTGTTGAAGATGCTTTCTTTTTTCCATTGTACATTTTTGGCTTCTTTGTCAAAAATTATATGTTCATAGGTGTGCGGGTTAATGTCAGCGTCTTCAATTAGATTCCATTGGTCCACATGTCGGTTTTTATGCCAGTACCAAGCTGTTTTTATTACAGTAGCTCTATAGTAGAGCTTGAGGTCGGGAACGTGATGCCTCCAGAGGTTGTTTTATTGTACAGGATTCTTTTGGCTATCCTGGGATTTTTGTTTTTCCATATGAAGTTGAGTATTATTCTTTCCAGATCTGTGAAGAATTGTGTTGGTAATTTGATGGGAATTGCATTGAATCTGTAGATTGCTTTTGGTAAGGTCGCCATTTTTACTATGTTAATCCTGCCTATCCATGAGCATGGGAGATCTTTCCATTTTCTGACATCTTCTTCAGTTTCTTTTTTCAGGGACTTAAAATTATTGTCATATAGGTCCTTCACATACTTAGTTAGCGTAACCCCAAGGTATTTTATATCATTTGTGGCTATGGTAAAGGGTGATGTATCTCTGATTTCCTTCTCAGCCTGTTTGTCTACTGTATATAGAAGGGCTACTGATTTTTTTTTGAGTTGATCTTATATCCTGCAATGTTGCTTAAGGTTTTTATTAGCTGTATCAGTTCCTTGGTTGAATTTTGGGGGTCACTCATGTATACTAACATGTCATGTGTAAATAGGGAGAGCTTGACTTCTTCCTTTCCAATTTGTATCCCCTTAATCTCTTTATGTTGTCTTATAGCTCTGGCTAGAACTTCAAGTACTATATTGAATAAGTAGGAGGAGAGGGGACTGCCTTGCCTTGTTCCTGATTTTAGTGGTATTGCTTTGAGTTTCTCTCCATTTAATTTGATGTTGGCTTTCGCTTGCTGTAGATTGCCTTTATTATGTTTAGGTATGTTCCCTGTATTCCTGATTGCTCCAAGACCTTTATCATGAAGGGGTGTTGGATTGTGTCAAATGCCTTTTCTGCATCTAGTGAGATGATCATGTGGTTTTTTTTCTTTGAGTTTGTTTATATGGTGTATTATATTGATGGACTTTCGTATGTTGAACCACCCTTGCATCCCTGGGATGAAGCCTACTTGATCGTGGTGGATAATTGTTTTGATGTGTCCTTGGAGTCTGTTTGCCAGTATTTTATTGAGTATTTTTGCATCAATGTTCATGAGGAAGATTGGTCTGTAGTTCTCTTTCTTTGTTGCATCTTTGTTTGGTTTAGGAATCAGGGTAATTGTAGCCTCATAGAAGGAGTTTGGTAATATACCTTCTGTTTCTATTGTGTGGAACTATTTAAAGAGTATTGGTATTAAGTCTTGTTTGAAGATCTGGTAGAATTCTGCAGTGAAACCATCAGGTCCATGGCTTTTTTTGGTTGGGAGACTTTTAATGACTGATTCTATTTCCTTAGGGGTTATTTAACTATTTAAATGGTTTCTCTGGTCTTGATTTAACTTAGGTATGTGGTACCTATCCAGAAAATTATCTTTCTTTTAGATTTTCCAGTTTTGTGGAGTAGAGGTTTTTGAAGTATAACCTGATGATTCTCTGGATTTCCTCATTGTCTGTTGTTGTGTCCCCCTTTTCATTTCTGATTTTGTTAATTTGGATGCTCTCTCTCTGTCTTTTGGTTAGTTTGGATAAGGGCTTGTCTACCTTGTTGATCTTCTCAAAGAACCAACTCTTTGTTTCATTAATCCTTTGTTTTGTTGTCTTTATTTCTATTTAATTGATTTCAGCTCTCAATTTGATAATTTCCTGGCGTCTGTTCCTCCTGGGAGACTTTGCTTCTTCCTGTTCAAGGGCTTTCAGGTGTGCTGTCAAGTCGCTAGCATGAGATTTCTCCAGCTTCTTTATGTGGGCATTTAGTGCTATGAATTTCCCTCTTAGCACTGCTTTCATAGTATCCCATAAGTTTGGGTATGTGGTGTATTCATTTTCATTGATCTCTAGGAAGTCTCTAATTTCTTTCTTTATTTCTTCCTTAACCCATTGGCGATACAGTTGGGCATGATTCAGTTTCCATGAGATTGTGGGATTTCTGTAGTTTTTTCTGTTGTTGAAATCTAACTTTAAACCATGGTGGTCTGATAGAACAGAGGGGGTTATTCCAATTGTTTTGTATCTGTTGAGATTTGTTTTGTGGCCAAGTATGTGGTCTATTTTAGAGAAGGTTCAATGGGGTGCTGAGAAGAAGGTATATTCTTTTTTGTTTGGGTGGAATGTTCTGTAGATATCGATTAAGTCCATTTGAGCCATAACATCAGTTAAAACCATTATGTCTCTGTTAAGTTTCAATTTGACCGATCTGTCCAGAGGTGATAGTGGGGTGTTGAAGTCTCCCACTATCAATGTGTGGGGTTTTATATGTGATTTAAGCTTTAGTAATGTTTCTTTTACATATGTGGGTGCCCTTGTGTTTGGGGCATAAATGTTCAGAATTGAGACTTCATCTTGGTGGATCTTTCCTGCAATGAGTATGTAATGTCCTTCATCATCTCTTTTGATTGATTTTAGTTTGAAGTATATTTTGCTGGATATTAGGATGGCTACACCAGCTTGCTTCTTAAGACCATTTGATTGGAAAGTCTTTTTCCAACCTTTTATTCTTAGGAGGTGTCTGTCTTTGAATTTGAGGTGTGTTTCTTGTATGCAGCAGAAAGATGGGTCCTGTTTTCATATCCATTCTGTTAGTCTGTGTCTTTTTATAGGTGAATTAAGTCCATTGATATTAAGGGATATTAATGACCAGTGATTGTTCCTTCCTGTTGTTATTTTTATTTTTTGGTGGTAGTGTGTGTGTACTTCTCTTCTTTGATGTTTACTGCTGGGGTGTTATCTATTGCCTGTGTTTTCATGGGTGTATCTGCCTTCCTTAGGTTGGAATTTTCCTTCTAGTGCTTTCTGTAGGGCTGGGTTTGTAGATAAGTATTGTTTAAATCTGGTTTTGTCTTGGAAGGTCTTGTTCACTCCATCTATGTTGATTGAGAGTTTTGCTGGGTATATTAGTCTAGGCTGGCATCCATGGTCTCTTAGTATCTGCATTATATCTGTCCAGGTCCTTCTGGCTTTCAAAGTCTCCATTCAGAAATCGGGTGTTATTCTGATGGGTTTGCCTTTATAAGTCACTTGGCCTTTTTCCTTTGCTGCCCTTAATATTCTTTCTTTATTCTGTACGTTTAGTTGTTTAATTATTATGTGGTGAGGGGACTTTTTGGTGGGGTCTAGTCTGTTTGGTGTTCTATAGGCTTCTTGTATCTTCATAGGCATTTCCTTCTTTAAGTTGGGAAAGTTTTCTTCTATGATCTTGTTAAATATATTTTCTGTGCCTTTGAGTTGGTATTATTCTCCTTCCTCTATCCCTATTATTCATAGGTTTGGTCTTTTCATGGTGTTCCAAATGTCTTGTACATTTTCGGTCATGACTTTGTTAGTTTTAGTGTTTTCTTTGACTGATGAATCTATTTTTTTACCATATCTTCAACACCAGAGATCCTCTCTTCCATCTCTTGCATTCTGTTGGTTATACTTGCCTCTGAAGTTCCTGTTTGTTTACTCAGATTTTCTATTTCCAACATTCCTTCTGCTAGTGTCTTCTTCATTTTTTTCTATTTCTCTCTTCAGGTCTTGGATTGTCTCTCTTGCTTTTTCATGATTTTCATTCAAGGATTTATTGTTTTCTTCTGCTTTAATTGTCCTTTCCTCTAGTTTTTTATAGCGTTCTTCCCATTTTTTGTTTGTCTGTTCCTCTACTTTATTTTTGATTTCTTCTATATAAGGCTCTAGCCTCTTCATGATGTTACTTATAAGGTTGTTTTCTTCTTCTTCTTCCATTCTGTGATGTTCAGGTCTAGCTGTTGGAGAAGGGCTAGGTTCTGGTGATGCTGTATTGCTCTTTATTTTGTTGTATGTACTTCTGCCTTGACGTCTGCCCATCTCTTCTTGTGTTCTTTCTTGGTCTTATCAGTGTACTTGGTCCAGAGAGAGTTGACAGATTTAGGGAGCCTCTCTCTGGTCCAGATGGAAGCTCTGGGCGAGATTGGAGCGCTGGTCCAGATGAGAGTGCTGGCTGGATAGGAGCTGGGGGGGCTGTACTCTGCGTCTTGGGAAGTCCCTGCTGTCTCTTTATTTTGTCCAGATGGGAGCTACTCTTGTCCAGATGGGAGTTCCTCTGGTCTCTGGTCCAGATGGGAGTTCCAGGGCAGGACAGAAGCTTGAGGCTTGTCTCTGAGTCTCAGGAAGTGGCTGGGGTCTCATACAAATGGGGCGCAGTTGCCTCTCTGACTATAACCCAGGCACTCACCTCTGATCCAGATGGGAGTTCCGGGGCGGACAGAAGCTGGGGGCTGGTCTCTGAGTCTCAGGAAGTGGCTGGGGTCTCAGGCAAATGGGTGTGGGGGCAGGGTGTGGAGTCTGCAGTGTCTGCCTGCAGTCTTGGAAAAGGGGAGCCTTCTCCCAGGGCCATCTGATTGGCAGGGAACTGGGGCCAAGTTGGTCAGGTCCTCCCGGGGTGGCCTGTGTCCAGTGGTGGGACCCGGGCGCAGTTGCCTCTCTGACTATCTTCATTTGTAAATTTTTAATCTCTTATTGCTAATAGTTTAGAAAACTCTAATATGCATTCATACACAGCAAAAATAATTTTGTTACATGTGATTCATTTTTCTTGTGTAAGTATATGTGCTTATTCTAGTGTTCAAACGGACTCTAAAATTTAATGTTCATATGGAAGATTGTTTTTTAGATAACCAAAATTGTTTGGGAGAATATCATGGAAGAAGTTGCCCTCCTATATGTCAAGAATTATATGACCCACACCTGTATAAGATTGTGCTCGTCTGAATCCTGTCATGGGGTACTCTCATTCCCACCTAAATGTGGATTTAGAAGTAGTCTATAATAGCTAGATAACAGTGGCTCATGAATCTTTATCTCCCACCCCCAAGAAGTTATAAGTAATGAACAGCTAGGAGAAGGGACTAATGAGGCTCTGCCCCTTCCTGAGAATTAATAGACAGTAAACAGTAGCTAAGAGGAGGAACTGTTAAGGCTCCACACCCCTAAGAATTAATAGGTCATTAACAGTACCTAAGGGGAAGGACTCATGAGTTTCCATCCCTCCCTAAGATTTAATAGGCAGTTGACAGAAGCTAAGGGAAGGGACTCATGAGGTTCCACCCCTTCCTGAGAATTGATAGGCTATTAACCATAGCTGAGAGGAGGGACTCTCTAGCCTCCTCCTTAAGGATTTATACGCAGTAATCAGTAGCTAGGGAGAAGTAACCTATGAGACCCCTGCCCCCACCCCTGTGGAGCTGTTCTCAGTTAGTGGTTGCTAGGGCAGGGGGAGCTATTTCTTCCTGTGTATCAGCCACTGACAAGGTACCCGTGTTCCTATAAGCAAACCTAATTAAATTCACTGAGTCACCAGGGAAAAAAGCCATTAAAGTAGGAAGTGAAGACTAGTTAGGAAGAGAAAAGGGATCAACAGTAGGATCGAAGTAATTATAATATGTATAAAATATTATAATGAAACTCTTTGTATAATTAGTACATGATAAAAAAATTGATATGACCTAAGAATAAACCAGCATGGCTGTGGAGACTTGGTATAGTAAGAAGATGGTATTATTTATTGTATAAATAATGGCTGGATTCCAAATTAAATGTCACACATCCAAACAGAACACCTAAGGTTCCCCTCCAGCTCCTCTTCCTGCTTCATTTCATTTTAGTTCAGGGCATCACCATTCTGCTTACAGTTTCAGGAAACTTGAGTCATCTTTGAAGCCTTTCTCTCTCTCACCCCACAGTCAGTGTGTCAAGAGAACCCATTTGGCCATCAAAATATATAGGTCAGAGAGAGGTAGGGCTAGAGAGTTGGTTAAATGGTTAAGAACACTTGTTGATCTCCTTCAGAGAACCTGGGGTCAATTCCCAGCACCCACATGGCAGCTTATTACTATCTGTAATTCTGTTCCTAGGGTATGTGAAGCCTTCTTCTGACCCCTCTGTGGTTATCGGACATGCACATTGTACATATACATACATGCAGACAAAACACCCATACACATAAAATACACACACACACACACACACACACACACACACACACAGAGAGAGAGAGAGAGAGAGAGAGAGAGAGAGAGAGAGAGAGAGAGAGAGACAGCATTTATCAATATGCTTCTGCCACCATTTTAGGGTTTGCTGTGTGATAGCAGTAAACTTCTAGATAGACTACTAGGGCCACCCTTGCTTCCTCTGAATCTGTCTTCAGCATGACAGCCAAAACAGTCCTTGTAAAATTGCTATCTGACCACAGCACTTCTTCATACTGGCTAGGGAGATACTCACATCATCCAGACTCAAGGATCAAGTCTTTATAGTGGCTTCTGAGGCCTCATATGACCCTGTAACTTTATTCTTTTTTTCTGTCTCAATAACTCCTTGTGAAACAGTTCTTTAGCAACATTGGCCTCTGTTCTTCCTTTATCCTTCTCAAGCCTTTCTCCTAAACTCATTTCCTTCTTTAGTGTACTCATTCCATAAACCCAAATTATACTCCCAGTAAGACCACACCTCTCCACTAATCTACTATCTTGTTCTGCTCTCTAGTATCAGCCATCCTCTAGCAATTGATAACTTCATGGAATTGTTGTTTATTGTTGCTCTGTCGCCCCCTGCTGGAAAGATATACACCATGAAATCAGGCTTTCTTGATCACTGAACAACTAGACTGGCACCTGGCCCACAGCTGAACACAGAGAAAACCAGGCAAAGGATATTACTGAGCAGCACAGAGTGGGTATTAACTGCTGTTCCAAGCATTCTTGCCCTAACACCACATATGCTTTTTTGAAAACAGTACTGGGAACAGAGTAAAGAGGGCAATTTGGTAAAGCTGTGGAACCTGAACAATCCAAGTGTTGTTTAAAATAGCAGTCCCCATAGAAATGTGGAGGCAGACATATTTGCAGCTGTATTCAACTGATTCACTCTTTGGAAGCCTGAAGTAGGTTGAATGGCACCTATTCTTTCCCCCAGATGATACATACATATACACACACATACATACATCATGTACATATACATATACTTAAACACTATGAATGTGACTGTGTTAGTAATTTTTGTTGCTGTGACAGAAATACCTGACATATGTGGTGTTATTGTATTCCCCAAAATATTGTGCACTCTAGTACACTTATCTGGGGTCAAGAACAGGACAGCCACTAGATACAGAGGATAGAAAGTGGTGACACTCATGCCTTTAATCCTAGCATTCCAGAGGCAGAAATCCCTCTGGATCTCTGTGAGTTCAAGGCCACATTGGAAACAGCCAGGCATGGTGACTCACGCCTTTAATCCCAGGGAGTGATGGCAGAAAGCAGAAAGATATATAAGGCATGAAGACCAGAAACTAGCAGCATTTGGCTGGTTAAGCTTTTAGGCTTTGGAGCAGCACAGTTCAGCTGAGATTCATTTGGATAAGGACACAGAGGCTTCCAGTTTGAGGAAACAGGATCAACTGAGGAACTGGCGAGGTGAGGTAGCTGTGGCTTGTTCTGCTTCTCTGATCTTCCAGCATTCACCCCAGTACCTGGCCTCAGGTTTGATTTTATAAGACTCTTTAAGATTCCTGCTACAGACATAGGTTCACAGTTTGAGAATATCATCTATCATGGCAGGACAGGCATGATGGCAGGAGCATAAGGCAGCTGATCACAGTGGGCCCACAGTCAGGAAACAAGAGAGGGATAAATACTGATGCTCAGATCTTTCTCCTTTTTATTCAATCTGGGTCCCCAGCCAGTGGCCTGCTGCCACTCTCAGTGAGGGTGAATCCTTCCTCCTCAGTTAAAGCTCTCTAGAATGTCCTAAAGGCATACTGTGTGACTCCTAGTGATTCCAAATCCAGTCAAACTGATATGAAGATCAACCATTGCAGTTACCTTATTTGGATAACAGGTATTTGCAGTTGTAACTTACATTGGCCTTAAATCTACTGATAACCATTCTCCTACGTAAAATAAAGGCAAAGAAGATTTGCAACACAGGTACAGAGGAGAGGAAAAGGCCATGTAAAGACAGATGCAGATACCGGGGTCATATTTTTCATGGGCTAAGAAGTTAGCTGGAATCATCAGAAACGGGATTAGAGCAAGAAAGGATTCTCTCCTAGTGCCTCCAGACACTTGATCCACAGGGCTTTCACCTTGCAGAAACACGGTAGATAACTTTTTGTTTTAAGCCACCAAAGTTTGTGTTCACTTATTAAGGCAGCCACAAGAAGCTAAGACATGGTCTTAGTCCTCAAGACTTAGGGTTGCACCTCTAGAATCCTGGTAGTATCACAAGTCTAGCTAGCAGGAACCATTCGTCTCAGCCTTTGCCAGTGGTGTTCACTGTCTCACAGATTTGTTGGCACTCATAGCTTGGCTAGACAGTTTAACATGGACTAATGCAGGGCAGTTCTGGGAGCTACTGTATGTGCTAAAGGAAGGCACTTTTATAGGCTTTAGTTTTTATTTCTTACTGTTTCATATGCTGCTCAAGATTTCTGGAAAGCCACTTCTGATGGCTTTGGAACATGAATCTCCTGCAGAGCTCTTCTCTCATACATCTTGACCTGGGTGATCATTACCTAAGTATTTACTTTCATAGAGATTCATTGAGCTGAACATTTTAAGATATGTGCACTCAGTGATCTCAGAATAAAGGTTTACAGAAATGAACATGCTGGAAAGGATCCCATTGTGCCTTTATTCCAACATCAATCCTCTGTTGACTGCTAAAAGGAATTGCAGTGACGCAAACTCATGGCAACCTCAAAACAAAACCAGAAGAGCTGTGCTGGGGTCTTGCTCATTTGTACAGAGAGGTTGATAGAGGCATACAGAAACCTGTTAACACAGCTGGGAAGGGGCAAAGTGAGAGTTGACCCCCAGGCCAGAGGTTGTGAGTGGTGCTCCACTCAGCTGTGTATTCAGTCAGAGAGTAAGCTCATAGGAAGATGATCTTACAGAGAGCAGTGTGGGCACAGACTTCCATGACATACCACAGGATAGCCCTCAAGACGGCACAAAGTCTTAAGCTCCCAATTCCTGGTGAGAAAGTGGAGCAGCAGGAAATGCCAGGTGTCACTGGCAGGAGCCCTGGGCCATGGCCACACATCAAGGATGATTCTGCAGCATGTGGTGAAGTCAAAGAGACTGTACTCTACTCTTCAGAGACTTCAGGCCTAGGAAGATCCATCAGATATGTACATGAGTAAATATGTAGGAAGACACTCAGTAACCACTGTATATACCATTGAAGAGCCCTCAAGCATGGCATGGCTGTGTTAACTGGTTTATCCTGTGAGACTCAACAGTGACAGAATTTAGAAAGCACAACAATGAGCCAAATGGCATTCACCAAATACACAGTGCTATCAGTTACATACATTTTAAAATATATAAAGTAATAGTGTAATTTGTTTCTGGATACTTACCTCTAGGAAAAGTGTCACAAGTCTACATAGAAAGAAAAGACTCCCACCAAATTGTGAAGAATTGTCCTTCAGAATGAAAGAGGGCAGTCAATCTAGGAATGGACAGTACAGAAATCTGAAGCTATGTCTATGCTGATAAATGCTTAGAGGTGGCCATGCAAGTGTGAAGAAGTGTGTGCACTCTGTTTCCCATTGGTGAAGTTAGCTATGTGTTTTAGGACTCTAGCTATTTTCCATGTGCTCCATGTCCATGGTGCAATGTGCAAGGAAAGTATGTGTGTATGTCAGTTCTTAGTAAAGGGGGGTTAATATGAAGGCAGTGGGTAGATGCCATGGCTGGCATAAAATATAACTTGTGTCTATGTTTTTGTTTGTTTGTTTGTTTTGTAGCAGCCCAACCCAGTTGAGCAGCGTTACATGGAGCTCTTAGCCTTGCGTGATGATTATATAAAGAGGCTTGAGGAATTGCAGCTTGCCAACTCTACCAAGCTTTCTGATCCCCCTGCTTCACCTTCCAGTTCCTCACAGATGATACCTCATGTGAAAACTCACTTCTGAGGGGATCACTGGCACTTCACTTGAGCTCTAGATAAGTGAAATAGTTGACTTTCATTTTGGTCATGTGTACAAAGTAGATTTAAAATATCTGCCTCCATTTAGAAGTTAAACTAACATCTTAGACTCTTGAGTATGTGCCTTCTGTAATACATATTACAAGAAATCCATGGTGTCTGTGTGGCAATGCGAAGAAAGGAGTCAAAAGGAGGTTCTGGAAAATCCTCACAATTTTTTACAAAGCACTTTTGCTAGGATAAAAATTTAAATTTAATTTACCTCTATATAAATGCTACATATACAGTATGTATTTTGTGGGCTTAATTGAAACATTATTTTAAATCCAGGGGGGAAATGTGTTTGTAAAATGGATTTTCCTGCAGCTGCTTACAACAGTTGCTTTGGATTATCTAAAATGAATCCAAATGTGAAAGATGGGTATTACTGCCAAAGCCAAATTGCACTCTGCTTCCTCGGCAGATTCCAAGAGCAAGGCATTGAAATAATTGCCAATTTTTATGCCACCATAAGTGGTAATGTAAGAAAAAAGATGAGCATTTCATCATTTTGAAATTTTGAAAATAAAAGAAAGGTTCTCCCATCATTTTTCCAAGAGAAGCATATTTTTCTATATTTTTTTAAAAAGTGATGTGATTTGATTTTTCTCCTTAACTTTGCCAGCTCTACTTTCTAAATTCCCCCCATGAGCTTGTCTAACACTGAGTCATGCTCAGGTTGAGGCAAACCCCAAATATAGCACTGTGTGAGGATGTCAGCTGCCTTCTGCTGCTTAGGTAAATATTTTTGCAAACACACCTAGTCAGTGCAGCTTATCTGCCAAAGTGTAGGTTTCACCGTCTTGGATGGATGAGCTATGGATAGAGCATCTTTCTTTAAAATAATGAGGTGTACATTTTTCAGTGTATTCTTGAAAGTATTCTGTTTATGTATCTCTGTTTAAATGGTGTTGGGTTCCTCCTCCATGTGCATGCATAAAAACTGGTTCTGCACATTGTTACTTGAAATACTGGGCAGTTTATTTTTTCAGTTTTTTTCATTTTGTTTTATAGTATGAAGTGAAATTTTAAATGCACAGTTCTATTTGATATCTGAACTAATTCATTTAGTAAATATATTTGTAAAAGCTAAAGCTAGAGCTAAAGCAATTAATGGTTTACTGTAATTTATAAAGATTATTTATAGCTAATATGGTTTTGTTTTCAGTGAATTATGAGAGATTAAAATTATCATTGTAAATTATTTTATGTCATAGCTTACCAGTCTACCAAATAATACATCTCAAATATAGTAGTGTAATGTATGAACTTTGTAAGCATAAACAATGTATTAGATATTCTTTTGCTTTTTGTAAATGCTGTAAATATTTCATAAATTAAAAAAGTGTCACTCTATAAAAAGAATGCTAATGCCAATAATTCAAAGGACTTTGTGAAATTTCATGAAAACATTTTCATGACAAAAGTATTAAAGACCTGCTATAATAAATGTATTTACTAAAACCTAACAATTTCCAGGGATATAACTGTGTATGTTTAAGATGTGCATGGTGCCCATCTATTTGCTTATTTTCTTTTTCTGGATCTACTTCACATGGTATTTGTTTTTAACATAGTAGCAACATTTGTTTTCTCTTTTGGTTGTTGTTTGACCTAAAGTCTCATATAGCCCAGGTTGGCCTCCAACTTATTGTGTCACCAAACCTGGCCTTGAACTCCTGATTGTCCTGCCTCCATCTCACAGTCATACACTGTCACAACCAGCTTATTTCCATTTCTCTCTGATAAATGGCCAAATGATTTTACTACTGATGGACACATCTGGAGAACTTTATGAAAATGCACACTGATGCCAGTTCACCTCATATATACATACACCTGGAACAGAGGATAGAAAACATCCTTGACAAGGTAGCAAAAGTCCACTCTGTGAAAAACAATTAAAATGGAGTCTCCAGGCTGTCCTACTGTAGCTGAGGATGACCTTTGAATTCTTGATACTCCTGCCTTCACTTCTGAAACACTAGGATATGCTACTATGCCCAGTTTTTATTCATTGTTAGAGACTGAATTTAGTGCTCTCTACATTTAGGGACTCTACCAACTAAGCCACATCTCCAGCCAGCATAGAACTTGCTGATGATATATGTATGTATGATGCATAATCACAAGGGTTATTAAAGAAAACTGTCTATAAAAACAAACTTCTAGAGTTTTAAATCAGTTTACACTTATATCAGTATAAATAAATGAATGAATAAACAAACAAACTTGTAGGATAGAGAAATCCAGAAGTCTAATGTATAACATAAGGACTTGTAGTTGTTAATGTATTTGAGATTTGCTCTTAGAGTTAGGAGTCTTGTCAAAAGCAGGATAACTGAGATTTTCTTGAATATGATAACCATCTCTACAGATCTGTCAAAAACATACTATGTTCCTTAAATGTATAGTATAGAAGAAATTTCTTAAAGATTCTGTTTTTTTAAAAAGAGAAACTCAACCACACCTTTCTTCTGAAATATACATTGAAGTCACAATGAGATGTTATGCCACACCCTTGTATCATAACCCTTGTTTTGTTCCAGGAATTGACCCTAGAGCCTGTTAAGTACTTTACCACTGAGCCACAACCCCAACTTTTAATGCTTTATTTTGAAATAAGATCTTACTAAGTTGCCCAGGTAAATTTGGGACTTGCAGTCCTCATGCCTCTGCCTGATAAATAGCTGGATTATAGGCTTTTCACCTCAGGCCTGGTAATGTTTACAAACATTAAAAGTCTGCCAAATCAGAAGCATTGGCCAGTAGAAGCTCTGGTATAATACTTTGGAGAACAGTTGGCATTACATGGTAAGTCGAAATGGCACCCTTTGACATGGTGTTTCTACCTTTGAATGAGAAAAATATGCATCATGTTCAGAGAAGCATTTTTGGTTATAGCTAAGAACAAGCTAGAAATAATTATCTAGCTACAGTGGGTCAGTTGTGGCATACTCTTAACAACAGAATACTGCATACCAGGATAAAATCACCATGTAACTATGACCACACATCACATTGATGAATTCCATAAGTATGTTAACTAAAAGAAACCAGACACAAAGACTGTATTATTTCAATCATGCAAGTTCAAAAGTAATTCTTATTTAGGGATATATGGATGGTAAAACAGAAGCAACTCATCATAGAGAAAGGAACAGGGTAGAAGCTTCTAATGCATGAAATGTGATGCAATGTGTAGAATTCAGAGAAAATTGAAATGCCTAGATTGCAATATACCCAAGCCTGGAAGAAGACGACAAAAAGGTAGGTGCAGTTCCTATGTGAAAGGTAGATTTGGGGGCACAAGGCCTAGCATGAAAAGGCCCGTTTAAGGCTACTATGTTTGACCTGATGGGGACTGACCCTGGTGTAGAGACAAGTAGAGGTACAGATTTAAAAAGAATCAAGAGTCTGTGGCTGGAAAGATGAAAAAGAAAAGAAAAGGAAACAAAAAACAATGCAGCTTTGGGTCTGGGAGCATGTTCTTGGTTTCAGAGTAGTGGGGTTCAGTCTAGACTGAAGTTTCTGCTTCCCGCTTCCTTTTCTGACATAGGACATGTCAACAGTGAATCAAGTCAGAGTGGTGAGATGGATGGGTTTAAGATATGCTGTGTTTGATAAAGTGTTTTGATGCAATGCTAAATTTAAGTATGGGGCTCACAGAAGAAATAAGAAAAGCAGACATGAGGACAAAACCCAAAGAGGTGGATGACATTGCCCAGTAATTGGAGAAATGTGATGAGCCCCAAGATTTGAAGAGGCAGATTTAGAAAGAAGTACAGATAGGAATAATTGCATGGTGGGAGTTAAGGGAAGAGGTCATTTCAAGGAACAAGTGATCTAGTAAACTATGGGTGGAAAATAGTTCAGTTTGGATTCTAGGGTGTCCCTCATAGACACATTTGAAAACAATTTCACTGGGACAGAAGCCAAACACCATGAAAGGTTAAAAGGCCAAGGGGCTAGCTCAAGCAACTAAAGGGAACAAGCCTGAGGGACATTCAAATGGAAAAACTATTGCTTTTGTGTCAGAAACTGAAGTAGCTCATGTTTCAGACTCTGCCAAGGAGGAGCTGTGGTAATGAAGACAAAGAAACAGAAAAGAACTAACACTTCTTCCTCTTGCCATGCAACAAGTGTTGCCTTCCTTCCATAAAATTTCCCCCTTGTAACTGACTGGACTGCTTAATCACACATATCTCTTGCTATCAATTTAAACCCTTCCCTCGTGACAGGACCTCAAAAGTAAACTTTGGGGGCATAGTTTGCTGGATACCTTTATCCATCTTCCCAACATGACCATATTAAACATCTCCTTTTTCTGTGTTTCACTATTAATTTTGCTCTTTCATTGGGGATGGGTGGCTAAAGCTGACTTGTTGGGACACAGGCTGAATCCCCTAAATTTGTTAACACCCTCTTTCTCATCTTAAGTCCTCTGCTTTATGCTTCACTAATACCACTATTCCCCTATCATGGTATATGCCATACTCAGTTGAAATTATGTGCTGCATGTCTTGCTTCCTCATTGTGAGATCAGATACTCATTCCCTGTGCTTCATGGCTGTAATGCCCAACAGGGTTTCTGGCATATAGTTGGCACACAGTATATATTCCTTTTGAATACATGGATGATCAGTGAAGTACAGGTAAGTGTAGGCTGTCCTTTCTACAGAGTTATCTATAAAGACAGAAGACAGAATGGATACTTTCTGAGAGATTAGACAGGAAAATGGGCTTTAGGGAGGGAAAAGAAGCCAGTGGAGAACAACAGTAGGAAATAGTGCTACTGAGTGATAGGACAATGCTCTGGAGTGAACACAGGCCAAGAGGAACTGTAACCGGAATAGCAGGGCCTATGCCATCACTACAGAGGCCAGTGGACAGAGACAGGAAAGGGATATTTTAAAATTATTTTTCTTTTATTGAAAATAGTTTTTTTATATAATATATCCTGATTGCAGTTTCCCCTCTTTCCAATCCCCCCAGTATTTCTCTACCTCCCCTCCTATCCAGATCCAATTTATTTCTCCCTCTCATTAGAAAATACACATGTTTCTAAGGGATGGTAATAAAATAAGACATAGTAAGATAAAACCAACACATTGAAATAAGACAAAACAAGCAAGCAAACAAACAGAAAGCACAAGAAAAGGAACAAAAAGATACAGATGTAGCTAGAGTTTTCTCTCCAGGTCCCGCCAAACCCTGGCAGTCCTGACAGCCCACTTATAAAATAATCACTCAGACACTTATATTATTTAAACTGTTTGGCCTAATGGCTCAGGCTTCTTGCTAGGTGTTCTTATATCTTAAATTAACCCATTTCTATTAATCTATACTTTGCCATGTGGCTCATGGCTTACCGGTACCTTACATCTCATCTCATTTGTCATGGCAGCAGCTGGCAGTGTCCCTCTGCCCTCTGCCTTCCACTTCCCAGAATTCTCTTCTCTACTTGTCCCACCTAAACTTCCTGCCTGGCTACTGGCTAATCAGTGTTTTATTTATTAACCAATCAGAACAACACATTTAACATGCAGAACATCCCACAGCATATAGAAGCAGAGATCTATTCATTCTCACACTCAGGAACCCCATAAAAACACAATACCAGAAAACTTAATATATACACAAAGGATTGTAGGGTGTGTGTGTGTGTGTGTGTGTGTGTGTGTGTGTGTGAGAGAGAGAGAGAGAGAGAGAGAGAGAGAGAGAGAGAGAGAGAGAGAGATGTTTTTAAAGGCCTGAGAACAACATTATGAGACAAGGAACCTCCATCTACTGGTGCACCATCTACTAGTAGGCATGCAGTGTACCCTTAAGAGTAGTTTGTTTCCCCAGTGAGATTGGGAGGTGGGGTGGGCTAAGTTTACATTTTCAAGTGATCAAGTGATTATCATTTGGGATGGGAGCATGTTTCCACTTCTTTCAGCTATAGAACTATGAGTTCATGTGTGCCTATCCTGCTGTGATTAGAAGGACTTGTTTCCTTAGTGTCTTCCATCCCCCTCTGGCTCTTACACTTTCTGCCTCCTCTTCCTCAATGTTCCCTGAGTCCTGAGTGGAAGGATTTGATTGAGACATCCCATTAAGGGCTGAGTGTCCCAAGGTGTTTCTCTCTCTCTCTCTCTCTCTCTCTCTCTCTCTCTCTCTCTCTCTGTGTGTGTGTGTGTGTGTGTGTGTGTGTGTGTGTGTGTGTGAGTGTGTGTGTATGCGCGCACATACGCATAATGTAAGTTGGTGTCTATTTTTCCCATCTGCTGCAGGAGAAAGTTTCTCTGATGATGGCTGAGCAAGACACGGATCTGTGAGTATAGCAGAATGTCATTAGAACTCATTTTATTGCTACATTCCTTTAGTAGAACCATATTTGGTTTTACCCTAGGTCCCTGGCCTATGTATTCTCAGGCTTTTGGTCACTCAAGCAGTGTCAGGTATGGGTTCCATCTCCTGGAGTGGGAGTACTCCCACAAGCTTTGTGCCACCATTGTCCTAGCATATTCTTGCATGCAGGATACCATTGTAGATAAAGAGTTTGTAGCTGGGTTGGTGTTTACATTTCTCCTTTGGTTGTATACACAGTACCTTCTGGTACCAAGAACACTAGTCTGTATGATGAAGGCTCTAGGTAGGCACCATGGACTTCTCCATGTTCAGTGAGTTGTGTAGATGTTTTCTTCAGTAATAGGGCCATGCTATCAATTTGTGGAAAGCAACTTAGTCTTGGCAACAGCCTGGGTTTGGAAATGTGATATCCTCTTGTTGCCATTCCTTGCACACTTTTCTCATTCTGTGTATGTTTAGCCTCTTGCTCTTTTTAAAATGCTGAGTTGACATAGCTTCTGTTGTTATCCTACTCCTCCAGGGGCATCTGGGTTGGGGAAGCAGTTAATTTAGAACTAATATGTATATGCTGACTCCATTTTACAATATGGAATACAAGTGTCTTTATAACACAGAATATCAAAGTGTCCCCTCTGTCTCTTCTGTCCCCTGTCAGAATCATAGGTACTTCTTTTCCTTGGCCATTAGAAAACAGGAACAGATGAAGAAACATTTGTGGAGGGTCATGGTAGGCTGAAAATGACTCCCCAAAAAAGTCATTGATCCTAGTCTCCAGAAATTGTAAAGAAGTGAGGAAATCAGAATTGAAGTTGGTTTCGTTCAGATCTAAACTGCTCCCACCCCCAGTTCGTATGTGAAAGGCTTGGTCTTCATTGCAGCAGTGTTCAGAGATGGGGAATTGGAAGGTAATAGATGATAATGTTTCTGCCCTCATCAATGGTGTTAACTGTATTCACAGATTCATAGCTGGCTTAGCTACCAGAAGGCTGTGGGAACTTTAGGAGATGGAACCTAGTTGGCAGAAATAAGTCATTGTAGGTGTGCCTTTGAAAGTTACCTTTTTTTCACTTGTCTCTTTTCCTCTTTTGCTCTCTTTTTCTCCTCTTCATTCCCCCTTGCTTCCTTCTTTCCCTCTGTCTTTTCTGGCTGCCCTATAACCGTGAATTTTTTGCTTCATCGTAGTCCAGAAAACAGAGCCAAGTAAACATGGATTGAAACATGAAAGTATGATCCTAAGTAAATCTTTACTACTTTAACTTGCCTCAAGTATTTTGTCATAGCTATGAAAAACTGACTATTCAAAGCTAATCAACTGACCTTGAGATAACATTATTCTGGACGTTTTGAGTGGGCTTGACACAGCTACAGGTATCTTTAAAAGTATAAAGGGGAGACAGACAATGCCAGAGTCTTGCCACGTGAGAAAGACTGGCCTGTCCTGGCTGTAAGAGTGGAGAGACAAGATCCAGGGAGTTCAGTAGGATTTAGATGTAAGAAAATACCAGAAAACAAATTTCCTCCATTACCCCAAAAAGTAGTGCAGCCCCATAGAATCCAAACTTCATGAGTGAGGTGTCTGACTTCTGCCCTCCAGGCTGGATGCTTACATTGCTGGTGGCGACTGGTTACAGTAACCATGAATGCAGATGGGAGAGAAAATACAAAAGGCTTCTGCCTGGTTTGCTCCATGTTCCGTACCCCTCCCATCCAACTGCAATGACAGAGGTCCTCAGGGAGATTTGTACTGCCTCAGAACAGAGAAGGGGAGAGGCCAAACTGTCCTTAGAAGTACTGCTCACCTCTCTGTCGTGTAGTTCAAATTCACGTTCTCTCAGTAGTTCCAAAGTCCTCTAGAACTGGGCTCATGGTGACATGACATGCTCTTAGGGAATTCCACCTGTACTTCAGGCCTCAGAAGTGACATCCTGAGGAAAATGAAAATTCACAGAGAGTAAAAGCAACTTGAAAACCAATGGAAACAACAACAGGAAGAGGCTTGTAAAGTTTACTTCAAACTACTGAAGTTACCATGGGCTAGTGGTTAACATGCTGCAGTTGTTCTGATGGCTTCATAGGGTCTAGCATGACTGTCTCTTCACACTTCAGTACTGGAATGTCAAGCTGGCACCTGAAATAAGCCAGGGTAGCAAGAGTTATGACATAGAGAAGAGCAAGGGCCACAGGAATGGGCTTTTTTATTTCTTCACAACTAATAACTAAAAGGTTCACACATTGTTCTTAAAGAAATAAAATCTGAAAACCATGTCTCAAAAACAAAGCCAACAAATAAGACCTAAACAACCTTGGGCTTGGAGATGACAGATAAAATAGCAAAAGCACTGTGGGGGAAAAAAACATTTGGCAAGAAGGACTCTAATAAAATGAAAAACATTTATGAAACAGTTAAGAGACTAATAAAGAAACCTCAGGCTGGGATAGGCTTGTGTTTTATATGTCTGATAAGAGACTATTCCACAGAGATTGTGTAATGTATATGTATTACATTTCCTCATATTGCAAGTAGCACATGATAATATACTCCAAGTGCCATCAGGGAAATATAAACCGCAATGAGATTCTACTATACACCTACTAGAGTGAGCAACGACACATCCTGGTGAGAGTGTGAGGAATCACCAACTTGTTTTCATTGCTGCTGAGACTACAGCATGGTACAACCACTTGGAGAGATAGTTGGGTAATGTCTTACACAACTGAACATAGCCTTGCCATATGGATCAACCATCATACACTTTGGACGTTACCTAGATGAATTTCAAAACTTATACCCAGGTACAACCCTTCACATTAGTGTTTGAAGCAGCTGTCACATGTTTATCAGACAGTTACCACAATTTGGTTTAAAAAATACAGGTTTAAAATAAAACAAAACAAAACAAAACTCTGGTACATCCAGATGATGGAATATTATTCTGTGCTTAAAAGAAATGAGCTATCCAGCCATGAAAATACATAAAATCCAAATTAATACTGTCCATATGCACTTAAGTCTTGGATCATCCAATAAATTATGGTCACCTATAAGACGAATTGCTAAACAGTCTTATTATTAAAAAACCTGTAGCCAGATATTGGGGTAAAAACTGAGAGATCAGAAAAGCAGAAAGAAGCCAGCCACATTCTTACCACTTCGAAATCCACAGACAAAGAGACCTACTTCCTATATACCCACGCCTATATGCCTTTCTGTTCTGCATCTCACTTCCCCTCTCTGCCCAGCTATATCACTTCCTGTCTGTCTGTACAAACCTCTAGACCTCTGTAGTTAGTGCTGGGATTAAACATGTGTGTCACCATGCCTGGCTCTTTTCTCCTACTGTGGCCTTGAACTCAGAGATCCAGATGGATCTCTGCCTGCTGAATGCTAGGATTAAAGGTATGTGCTACCATTGCCTGACTTCTATGTTTAATATAGTGACTGGCTTTTTCCTCTGACCCTTAGATAAGCTTTCTTAGGGTGCATAATATATTGGGGCACACCATATTTCACCACAGTCAACCTATCAGGGGCCACACATGTGAAGAAAGCTAATATCCACCCCCCCCACACACACAACAGCCTTCATCTGTCAGTAAGTCCTCACCTAGGATTCTTTGCCCCTCCTCTACCCATGCTGGAATTTTGACTGGCTTGATCATGTGCGAATCTTGTGCAGGCAATCACTGTATGTTGTATTTTCTACTCAGCTTTTCTCAGAACCTGAAACTCTTTTTAAAGACCAGTTGATTTGTTTTATTTTTAAAGGATTCTGTGCACTTAGACTAGCACTGATTGTTTAGAAATGACTATTTTAGATAATCTTAGTTAAAATGCATCCTTAAGTAGAGGTTATGGAATCAGTATTAGTTTGCTTGCTTTTGCTGTGATAAAGATCATAACCAAAAGCAACAGGAGAAGGAAAGGTTTGTTTAACTTACCCTTCATGTAACAGTACATCACTGGGGAAAGCTAAGGAGGAAACTGAAGTAGAGACATGGAGTGGTGCTGCTCACTGGCCAATCTGATAGAGGAGGATCTTCAGTTGAGATTTTTTCTTTCCAGATGACCCTGGCTTGTGTCAACTTGACTTCCTCCTCCCCAAAAATCCTAACCATCACAATCAACTTCTTTTGCAAACCTTATATTTGTGGAGACTTTAGACAGAATTTACCCTACATTTGTAGAGGCAGTGCCTAAGAAAAGGAAGTCAACCATCAAATGGGTTGGAAAATCAAACGTGATTACCTTAGTGTGGCTTCTAAAACCTCTATGTGGGTAAGTGTCTCCACAACTTATTGGTACATTGCATCTCTTCTCCAAATCCACCCTTCTTCAGGAGCTCTCTTAACATTGAGGTAAGGCTGTTTATTTCTGCCTGACCATTGTCACGATGTGAATCCTTGTCAGTAGAGGGCGCTGAAGGTACACTGGAGAAGATTTGTGTTGTGTGTTTTGTAGTGTTTTTCTCACACAGGGCCTCTATTTGTATGCAGACCAGGCTGGCCTGAAACTAGCAATCCTCCCATCCTCCTTCCTCTGCCTCCTGAGTTCCTAAGTGTTGGGATCACTTACACTTGGCTTGAAATGCATTTTATGAGAATCTGATATGCCCATTGGTTAGTCTACTGTGAAACACAGCATTCTCCAGTGCAAGGCGGCTGTGTGCAAAGTTCCTGCAAGTATTACCAATGCTGACTCTTTCTCCCCTCCCCCCCCCCCCCCCCCTCCATCTCATCCTTGGCTTCTTTTAAGAAGTCTCACTATTTAGCCCAGGTTGGCCTCAAACTCAAGACCATCCCACTTCAGCCTTCAGAAGACTGGTCACTATGTCTTTTAATTTCTGTGTTCTGATTCTTTACTACCTGAAGCAGAACACAGAAGCAGCCAAGAGGTCCTCAGTGAACGAGTGGAATTTCAAAGTGCAATAAAATATTACTTAAATTTTAAATTAAATTAAATATTAATTAAAAATGAGCTACTAACTCATGGAAAGAAATGGAGGAACTGGTGAGTGTTCAATTTTCTATAAATCTAAAAGTACAACAGTAATTTTGTCTATCAAATGAATCTCTCAGTGGTTAAGAGCACCCCTTACTCTTGCAGAGGACCTGGATTCAATTCCCAGAACCCACATAGCAGCTCACAACTGTCTGTAACTCCAGTGATGTGATTGCCTCTTATGACCTCCGTGTGCATGCATGTGGTACACATGCATACATGCAGGCAAAACATGCATATATACATAATAATAAAATATACCTAAAATTTATATTTTAACATCAAAATATATTTTATTCTGGACCTCTTTCAGATCTTATTCAAATTACAGTTGTCAAAGCAATACAATGCAAAGGGGAATACTGTAACAACACACACACAGCAAAATGTGCCTGGAAAGGGCCAAAGGGTCATTGGGGATGAACCACTGCAATGTGGAACCAAAATACATCGTAAGTGTCATTGACATGGTCCAGGAGAGATAGACATCTGCATCAGTCTTCTTTACACAGTCATCATGAAAACTGAACAATAAAGTTCTTTAACATGTACAAAAAAACCTGTCATGGGCTGGTTTACACTTTTACAACAGTTTTAAAGTTAACTGGGGAACTAAAGAAAGGATGCAGACGTTATCACCCAGTGCTAGGATATGCTCACAGAATCAGACCCAAAGGATTTGCCAAACCCAAATGAAAACACTATATATAGTGACAATGTCAAAGTCAGGAGAGAAAATCACTTCTGTATTTAAGGATGGTAGAGATACACAATGAAGTCTGCCTGTTTGTAATGAGATGAAGACGTACACACAACAACATGCAGAATGTTTCCTCCAACTTATCCAGAAATTCCAAAGAAAACATGAAACAGTTTGCTAGGTTTAAAAAAAAAAAGAAAAAAAAAGGCTAGTTCTTCACCCTGCTTCAACACTATCACAGAAGAGCAGAAATAAAGAATACTATGGACACCTCAGAACTGCTGAAGATGATACCAGATTCTAAATGAGTGGATTAAAAATGTGAGGACTCCCTTTTTTTCTCTCTTCTACATTCAATTAGAATCATGTATTTAAAAACTGATATTAAGCTGGGCAGGGTGGAATATGCCTTTAATTCCAGCACTCAGGAGGCAGAGCCAGGCTGATCTCTGTGAATTTGGGGCCAGCCTGGTCTACAGAGCAAGATCCAGGACAGGCACCAAAACTACACAGACAAACCCTGTCTCAAAAAAACCGAAACCAAACCAAATCAAAACAAAACAAAAAACTGATATTAAACGTGACAGACACTTCAGAGCTATTACTGGAAGTAGTTCACACCTTCCCTCCTTGCTGATTTCAGAGAAAAGGAGGGAATCAAAAACCAACTGGAAAACCACCCCCAGGGTCTCTGAAGGCTGGCTGCCAGCCCCCAAATGCTGGCTTTTGCTGGTGCGCCACTATGTTAGTACATGGAGGCAGAATTTCTACAGGAACTATGCAAGTACCACTCTTAGCTCATGGGAATCCAGCTGTTGTGAAAACATGCAACATGCTTACAAAAACATAAATGGTCTTTAAAAGAGCAAGATAGCACTGTCTGAGATGGTTTTCCTATGCATCTGGTATCACTTGTCATGTCTGCTTGCAGAAGCCTGTTCATCTGTGATTCCTTTAAACAGCAAAATGCCCAGTCCTCATTCATATTTTACATTACTCCTTTTTTGACAAAGTCATTCTACATAAACAGATAACTCCTTTAAAATAGTACTCTCTAATTAAATCTGATTCGACAGAAAGAATCTTAGGGAAAGGAGTGCCTTATGAGTGAAAAGTACAAATCTTTGGCCTGTCTCTTGAAATTTTAATGTCAAAAAGCAAAAAACCCTCATGTGATTCAATCTATTGATTACTTTTTGCACCATAATTTGTTTTCTTATACCACAAAAGGAGGCACTTTCAGTATCTGTAAAAGGAATTTAATCCTAAAACATACTCACCTAGATGATAACTCATGAAAACAGAATTTCCTACACTCTAAAACCTATTCCAGTTACCAATTCTAAAGTCATTTGAAAGTCAATGATATTACCTGATCATGGAAAATGGAAACAGGGAAAATCTATATCTCCAGGCGTCTCTGCATGGAGAGCAGATTCCTTCATGCCTCTTAAGGATGGCAGCTGCTCCCTCTAGTCTACTTTAATCAAAGTGTTTTCATTGAAGTCTCCTTATTCTCTTTTCTTATGATTAAGTTCCTGAGAGTAAAATATAAAACAATGATGTAAATGAACACTATAGAAAGACTCCTGGACTCAGTGGATCTTCAGAGTAAGCTCTCAGAAAAAGACAAGAGGAAAAGTAAGAACCCCAAGACAGAACTTCATATACCATGAAACATGGGCTCTCGTGACCATCTGACTGCTTGGGGGAAGACACAGTGTGGTGTCTGTGGAGCAGCATTGTGGCATGTCAGCAGGCTATGGTGACAGAGAGAAGAGCAGCAAAGCACCCAGTCCTATGCTCATAAAGAACCAGCCTAAAGATGGACACCTTCAGACAAGTCTGCACAGGAGGACCAACGGCTTTGGGACAGCAAAGTTCTGCACTCATGCTCTGTTACACATCCTATCACAGCTAGTCGCTGAAGTAAAACAGCCAAAGAAAGAATTAGGAAAAAAAAACCAAAAAGAAAAACAAAAAATAACAACAAACTCACCCAACAGGAAGCAAGACAATATCATAAAATTCAGCTGTCATTTTGGCAGCCATACTGTAGGAATTTGTGACTGTCTTTGAATCAGCTGGGAAGAATGTCAATGACTGTATGCAAATGAATAAAATGTCCATATCAAAATACAAAAGCACTATCAATAATAACCTCTGATCTTCAGGTTTAGATTCAGTGCAATTGACAAATACAGCGCTGAAAGAGATGCAGCTGAGGCATACTCAAAACGTTTGTGTCTATTCCTGGAAGCACATTTAAAAATTATTGCACAGATTTTTTTTTTACTTATTTATTTTCATAAACAACAACAGAGGAGCCGGGCGGTGGTGGCACACACCTTTAATCCCAGCACTTGGGAGGCAGAACCAGGCTGATCTCTGTGAATTCGAGACCAGCCTGGTCTCCAAAGCAAGTTCCAGGAAAGGCACAAAGCTACACAGAGAAACCCTGTCTCGAAAAAACCAAAAGAAAAAAAAAAAAAAAGAGAGAGGCCAACAGATGCGACCTTCTTGAAGTAAAAGCAGAATCAATTGCCAGACACTCAGCATTATAGATTTCCTAGAGAGCCCCAGAGCAGTGAGCTCTAAACATCTCAGTGTGATCCAACCCTAAAAACACCTTTCACAAACCATAAATGACTGCCTCTCTGGATGCAAAGTTTTAAAAATATTATTACAGTATCATAGTCCTCAGTAACAACAATGGGAGAGATATAACAATGTATAGTGAAAATTAAGTGTTTTCATCCTCTTCACCAAAAACAAATGCTGCCCTAACTCAGTGAAGCCAAGATTTTCGTCAATCAATGCTGTTTTGTAAAGAGCAAAGCTATAGATGTAACCGTCTTGTAAAATAAGAAACACAGAGCCAATTGCAGAGTTAATAGCCAAGAGGTCAGAGCAATAGCTGAGAGCTGAAAACCTTACCCTTCACTGCTGCTCTGTCTTTCCTCTCCACAAGAGAGCTACTTCCTTGTTTTTCTCTTTTTTTTATAGACTTTCTGTTCTGCCAACCACATGACCTCCTGGTCACTGCCTGTCTGTACAGACCTCCAGGTTTTCTGTGGTTGGTATTGAGAATAAAGGCATGTGTTGCCATGCTGGCTGTATCCTTGAACACTAGATCCTGCCTAGCTCTGCCTCCCAATTACTGGGATTAAAGGCGTGCACCACCACCCAGCTTCTGCTATAGCTTGCTCTGACCCCAAGGCAACATTATTAATACACAAATAAAATCACATTTCAGTACAAATAAGATATCACTATAAAAAGCAGCAGATACTGAGCTTCAAAGCTGTGGGGCTGGGCTAGAGCCGCTTAGACAGAACACAGGTGGGACTCAGGAGTCAAAGGCCTGAAAATAACTAGTTGGAAAAATAGTGTTATAAATTTGCTAAGCAATTTCTTAATAAAAATTTAAAGATATAAATTTGACAACTGTTATCTTCAGAACTGACGAGCCTGGATTCTTCTGTTAATCTCGACTATCTTCTTAACCACCTTCACAAACAGGGCCTCTGGTGAATATTTGTAGGTATATTTTACTTTTAGCTGAGCACAAAAGAGATTTGATTGGATACTTCTATCTTTAAAAATAATTGATATAAACAGAGTAAAAGACATGATACAGTAGTGGTTACTAGAAAAACAGCAGCTTAGATCTATGTTGCTTGACAAAGTGCAGCCTCAGCACCACAGACACAGCGGCAATACCTTGCCCTAAATTCTCAGTCACTGCTACTCAAAAATATCTCAAAGCAAGCCTTTAAAAGTTGTTTTGTTGTTATTGTTGTGGTGGTGGTGGTTGTTTTTTTGGGGGGGGTTGTTTATTTTTATTAATTATTTTATTTTTTACTCACTCCACATACCACCCCCAGATTCCCCCTCCTCCCTCCTCCCATTCCTTCAGCCCTCCTTCCCAAGCCACCCCGCATTCTCACATCCGCCAAATCAAGGTCTCCCATGGGGAGTCAGCAGAGCCCAGCACACTGAGCTTAGGCAGGTCCAAGCCCCTTCCCACTGCACCAAGGCTGCGCAAAGTGTCACACCACAGGAAACAGATTCCCAGAAGCCTGCCCATGCATTAGGGACAGATCCTGATCCCCCTATCTGGGTGTCCCCCAAACAGTTTGAGCCAAATAACCATGTTCCGTATCCAGAGGGCCTAGTCCAGTTCCATGGAGTCTCCACAGGCACCAGTCCACAGTTCATTGGCTTCCACTAGTGTAGATCTCTGCACATCCTCCCATCATGATCTCTATGTCCTCTGCCTGCAGAATCCCTCCTCTCTCTCACCAATTGGATTTCTGGAGCTCAGCCTGGCACCTGGCCATGGATCTCTGCATCTGCCTCCATTGGTCCCTGGACAAAGGCTCTATGTTGACAGCTAGGTTATTTGCTAGGCCAGTCACCAGAGTAGACCAGTCTAGGCACCGTCTGGACCACTTCCAGCAGACCAAGATGGGGTCATCCTTGTGGATTCCTGAGTGCCTCCCCAGCACCCTGCCTCTCCCTATTCCCATGATGTCCTCATCTATCATGGTATCTCCCTCCTTACCCTCCCACCATTTCCCTTTGTTCTCATCCCCCACTCCTCGCCCTCTGCCACCCCTCCACCCAATCCACTCATGTAGATCTCATCCACTTCTCCTTCGCATGGTCATCCATGTGTCCCTCCTCGTGTCTTTCCCTGTTAGCTAGCCTCTCTGGAGCTATGGGTTGCAGTCTGGCCATCACTTCCCTCATATTGAGTATCTGCTTATGAGTAAGTACATACTATGTTTGTCCTTCTGAGTCTGGGTTACCTCACTTGGGATGATTTTTTCTAGTTCCACCTATTTGCCTGAATTTTTCATGATATCATTGTTGTTTGTTAGTTTGTTTGTTTTCACTGCTGAGTAGTACTCCATTGTGTATATGTGCCACATTTCCTTTATCCATGCTTTAGTTGAGGGGCACCTAGGTTGTTTCCAGGTTCTTGCTGTTACAAATAATGCTGATATGAACATAGTTGAGCATGTGTCCTTGTGGTAATATTGAGCATTCCTTGGGTATATGCCCAAAAATGGTATAGCTGGGTCTTGAGGAAGACTTATTCCCAATTTTCTGAGAAACTGCCATATTGATTTCCAGAGTGGCTGTACAAGTTTGCATTCCCAACAACAGTGGAGGAGTGTTCCCCTTGCTCCACATCCTCTCCAGCATAAGCTGTCTTTAGTGCTTTTGATCTTAGTCATTCTGATAGATGTAAAATGGTATCTCACTGTTGGTTTGATTTGCATTTCCCTGATGACTAAGGATGCTGCGCAATTCCTTAAATATCTTTCAGACATTTGAGATTTTTCTGTTGAGAATTCTCTGTTTGGTTCTGTAGCACATTTTCTAAATTGGATTGTTCAGTATTTTTGAAGTCTAGCTTTTTGAGTTCTTTATATATTTTAGAGATCAGCCCTCTGTCAGATGTGGGTTTGGTGAAGATCTTTTTTCCATTTTGTAGTCTGTCATTTTGTCTTATTGACCATGTCCTTTGCTCTACAAAAGATTTGCAGTTTCAGTAGGTCCCAATTATTAAGTGTTTCTCTCAGTGTCTGTGCTACTGGTGTTATATTTAGGAAGTGGTCTCCTGTGCCAATGCGTTCCAGACTATTTCCTCCTTTTTCTTCTATCAAGTTCAGTGTAACTGCGTAGTACGAAACTTAGAAGGTCTTATGTAGCTAGAGTTTTCCTGCCTGGCCCACAGTCAGGACAAATCTCTCTCACCTGCCAGGCCCATAGACGCTCAGAACCAAACAAGTAAACACATAGAAACTTATATTGCTTACAAACTGTATGGCTGTGGCAGGCTTCTTGTTATCTACTTCTTCTATCTTAAATTAACCCATTTCTGTCAGTCTGTACTTTGTCACATGGCTTGTGGCTTACTGGTGTCTTTACATGTTGCTTCTCATGGCAGCGTCTGGCAGTGCCTCTCCCCCAGCCTTCCACTTCCCAGAATTCTCTTCTCTCTTGTCCTGCCTATACTTCCTGCCTGGCCACTGGCCAAACAGCATTTTATTTATACAGAGCGATATGCACAGCATTCCTATTAATAGAATCAAACTTGGGAGCCAGGTGTTGTGGTGAATGCTGGAAGATCAGAGAGACAGAACAGACCATAGCTAACCTCACCTTACCAACTCCTCAGCTGATTCTGTTTCCTCAAACTGGAAGCCTCTGTGTCCTTATTCAAATGGATCTCAGCTGAACTGCTTCCAAAAGCCTAAAAGCTTAATTGGCACTAGTTCCTGGTTTTCATGCCTTTTATACCTTTCTGCTTTCGGACATCACTTCCTGGGATTAAAGGCTCTTGTTACCACACCTGGCTGTTTCCAGTGTGGCCTTGAACTCACAGAGATCCAGGCAGATCTCTGCCTCTGGAATGCTAAGATTAAAGGCATGTGTGCCACCATTTTCTGGCCTCAATATCTAGTGGCTATTCTGTTTTCTAACCCCAGATAAGTTTATTAGGGTGAACAATATTTGGGGGAACATAATTTCACCACTTAACTGGATTTATGTTGAGGTCTTTGATCCTATTGGACTTGAGTTTTGTGCATGGTGACAGATAGGGATCTATTTCCAATCTTCTGCATGTTGACATCCAGTTATGCCAGCACCATTTGTTGAAGATGCTTTCTTTTTTCCATTTTACTGTTTTGGCTTCTTTATCAAAAATCATATGTTCACCATTAACATGTACTATTTTATGAGTTTGTTATCTCTAGATCATTATCTTAATTATTCCATTTATTTTTAATCTAAAATAGTCTTTAAGATTATAGAAATTTATGGCTTCCCACTTCTTTCATCACAGTTGACATAGTCATTTATTGTCATAGTTCCTTTGGGGGTTCACACTTTTCTTAAATGTCTTCAGACCTATGTTACCAAACCATACTTCTGTGAATATAATGGACAACACATGTATTTTTCTAATGAAGACTTTGGATTTGGTAAGTAGGATTGGTCATTTGTAGATGAGAGTGAAGATATTAATATAAATTATTACAGAATTTGTCATGCAATGGAAGAAGTATCATTAATGTTAATTCATATCAGTCAAATTAATGTCATGCTTTTCCACTCATTAGGAGAAGACATTTTCAAAATGTTTTATTTCTAATATTTAAAGTGAACATACAGATATTATACAATTTGATGTAAAGACTCTAATCTGTTGCAAAAACACAGAGGTCAGAGATGAGATAATGATTCCAAAGTTTTACCACAGAAGAAGGCATTTGCAATGAACAGCTTTTTCTGACTTCTGATGTGACCTTGTAATTATTTAGCACAAAACAAATGATAGTCTAACTGAACAAATTAGCCAATAAAAAAAAGAATGCTGAAAACTTAAAAAAAAAATCATATATTCATAGCTATGTGCATTAATGACAGAATCTTCAATTCAATAACATTGGTCCACATGTCAGTTTTTATGCCATTACCAAGCGGTTATTACTATAGCTCTATAGTATAGCGTGAGATCAGGGATCTTTATGCTTCTAGAGGTTGTTTTATTATACAGGATTCTTTTGGCTATCCTAAGTTTTTTTTTTTTTTCATTTTTCCATATAAAGTTGAGTATTGTTCTTTCCAAGTCTGTTAAGAATTGTGTTGGGATTTTGATGGGGATTGCACTGAATTTGTAGATTGCTTTTGGTAAGATTGCCATTCTTACTATGTTAATTTTACCTATCCATGAGCATGGGAGATCTTTCCATTTTCTGACATCTTCTTTGATTTATTTCTTCAGAGACTTAAAGTTCTTATCATACAGGTTTTTCACTTGCTTAGTTAGGGTTACCCCAAGGTATTTTATATTATTTGTGGTTATTTTAAATGGTGATTTTTGGATTTCTTTCTCAGCCCATTTATCATTTTTATATAGGAGGGCTACTGATTTTTTGAGTTAATCTTGTATCATGCCACATTACTGAAAGAGTTTATCAGCTGTAGGAGTTCCCTGGTAGAATTTTGGGGGTCATTTATGTATACTATCATATTGTCTGCAATAGTGAAAGTTTGACTTCTTCCTTTCCAATTTTTATCCCCTTGATCTCCTTTTGTTGTCTTATTGCTCTAGTTAGAATTTCAAGTACTATGTTGAATAAGGATGGGGAAAGTGGACAGCCTTGTCTTATTCCTGATTTTAGTGCAATCACTTTGATTTTCTCTCCATTTAACTTGATGTTGGCTGTTGGCTTGCTGTAAATTGCCTTTATTATGTTTAGGTATGTTACTTGTATCCCTGATCTCTCTTGAACCTTTATCATGTAGGGGTGTTGGATTTTGTCAAAGACTTTTTCAGCATCCAATGAGATGATCATGTGGTTTTTTCTTTCAGTTTGTTTATATGGTGTATTACATTGACAGAATTTTGTATGTTGAACCATCCTTGCATCCCTGGGATGAAGCCTACTTGGTCATGGTGGATATTTTTTGATGTGTTCCTGGATTTGGTTAGCCAGTATTTTATTGAGTATTTTTGCATCAATGTTCATGAGCAAGACTGGTCTGTAATTCTCTTTCTTTGTTGCATCTTCGTGTAGTTTGGGTATTAGGGTATCTGTAGCCTAATAAAAATAATTTGGTAATGTTATTTCTGTTTTTATTGTGTGGAACAATTTGAAGAGCATTGGTATTATCTCTTCTTTGAAAATCTGGTAGAATTCTGAACTGAAACCATATGGTGCTGTGGATATCGCTCTGTGTAAATAAAGTTCTGGCTAGCTCAGTCAGTTGATTTTAAATGAGATCTCTTTCTAAAAAAAAGAGAATATGATATAGATATAATAGGATGAAAGGGTACATTAGGGAACTTACTTCTAAAGAGCAACAACTTGTTTTAAATGTTTTACATTGGTATAGATTTTAGTCTATCAATACAAACTTAAAGTTAATTTTGTTATACTGTGTGCATATTTCTACTCTTGTATAAGGTATTATGTTTATATAGCTCATTTTAAATTGTAATGGATAATTAAATAGATTAATAATTAGTCATCTATGATAATCATACTCGTAGCCTTGTTAGTTAAGTTTTCTAGGTATACATAGATATATTTCAGATAGACAGGTAATCTTCAAACACTTCAAAGTCTACAGAATATGGCATTTAAAATATTTTTAAAATTTAGACTTTCTGGACAGTGAGACATGTCTGCTCCTGGCAGCACCGATTTACTTCAGAGAGGAGGATGGGCATTGAAGACACTTCATATCTTATCTTCACCTTGGCAAAAATAGCCATTTGGGCAAGAAACTGTTCTTGCCTGGACTGCTTGATCAACTGGACATGCAGGACCCATAGAAAGGTGACCACTGAACTTTGCTTGACAAAATGGTCCTTCAGGTTCCTGCTTTGCAGAGGAAACTGCCGGACATTCTACAGGACATTGAGAGAAGTGAACAACAGACTCTAGCCCTGTGGGCTGAAGACAAATGCCCCAACTTTACAAAGGAACATTAGGTGACTGTCCAGGCTGCCAGCTGTCTCTGTCTATTCTTGCAAGACTCCTAAAAAATGTTTACATCCTTCTCCCAGTTCTCAGGTAATATTATATCCTTCTAAAGTCTTTGATGTTGTTAAAGACTAGATAGGTATAATTTCCTCAATTATGATAAAAGATAAGTTAGATATCAAACCTTAGACTCACAAATATAAGATAGGATATCTTCTTTAATAATGTAACTGTAATTCTTGCTTGATAATTGTTTTATTATATATAATTGTACTATGTAAAAGTTAAAACCTTCCTTTAAAAAAAAAGAAAAGGGGAAGTGCTGTGGATATCGCTCTGTGTAAATAAAGTTCTGGTTGGCCAGTGTCCAGGCAGGAAGTATAGGCAGGATAAGAGAAAAGAGAATTCTGGGAGGTGGAAGGCTGGGTGGAAGGAGAGACTGCCAGCCGCCGCCATGACAAGCAACATGTAAAGACACTGGTAAGCCACAAGCCACGTGGCAAAGTATAGATTAATAGAAATGGGTTAATTTAAGATAGAAGTATATAACAAGAAACCTGCCATGGCCATATAGTTTGTAAGCAATATAAGTTTTTGTGTGCTTTCTTGGTTGGGTCTGAGCGACTGTGGGACTGGCGGGTAGGAGAGATTTGTCCTGACTGGGCCAGGCAGAAAAACTCCAACTACAGATGTCCTTCCTGATCTCTTTTGATTAAGTTTAGTTTGAAGTCTATTTTTTTTAGATATTTGGATAGCTACACCAGATTGCTTCTTAAATCCATTTGCTTGGAATGTCTTTTCCCAGCTTTTTATTCTGAGGTGGTGTCTGTCTTGGAAGTTGAGATGTGTTTCTTGTATGTGGCAGAATGAGGGATCCTGTTTTTGTATCCATTCTATTTCCTATTTCTTTTTATAGGTGAATTGAGACCATTGATATTAATGGATATTAATGACCAGTGATTGTTAATTCCTATTATTTTTTGGTGGTAGTCTTGTGTGTTTTCCTTCTTTGGTATTTGTTGGTGTGGAACTATCTATTGCCTGTGTTTCCTTAGGTTAGATTTGTCCTTTCAAGTGCTTACTATAGGGCTGGATTTGTGGAGAGATGTTGTTTAAATCTGGTTTTATCATGGAATATTTTGTTTACTCCATCTATGTTGATTAAGTTTTGCTGGGTATAATAGTTTGAGTTGGCATCTATGGTCTCTTGGTGTCTGGCCCTTTAATACATATCTAACTTCTGTGGTTATTCTAAATGAAACATGCATATCTAAATCTTAAAAATTAACATCCTCATATAAGATAAAACATACAATTTTGTCTTTCTGCGTCTGAGTTACCTCACTCAGGATGATATTTTATGGTTCCATCTACTTACCTGCAAATTTCATTTTTAACAGCTGATTAATATTCCATTGTGTAAATATACCAAATTTTTATTCTCTATTCATCAGTTGGTGGACATTTGGGCTGTTTTCAATTTCTGGCTATTATGAATAGATAGAAATGAACATGGACAAGCAACTATCTCTATAGTAGGATGTAGAGTCCTTTGGGTATATACCCAAGAGTGGTATAGCTGGATCTTGAAGTAGACCAATTCCCAAATTCCTGGAGAACCACCACACTGACTTCCATAGTGGTTGTACCAACATGCACTCCTACCAGAATAGATGAATGTTCCCCCTTACTCTGCATTCTTGCCAGAATGAGCTGTCATTTGTTTTGTTGATCTTGGCCATTCTATAAGGTTTAAGATGAACTCTCAAAGGATTTTTAATTTGTATTTCCCTGATAGCTATGAACGTTGAACATTTTAAAAATGTTTTTCATCCATTCATTTAATGTTTTAGGAACTCTCTGCTTAGTTCTGTATACCATTTTGAAATTTTTATTTATAAAAAAGATTTTCTTTCCTTTTACATACCAACTGGTTCCCCCTCCTTCCTCTTCTCCAGCTCCCCCCAGTTACCTCCATCCCATCCCCATCCCCTCCTCATAGAGAGTAAGGCCTTTCTTGGGTAGTTAACACTGGCTGTTACACCATGTTGGGGCTAGACCTAGCCCCTCCCTTCTGCATCAAGGCTGAGTAAGGCATTGCACCATACAGAATGGGATCTAAAATGCCAGTTTGTATACCTGGGATAAGTCCTGCTCCCATTGCCAGGGGCCCCACAAACACATCAAGCCACGCAACTATCACCCACATTCAGAGGGCCTAGTATGTTCCCATGCAGGCTCCCCAGCTGTCAGTCCAGAGTCCATGAGCTCCCATTAGCTTGGGTCAGCTATTTCTGTCGTTATTCCCATCCCCCCCCATTGCTCTTACATCTTTTCTCCTTCTCTTCAACTAAACTCCAGGATCTTGGCCAAGTGCCTGGCTGTGGGTCTTGGAATCTGCTTCCATCAGTCACTGCATGTAGGTTCTATGATGACAATTAGGGTAGACAACAATTGTTCAGGGGAAGGATAATTCAAGAACTACAACACCAGAGAAGCTAGGTAAAGAGGAGGAGACTAAGAGGGACACACATGCATCACCCCAGAAAGGAGAAAGGGTTAAGATCTCCTGGGCAAACTGAGGGGAGGGAATAAAGGTGAAGGATGGGAGGTAGGAACACTGGGGAGAGATGGGGAGGGAGAGCAGTGAAAGAGATATCTTAACAGAGCATACTATTAAGGGAATGGGGAGAAATCGGCACCTGGGGAAAACCCCAGGAACTCACAAGATTGTCCCCAGCTAAGACTCATAGCAGTGGTGGAGAGGGTTCTTGAACTGTATCCCATTTTAAATTGGGTTGTTTTCTTGATGCTCAGTTTTTATTTGTTTGTTGTTCTTAATTATTTGTTTATAGGTACTGACCCACTACCAGGTGTATAATTAGTCAAGATTTTTCCAAATATGTAGGCTGCTGCTGCTTTATTTTAATTATGGTATCATTTGATATACAGATACTTTTTAGCTTGATGAAGTCCCATTTATGTAATTTTTTATCTTAATGTTTGCACTGTCAGGATCTTGTTCAGAAAAACATCTCCAGTATAATGAGTTCAAGCCTATTACCTACTTTCTATTCAATCAGATTCACTGTATCTGGTTTTATACTGAGATTTTTGATCCATTTGTACTTGAGTTTTGTGATGACTCTATTTCCATTCTTCTACATGGAGACATCCAGTTTGACAAGCACCATTTATTGAAGATACTGTTTTGTTTTGTTCACCAGTGTGTATTTCTGGCTTCTTTACCAAAAATCATGTGTCCTTAGGTGTGTAGATTTATGTCTGAGTCTTCAGTTCAATTCCATTCATTAACATGTCTGTTTCTATGCCAATACGATGATGTTTTTAGTACTATAGGTCTGTAATACAACTTGAAATCTGGGGTGGTTATACCTCTAGCAGTTATTTTATTATTCAGTATTGTTTTAGCTATTCTGTTTTGTGTGTCTGTGTCTCCATATGAATATCAATTTCTTTCAAAAGTTATGTTGAAGATTACAATAAATTTATAGATTGATTTTGGTAGGATGGCCATTTTCACAATATTAATCCTACTGATCTATGGTGATATTTTATTTGTACTGAAATGTGATTTTATTTGTATGTTAATAAATAAAGTTGCCTGGGGGTCAGAGCTAATAGCAAGCCATAGCAGAAGCTGGGCGGTGGTGGTGCACGCCTTTAATCCCAGCACTTGGGAGGCAGACCTAGGCGGATCTCTGTGTGTTCAAGGATACAGCCAGCATGGAGACACATGCCTTTAATCTCAATACCAACCATAGAAGACCTGGAGGTCTATACAGACAGGCAGTGATGAGGAGGTCATGTGGTTGGGTTTACAACCAATGAGAAGGCAGAACAGAAAGTCAATAAAAAGACAGATACACAGGAAATAGACCTCTTTCTGAGGGGAAGGATGACAGTGACAGCTAAGGGTAAGAAAGGCAGTTTTAAGTCTCAGCTCTTAGCTATTGCTCTGACCTCTTGGGCTTTTAACTCTGCAATTGGCTTTGTGTTTCTTATTTAATAAGACTGTTCATCTACACTGATCCACAAACATGGGATATATTTCTGATGTCCCCTTCAATTTCTTTCTTCAATACTTTTAAAAACTTCAAGTTTTTATTACACAAGTCACATGCTTGGTTAGAGTTATTATAAGACATTTTATTATTTTTGAAGCTATTGTGACAGGTACTATTTCACTGATTTCTTTCTTGACATAGTTGTCATTTGTATCTAGGAAAGTTCTGATTTTTGTGTGTCAATTTTGTATCTGTCTACTTTGCTGAAAATGTTTACAAGCTGTTGATGGTTCTTGGTGGAGTCTTTAGGGTGTTTTATGTATAAAATCATATCATTTGCAAATGTAAACACTTTGACTTCTTTCTTTCCTGTTTGAACTTCCTTAATTGCCTTCTGCTGTCTTATTGCTCTAGCTAAGTCTTCAAGTACGATAGTGAATGGGTACAGAGAGAGTGGACTGATTTTAGTGGAAATGTTTTAAGTTTCTCTATTTGCATTCTTCTACATGCAGTCATCCAGTTTAACCAGCACCATTTGTTGAAGATTTCTATTTCACTAGGTGTTTGGGGTCTATTTAAATTGTTTGTTTCTTCTTGATTTAACTTTGATAGGTCATATATTTCAAGAAATCCATCCATTTATTTTCATTTTTTCTATTTTCTTTTTGATTTCTGTCTTGACCCAATTTTCATTCAGTAGTAAGTTGTCCTGCTTTTATGAGTTTCTGTAATTTCTGCTGATGCTTCTATTATTGTTGATATCTGACTGTAGTGGATAGCCATCCCAGCATTGGCCTGGAAGTTCCAACCCCTATTGAGGCTTCAGTAATGGTCATGCCCACAAGGTAGGGCGGAGGAGGAAGCAGAAGACCAAGGATCGGGAGGAGGTCTCTCTTGGTTCCGGGACCCTGGACGCTGGAGGTAGACCTAGCAGAGTTCTCCAGAGAACACTGCTGGACTGTGCTATACCTTTGCCAGACCCTGCAACCTACCCTTCATTTGTAAGTTACCCCACAAAATAAACCTCCCTTTTAACTACGTGGAGTGGCCTTAATAATTTCACCAATATCTGGCATTAATCCATGGTGGTCAGATATGATGTGGAGTGTTGTTTCAACTGTCCTTTGTTTGTTAAGACTTGCTTTGTGATCCCAATATGTGGTCAAAGGTCTATGGGCTGCTAAGAAGAAACATGTATTCTTCATTGTGTAGGTGAAATCGTCTGTGCATATTTGCTAGGTCAATCTGACTTATGAGGTTATTTAACTCCAGCATTTTTATGTTAGGTTTTGTCTGGGTGACCTGTCTATTGGCAAGAATGAGGTTTTGAAGTCACCCATTATCACACTGTGTGAGGATCATATGTAATTTTAGGTATAGAAATGTTTCTTTTATGAACATGGGTGCCCTTGTGTTTGGTGCATACATTTTTAGAATTGTAGTATCCTCTTGATGGACTTTTCCTTTAATGTTTATGTAGAGTCCTTTCCTATCTTTTCTGATTAGTTTTCATTTGAATTCTATTTTGTCAAATTTTAAAATGGCTATACCTGCTTGCCTCTTAGGTTCATTTGCTTAGAATACCCTTTTCCATACCTTTACCCTATGTTGGTATTTGTCCTTGATTATAACATGTGTTTTTGGATTTAGCAAAAAGATGGACTCTGCCTTCTAATCCAATCTATTACTGTTTGTCTTTTGTGGGGGGATTTAATCATTTCATATTAGGGGTTATTACTTAACAATGTTTATTAATTCCTGTTACTTTTGTTGTGGATTTACCCCCTCTTTTGATTAACTGTTCTGGGATTATTTATACCTTTTGATCTCCTGGATTAATTAACTTTATCTTCAGACTAAAGTTTTCCTCATAGTGCCATCTATAGAGTTGGATTGGTAGATAGAAATTGCTTACATTTGTTTTTATCATTATTTTTTCTCTCTCTATTGATTATAATTGACACTTTTGCTGGGTATAGCAGTCTGAGTTGGCTCTGTGGTTTTTCAAAGCTTGTAAAACATCCTTCCAGGCCCTTCTGACTTTCAGAGTCTCCACTGAGAAGTCAGGTGTTACTCTAATGGGCCTGCCTTAATATGTAATTTGGTTTTGGTTTTGTATTTTTATTTTTCTTACAGGTTTTAATATCCTTTCTTTGTTCTTTACTTTTAGTGTTTGATTATTATGTGTTGTGGGGAGCTTCTTTTCTGTTCCTGTCTATTTGGTGTTCTTAATGTCTCTTACAACTTTATAGCCAATTGCTTCTTTAGGTTAGGAAAATTTTCTTCTGTGATTTTTTTAAAGACATTTTCTGGGCCTTTGAGCTGGGTTTCTTCTCCTTCCTCTATTCCTATTATTAATAGTTTCGGTCTTTCTATACTATCCCAGATTTCTTGCATGTTTTTTGCCTGTTTTTTTTTTTTAATACTTAACATTTTCTTTGGCTGAGCCATATAATCATTCTATGTTGTCTTCAATGTCTGAGATCTTCTCTTCCATGTCTTTTAATCTGTTGTTGAGGCTTATCTCTGAGGTTTTGTTTTTTTTTTTATGAGTTTTTTCAGCTTTATTTCAGTTTGACTTTTTTTTAGAAATTCTATGTATTTGTTAATTTCTACTTTCATATTTTTGTTTTCCTTATTTCATTCAACTGTTTGTATTTTCATGGGTTTCATTGAGGCATTTATTCATGTACTCTAATGTTCTTGAACATACTCATAATTACTATTCTGAAGTCCTCTTGCTGTGCGATGTTTTATATGCTGTGAGTATGTGTTGCTCTGATTGGTTGATAAATAAAGTTCTGATTAGTCAGTAGCCAGGCAGGAAGTATAAGCAGGATAACAGACAAGGAGAATTCTGGGAAGAGGAAGGATGACTGAGGAGAAGCCAGCCCACCATCCAGGGAGCGGCATGTAAGGGCACACTGGTAAAGCCACAGAACATGTAGCAACATATAGATTAACAAAAATGGGCTGAGTTTAAGTGTAAGAGTTAGTCAGTAGTTAGCATGAGCTAATGGCTGAGCATTTATAATTAATGTAAGCTTCTGAGTGATTATTTTATAAGCAGCTATGGACTTCAGGGCCAGGTAGGACCAGAGGAAAACTTTTAGACACATCCTCTTATGTTTAAGCTAAATTGGTTTCATCAGTTACAATATGCTGTGGCTCTTGGGGCACATATTGTCTTGGTTGTTCTTGTTTCTGTTTTTGTGATGAGATTTAGGTATCTAGAGTATTATGTTTATGGCGTTTCTTGGTATGAATATCTGGTCTCACCTTTGTTGGGTGAGTGTTTGGTTCTTTGGTTATTCTTGCCCCTATATGATACATTGCACATCAGGAGAATGATGTTTGGTTTTCAGTCTTGGGGTTACTTTGGGCCTAAACTCAGAGCTCCATCCAGAACTTCAGATCTAGGACTAGTCAGAGTCTGAACCCTAAAACTCAAAGAATTTGATGAAGAATGTCTCAGGTTAAGATAGAAAAAGAATGTTAGTGGGCTAAGCAGGAGACCAGCCATGGGATCCATAATTGTGAATTGAGCCAGTTTCCTCATGACCACATGACTCTGACCTCTATTTTTGGATACTGGAAGCCTGAAGTTTGTAAGCCATATCTCTACCTTGAGACATCTCATTTAAATTTTCATAGAGGTCTTAAGTCAGCATCTGGTAATATGTAAGATATTATTAGTCCTCCAACCATTTCAGTTTTGTCTCCAGCTGATATACCTAGGCCAACAAAAAGTGTATTTGTGTGACTGATCTCTTGTGTCTAATATGACTTGTTACACTGGCAGGGAGAGTGTTAGGAGCAATATCAACAACAGTGGTTAAATAATCAGGTATAAGTTATTGTCTGGTTAGAGGGTAAATAGAGATAAGTTTTTAGTTTACATATAAAAGAAAAATCCCCTGTCTGTGTAAGCAAGTAGATAGGAAACAGATGTTTAAAGTTACACACACCTGGTGTCTTTGGCTCATTTCTCCAAACTTGGACAGAACTTGCCAGAGTAGTACCAGTAAGCAGTTGTTGACCAGCCCCTTATCTCCAGGATGGAACAATAGTGGGCCTGTGTCAGCCTTGGGTCATATATAGGTGCTGCAATGTTTGTTAAAATTGAACCAAAGCCATGATGTCCCCTGTCTGCAAAATCATTAGTGAAAAATGGTTGCCTATATAACATCACATAAAGACTTAGTGCCTGGTGAGAGGGATGTGATCCTTTAGGTTACTTAAAAAAAATACTAGTAGTTTTACTATATATGCATATATATATATTACTATTTTTATTGTGTATATGTATGTGTGTCTGTGTGTGGGTATGTGCACATGAATACAGGGGCTTGTGGAGGCGAGAAGTGTCAGATCCTCTAGAACTAGAGTTACAGAAGGTTGTAAAACACCATTGTGAGTGGCAGGAATGGAACTCTGGTCCTTTGTAAGAAAAGTCTAACTTGTAGCTACTAAGTCCAGCCTTCAGTTTTCCCCTTTTAGAAGTCTCATCTAAATCATTTTGTTCTGTATTTTACCAATAATTTTAGTCTTTCTCTATCCTTTCCTGTGGGATGTTTAAGACCAGGTAAGGTGCAAAAAAACTGAACAATTTAATTTTTTACTGTTAAGGCCACTTGAGGATTTTTAGGAGTTAATTATTAAGTACTATTTGAACTTCTTTCAACAATTTTGCAATCTACTGGAATGGTACTGTAGCTTTCCAATCACGTGGCTTTTCTCTAAAGCATCCTCTGTGTGGATCCTCCTCTGTAGTGGACTTATTCTGACCTTCTATGATGTACTTAAGCCTTTCTGGTTTGTGTTCTCATCTTTCTTTTTTCATCCTTAGGACAAAATATTACTTTGCCATATAAACATCATTCCTTATCTAAAATATTCTGTCTTCTTTTTAATTCTTTATAACCAAAACATATTCTCATACTTACATCCTTCTTAATATCTCTGTATATCCCTTTGTTTCTTTTTTATTTCATTTACTTTCTTAATATCATGAGATGTAGCAACAAAAACAAATTTACTTTTTGTGGTTTAGATGTCTTTAAAGGCTCTTTTAGAGGTTGGAAAGACAGTACAGTGGTTAAGGCCTGCATTTAGTTCCCAGTGCCACATGGTGGCTCACAACCACCATAACTCCAATTCTAGGGGATCTGAACCCTTGTCTGACCTTCAAGCATGCTTGTGGTGCACAGATACACATGCAGGGAAAACACTCATAAAGTATTAATTTAAAAATTTATAAAATAAATAACTAAAAAAATAAAAAGGCTCTTCTATACTCATTGCCCCTGTCATGATCTTACATATCTGAGAGTTAGAAAATGTACATTACAGCAAAAATTAACTAAGATATCAATGACTTTGAACACTGAGTACTCTTATGTAAACAAGAAAACCAATGGGGCAGGAGATTACACTTTTAGATACAGATGGAACATTGATCAACAGCAGATAGAAAGCAGTCATTTTTCCCCTTAAAGTAATCATTCCTCTTAAGGCAAAGCTACCAGAAAATAAATGCTTGGTTTTGAAAGCCCAGCCTCTGATAGTTTAAATTTTCAAATTGTATGGAAAGATGAGCTATCAGGCCTGACTAAGGGAATGGGTGAAGTAAAGTTCTACTCACAATAGTATAATGGCTGAGAGAAATTTGTAGCTCGGGCCTTTCCAGATATCCCACTTTATGGTAATTTGGGCTGTGTAGTGGAAGGGAGGCCAAGATAGGACATAAGGATTGCTTGCTATCTAGGAAGAACTCCACAGGTTTTCCTTCAAAAATTGTGTGTTCAAGCTTGTGTCTGGAGATGACTATCCAAGATATGGACATTAAGCGCATGTCTTAGGCCCTTTCATTTCATTTGTTCTATTTTTGGATCATAAGGAGGGCCTCAGCATTTAGAGGCCTTTGATAATAACAATATTTGGACTTTCAGTATCTTCCCAAATGCTGCAACATGATTAGAGGATTTTTTTTTCTCTTTGGGGCATCTCATTTCAGGTGGCCCCTGAAATGAGACATGAGATTTTCTTAAGTTCAAACAAGACAAAATCCCAAGCAAGGAGAAGGTGAGTTATACACCTAACCAAGAAGCCATTTGCAATTGATAGCTTCTGGGAGAAAGAAAATCAGTTTTCTTCCGTTGGAGTGACACTGGATATTATCAATCACACTGAAGATCAGTCCTCATGCACAGGAATAATTAGCCAACACAAAATGCAGTGCATTTTTTTTGTGAGTTTTTTTGTATGTTTGGTTGGGTTTGGTTTCTTGAGGCAGGGTTTCTCTGTGTAGTGCTGCCTAGAACTCACTTTGTAAAATAGGTTGGCTTCAAACTCACAGAGATCCACCTGCCCCTGCCTTCTGTTGTTTTTTGTTTTCAAGGTGGAGAAAAGAACAAGTTAGGTGAGGAGAAGGGGTCTGGGAGGAATTGAAGAGGGGAAAGAATATGATCAAAATGTATTGCATGAAAAATTTAAAAGTATAAAATAAAATAAAATATTTTAAAGTAAGTATCATTATAAAAAGAAAGCAATTAGGGTTCCTTTATAGGACAGACTCCAAGAAAAAGTTGCTAGAAATGGTAAGACCCTAAAGGAGAATAACTACTGATGATCTTTTGTATAAGAGTAAAATAGGCATTTTTACTAAGGAAGTAAATTTGTCTTTGAAATTACTTGGCTGAGATATTAATGTTGGCCTGGTTTGTCCAACCATAGATGCCCAGAAGGTGTCCACACACCTCTCCATCTTGGTGACTCCACCTTTATGTAAGAAAATTTGCTAAATTTTCCTATTAATAAAAACCCTGAGCCAGATATTGGAATAAAAAACTGTGAGATTAGAAAAATAGGACAAGCCACAGACAATCTTATAGATGAATTTCTAGACAGTCTTACTAAATAAGAAACACAGAGCCAAATACAGGGTAATAGCCAAAGAGATCAGAGAAATAACGAATAGCCACCAACTAACCTTATCTTACCACCTTGCCATAGCTTCCAAAGAGAGAGCATCTTCCTGTCTAATCTGTCCTTTTATTGCCTTCCTGTTTTGCCTTCTCACTGGCTCTAAGCTCAGCCACATCAGTTCTTTGTCACTGCTTGTCTATACAGACCTCTAGGTCTCTATGGTTAGTACTGGGATTAATGGTGTGTGTCATCATGCTTAGCTGTGTCCTTGATCACACAGAGACTCTGCCTGCCATGTAATCGGATTAAGGGCATGTGCTACCACTGCCTGACTTCTGTTTATGGCTGGCTATGACCTCTGATCCCCAGGCAAACTTTATTAACATACAAATATCACATGCCACAGTGTTGGGGCATCATCTTCAACCTACAGGATTAGCATATCTGGCAGACACGTTTGTGAAGCAGGATTTTCTAAGAGCCTTTCTAGCTTGTCTTGGCAAGGATTGGCAGGCCTTTGTTTTGTGACATGCTTGTCCATTTTTGACAGCATACTGTCAGCAGTGGATGCAAGGGCATTTTCTTGCCCAGTGGCTAACTTTGACACAGTGAAAGTAATATCCATATGGAGTTTCTTCAATGCCCATTATTTTCTCAGAAGAAGATTGGTGCTGCCAGGAGCAGACATGTCTCATAGTCATAAAAAAGAAAAAAATTTATGTTATTAAAACATCTTAAATGCCATATTCTTTTTTTAAGTATATATTTTTATTTTATAATTAACTTACTTTCACATATTAGTCACAGATCCCCCTGTCCTCCCTCCTTCTACTCCCCAGCCCTGCCCCCAACCCACCTTCCCATTCCACCTCCTCCAAGGCAAGGTCCCCCCTGGGGAGTCAGCCCAGCCTGGTAGACTCAGACAAGGCAGGTCCAGTCCCCTCCTCCCTGCACCAAGGCTGAACAAAGAGTCTCAGCATAGGCCTTAGTTTCCAAAAAGGCAGCTCATGCACCAAGGACAGGTCCCAGTTCCACTGCCTGGGGGCCTCCCAAACAGTTCAAGCTAAATAATCAACTGTCCCACTTATCCAAAAGGCCCAGTCCAGTTCCATGGGGGCTCCTCAGCCATTGGTTCATAGTTCATGTATTTCCACTAGTTTGGCTATTTGTCCCTGTGATTTTTCCAATCATGATCTCAATATCTCTCGCTCATACAATCCCTCCTCTCTCTCTCCAATTGGGCTCCGAGAGCTCCACCTGGGGCTCAGCCATGGATCTCTGCATCCACTTCCATCAGACACTGGATGAGAGTATCATGACAGCCAGGGTGTTCAGCCATCTGATCACCAGAGTAGATCAGCTCAGTCACTCTCTCAACCATTGCCAGTAGTCTAGAGTGGAGGTATCTTTGTGGATTTCTGGGGACCTCTCTAGCACTTTGCTTCTTCCTGTTTCCATGGGGTCTTCATACATCATGGTATCTCCCTCCCCATTCTCCCACTCTGCTCCTGATCCATCTGGTACCTCCCGCTCCCCTAAGCTCTCTTTCCCCCAACCCTTTCCCTCCATTACCCCCCACCTCCAGTTTGCTCATGTAGTTCTCATCCATTTCTCTGTCCATGGGTAATCCCTGTGTCTTTATCAGGGTCCTCTATCCTAGGTAGCCTCCCTGGAATTTTGAGTTGCAGTCTGGTTATCCTTTGCTTTACATCTAGTATCCAATTATGAGTGAGTACATACCATGTTTGGCTTTCTGAGTCTGGGTTACTTCACTCAGGATAATTTTTTTCTAGTTCCATCCATTTGCCTGCAAACCTCATGATGTCATTGTTTTTTTCTGCTGAGTAGTACTCCATTGTGCATATGTACCACATTTTCTTTATCCTTGCTTTAGTAGAAGGGCATCTAGGTTGTTTCCAGGTTCTGGCTATTACAAATAATGCTGCTATGAACATAGCTCAGCATGTGTTCTTGTGGTATGATTGAGCATTCCTTGGGAATATGCCCAAGAGTGGTATAGCTGGGTCTTGAGGGAAATTGATTCCCAATTTTCTAAGAAATTGCCATATTGATTTCCAAAGTGGCTGTACAAGCTTTCATTCTGACCAACAGTGGAGGGGTGTTCCCCTTGCACCACATCCTCTCCAACATAAACTTTCTTCAGTGTTTTTGATCTTAGCCCAACTTGGCTCCAGTTGCTGGCCAGCAGGCAGGGCTCCTACGGGAAGGCTCCATGTTCAACAAGACCCCTGAGCAGCAGACTCTGCAATCTACATGCCACTTCCTGAGGCTTGGAACCAACCCCCAGCTCTATCCGGACCTAGAGGTGAGTGACTGTGTCCATACCCAGTGAGGCCCACCCGTAGGACCCATTCCTGGGCCCCATCCCTTGCTCAGGAATACCCACCCAACTCAGCCCCAATTGCTGGCCAGCATGCAGGTCTCCTGTGGGAAGGCTCCCTGTTCACCAAGACCCCTGAGCAACAGACTCTGTAATGTATACATTCTGCCCCCATTCTCATCTGCCCAAGAACCCAGCCACTTCCTGAGGCTTGGAAACCAACCCCCAGCACTGTCTGGACCTAGAGAGTTTTCATTGGGCCTAGAGAGTGAGCTCTCATTGGACAAAGGGCTGTCATTGGACCAAGAGTAACCTCAGAAGACAGGGGTTCTGCCAGCCCTCATTAGACCAAGAGTGACTTTCTGAGAAGTAGAATCTGCCACCTCTTATTGAACCAAGAGAGGCTTCCTGAAACACAGAATCAGTCAGCTCTGACTGGAACAAGAGTCCTGAGAAGACCAAGAAAGCATCTGTAACTCACAGAATCAACTAGCTTGTGTTGACACTAGAGCAGCTCCCTGAGACACAGAGTCTGCCTGCTCTAATTAGACCAAGAGCTAAGATAGGACCCAGAGGGGCCCCCTAAGACACAGACACAACAAGCACAGGGTGGAACAACAGCAACACACTCAGACACAGGAAACTCTTATACCCATTAGAGGAGGAGATGGGCAGACCTCAATGCAGAAGTACATACAACAAAATAAAGAGCAATACAGCATCACCAGAACCTAGCCCTCCTCCAACAGGAAGACCTGAACATCACAAGGTAGTAGAAGCAGAAGAAAGTGACCTTAAGAATTACATCATGAAGATGCTGGAGGTCTTTCAAGAAAAAATAAAAAATGAAATGGACAAAAGATAAACAAAAAAGTGGAAGAAATCAACAAAGAAATTGAGAAAAAGACAGAAGAAATAGAGGAAAAAGTAGAAGAAATAGACGAAAAGACAAATAAATTGGAAGAAAGCAATAAATTCCTTAAAGAAATCCATGAAAAAGAAATTAAACAGGTGAGGGAAACAGTTCAAGACCTGAAAAGGGAAATAGAAACAATGAAGAAGACACAAACAGAGGGAATACTGGAAATAGAAAATCTGAGTAAATGAACAGGAAACACAGATGCAAGTATAACCAACAGAATACAAGAGATGGAAGAGAGGATCTCTGTTGTAGAGGATACAATAGAGCAAATGGATTCACCAGTCAAAGAAAATACTAACACAAAAAATGTCATAACACAAAATGTCGAAGAACTCTGGGACACCATGAAAAGACCAAACCTAAGAATAACAGGGATACAGGAAGGAGAAGAATACCAAACTCAAAAGCACAGAAAATATATTCAACAAGATCATGCAAGAAAACTTTCCCAACTTAAATGCCATATTCTGTAGATCTATGAAGGGTTTGATACAGTATCTTGAATAAGGTTAGAAATATATGTACAGCATTTTCTAACAATAATCTCAATATATATAATTTGTATACAATATATAAAAATCCAATCCAATGTAAAGTTTTTAAAACTATCAGTTGTCTTTTAAAAGTAGATTCAATAATCTACCTTTTTGTCTATATCATATCTATATCTTCTCTTCTTTCTTTTCAGAGTAGATTCAATAATCTACCCTTCATTCTATCATTGCTATATATTTTTTCAGAGTAGATTCAATAATCTACTTCTTATCTGTATACTCTTTTTTATTCTCTTTTTTCACACAAGAACCTTAAATCTCATCTCCTTTGTTTAGCCTCTTTCCTGACTATTAACAATATCAACTTTTAACAAACCCTCCTAAACAATGACAACTATCCCAAACCCAAAACACATTTGAAAGACCAAAAACCACCTGCCCCACCTCTTGGTAATATAGGTGTCATGTTCTTGAAATTACATTCTGCTGTTTGTGGGTGAAGGCATCTTTAGAGGATCTTGAAAAGAAAAATTTTGGGTTAATTGTCAAATTCCAGAATGGTAGCTATATCATTTGGTGTCCAGTCTCTGCATAATGCAAAAGGGCTGGGCTTTTCTAAAGTCCTTGTTAGAGTAGTCTATGAAGCTGGATCATCTCAGCTAGCCATCTCAAAATGGTCCTGAGCAGTTTGTAGTCCAAAGCTAATCTTTGGGTGATGTTTTTCATCTTAGTGGTATTATTATTGTTCAGGTGGAATCATCATTGTGGGTCCTCATCATCTTTTTGGAGACTTCAAATTTGCTGTTAGGCATGGGTATGATTCCCTGCAGAAAACTGATATAGATAAAACATGAAAACATATACAGGCAGCAAGATGAAGCCTTTTTTCTAGAATTAATTAGTACTCAATATGACCATTAATATCATAACAAAAGATTATGATATTACACACACACACACACACACACACACACACACACACACACATATATATATATATATATATATATATATATATATATATATAAATTCATTAATTTTGATATGAAATTTATTCCTTAAGAAAAGTTTTAAAGATTCAAAATAAAATAAAAGAATTATGAGATTGCTGACAATAGAATAGTCCCTTAATTTTGGATTTCTTCTCTTCTATATCAGATGGCTGTTATGACATGATGCAGTGATTTTGCATTTTCCTTTGAACAAACATGCCTGCGTTTAGAGAAGGAGAGAGCCATGCTCCAATTCCAAAGCCAGCTTTAATTTTTAATTAAACAGGGACTACATAAAGACTATTTGTGTTAAGTGTCTGTAGAGAAGAGCAGAAACAAACATTTAGGAAGATATATGAAATTTTATATGTGATATACCAGTAGGCCAATTTACTTTTTTTTGGGGGGGAGGCATTTTTTCTGAATGATTTGTCCTTTATCTTCAAATGTCTCATTTGTCCACTGTTCTTCAGATTCCTTAGCCTTTATTCTCCTGAAAGAAAAAAACAAAAACCCTTCCCCAACCCTAACTTTAGGGAGGTTCCATTTTGGAAAGTTATATATAGTTGTATAGTTGTATAGTTATATAGTTATATAGTTATAGTTTTATATATATATATATAGTTACCAAATAAAAAGCATTTGTTAGTGGTATAAGTTAATTTAAATTGGGTGGTCATGCTGGTTGATGAACTATCACCTCTTCTAATTAAGAGGTTTCTCTTATTCAAATTGAACCTATATCAATTTTGATGGTATCCATAGCTTATCTTCTGTAGAAACAAAAGCAAAACCTTGTCCCAACGTAACACATATCCTGGTTTCCATTCTGAGGTCAGCACATTCTTGAAGTATATAGGCTGATTTAATTCTGTAGTTTTTTTCTATTATTCAATGTCTCTCTGCAGCTGTTGTTCCTTTCTCATTAGCATTCAGAAAATTGAAAGTTAATAGAGAATTACATAATCTATTTCTGTTTTTTTTTTGTTACCCCTTTCTGTTTATTTAGCATATACTTTAGAGTTCTGTAGCATGAATCTTAAAGGTACTTGTTAATAAAATCAAACCTGAGCCAGTTATTGGGGTGAATGCTGGAAGATCAGAGACAGAACAAGCCACAGCTTTCTCACCTCACCAGTTCCTCACCTGGTCAGGTTTCCTCATACAGCAAGCTTCTGAGTCCTCATCCGAATGGGTCTCAGCTGAACTGTGCTGCTCAAAGCCTAAATGCTTAACCAGCCAAATGCTTAACCAGTTTCTGGTCTTCACGCCTTATATATCTTTCTACTTTCTACCATCACTCCCTGGGATTAAAGGTGTGAGTCACCCTGCCTAGCTGTTTCCAATGTGGCCTTGATCTCACAGGGATACTCCTGAATCTGCCTCCTGAATTCTAGGATTAAAGGCGTGTGCTACCACTGCCTATCCTCATGTTTAATATTGTGGCCATCCTGTTCTCTGACTCTAGATAAGTTAATTAGCCTGCACAATATTTCAGGGAACACAATACAACCACAGAGTTCTGTTTGATCCTTCTATGACTGCTTGGCCTGTAGGATTATGAGGTTTACCTGTAATATGCTTTATATTGTAATAAGCAAAAAACTGTTTCATTTTAGCAGAGACATAAGCTGGAGCATTGTCAGTTTTAATTTGTGCAGGTATACCCATGATGACTATAGCTTCTAGCAAATGCATGATTACTGAGACAGCTTTTTCAGAACACAGAGAAGTTGCCCACTGAAATCCTGAATAGGTATCAATGGTGTGGTATATATATTTCAGTTTTACAATTTCTGCAAAGTGAAACACATCCATCTGCCAGATTTCATTCCTCTGAGTAACCTTTGGGTTATATCTTGCTGGTAATGGAGTCTCATTGTAAAAAGAACAAGTAGGACATTTGCTTACTCTTTCCTTGGCTTATTGACAGTTTAAGGAAAAATCCTTTTTTAAAACCTTACTAATGACATGGTTTTTTTTGTGAAATTATGAGACCTCCAGCATATTTCCTATCAATAATTTATCAATCTCATCATTACCTTGTGCTAGAGGGCCTGGCAGACCAATATGGAATCAGATGTGAGTGATATATAAGGGATACTTCCTATTCCTGATTATATCTTGTAACTGAATAAATAACAAAGTTAATTCTGACTCATTAGGAATAAATTCTGCAGTCTCATTATGTAAGACCACTCTTTCAGCACACTGAGAGTCAGTCACTATGTTGAAAAGATCTGAAAAGTCCAATAACACCATCAAAATAGCATATAATTCTTATTTTTGAACCTAATTATAAGGACTTTGAACCACTTTACTTAAATTTTCTGATTTGTAACTTCCTTTCCTTGTTTATTTGCATCTGTATAAAATGTAAGGGCTCCAGATATTGGAGTTTCCCTTACAATGCAAGGCAGGATCCAATCAGCTCTCTTTATGAGTTGAATTCTATCACTTTGGAGATATTTGCTATTAATCTCTCCCCCCAAAATTACTGAAGCTCTTTGCCAAGGTTCACTTTCTGCCCATAATTTGTCAATTTTGTCCTTAGTTAAAGGTACTACATTTTCTGCTGGGTTTATTCCTGCTAATTGACAAAGTCTCAATTTTCCCTTTAAAATCAAGTCAGAACTCTTTTCCATGTAAGTTTTTAATTTTTTACTGTTTATTTGGTAAAAATATCCATTCCAATATAATATCTTCTCTCTGCATTAAAATTCCTGTAGGAGAATTCTTAGAGGGTAAAATAATCAAAATGCAATCAAGCTTTGGATCCACACAATCCACAAGTGCATCCTGTATTTTCTTTTCCACCAAGGCCAATTCTCTCTCAGCTTCAGCCAATAATTCTTTTGGACTATTTAAGTCTTTGTCACCTTCTAAGGATTTGAACAAGTTACTCAGGTCATTATTTTTTACCCCAACAACAGTCTGTAGATGGGAAATATCTCTGAATAAACTTTGAAAGTCATTATGAGTCAATAATCCATCTGTCCTAATTTGCACCTTTTGGAATCTAATTATTTGTAGATCTATTTTATATCCTAAATAATTAATAGAATCTCTTTTTTTTGTATCTTTTCAGGAGCAATTTGTAATCCTCAACAAGGTAAAATTTTCTTTACTTCAAACATTCTTTCTAAAGCATCTGCATTTGAATCAGTTAGTAAAATATCATCCATTAATGATAAATTATAAATTAAGAAATTGTTTGTGTATTACTTCTAAATATTGGCACAGGGTTGGGATATTTAACATTACCTGTGGCAGAACCCTCCATTGATATCTCTTAATACACTGAGAATTATTATAAGTAGACATTATGAAGGCAAATCTTTCTCTGTCCTTTTCTTGTAAGGGTATTGAAAAGAAACAGTCTTTTAAATTGATAACCATAAAAGGTCATCCTTTAGGTGACAAAGTAGGCAAAGGAATTCCAAATTGTAGCAAGTTCATTGGATGAATTACTTTGTTAATTGCTCTTCGGTCTGTTTCCATTCTCCATTTACCAGATTTCATTTTAATAACAACTACAGGAGAATTCCAAGGGTTAGTTGTTTCTTCAATATGCTGAGCATTTAAGTGCTCTTGTACCAGCTCTTCTAAAGCCTGCAATTTCTCTGTTGTTAAAGGCCATTACTGAACCCATACAGGCTTGTCTATTAACCATTTTAAAGGTAGAGCTGTTGGTGTCTTTGAAAGATCAGCAGCTCTTATGCCCTGTTCCTGTACAATCTGGATGGCTGGTGACTGTTCTTTATAATACCTCCTATTATTTCCCTCAGAAACATGTGTGAGTTTATGGTTTGCTTCTGTGGTTGGAGGAATGTTAATCTGTGTATTCCACCATTGTAATAGATCATGGCCCCATGAATTGATATCTATATTAACCACATATGGCTTTAATTTTCTTCTCTGTCCTTCTGGTCCTACATATTTGAGCCATCTTGCACTCTGTTTCATTTGAGATAATGTTCCAATCCCTAACAGCTGAAAATTTACCTTCTAAAGAGGCCAGTTGGATGCCAAGATTCTGGTACAATTATTGTCATATCCACACCTGTGTCTACAACATTCTCCAAGAGAATGTCATTTATTCATATTTTTAATTTTGGTCTTTTTTCATTTATAGAAGTTTGCTCAAAAGTTCACTTTATGGTTTCTCCTGAATTTCTCTTTCTCTCTGCTATAGCTGTTTTATTACTCCAAGCAGTATGTTTTATTACAATAGGCATTTGGTTATTTACTTGCTACGAGAAGGGCTTTCTTCTATGATGGTAGGAAAAGCCTGAACTGAATTTGCCATAGTGGACTGCAAGAGGCTACACAGGGAGTTACTCAATGGCAAACACAAATGATTACTTTATCTGTCCCTTATTGATCTACATTTGTTAGTCCAATGTTTACCTTTACCACACCTGCATAATCCAGAAGTGAGGGACATTCTGCTGCCATTGTTCCTTGAAGAAACATTTTTTTCTAGGAATGCCATGTTTACACTCCCTTTTTAGATGACCTTGTTTACTACAATTAACAAAGTATCTGACATTATTTTTCTTCAAACCTCTTAAAATCACCTCTCTTATCTGTATATCACCATGGTCATGAGATTCAATATTAATTGTGTCCCTGATCCAATCCTCTAAGGGTGCTGACCTCACCTTTAATGGCCTGATTACCCTATTATATGCTGTACTGGCATTCTCAAAAGCCAAAGATTCAATTATCTGTCTAGCTTCTGTATTTGGTATCATTCTATTTACTGCTGAAGATAGCCTTTGTAAGAAATCTGTAAAGCTTTCTTTTGGGCCTTATATAACTTTTGTAAATGATTCAATTTTCTTCCCTGCTTCCTCAATTCTGTTCCATGCATTCGTGGCTGCTATGTAGCATAGAATTAGTGTTTGGTTATCATATAAACATTGCCTTTGTATATCAGCACAATCACCTTGTACAAGAAGTTGATCCTGGGAAATTTCCACACCACTAGTCCTACGTTGCTGTTCTATAGTTTTAGCCTCCTCTTTCCACCATGTTCTCCACTGTAACTGTGGCCTAGCATCTAGGACTGCTGTAACCAAATCTTTCCAGTCAGTCCTGATGGATAATTCTATTACAAGTTAACCATGAGTTTAACATCTGCTTTAAAATGGAGAATGTATACCATATGATATTATAGCTTCTTTGAATGTCCTCACATCTAACATTTCCACTGGAATCCAGTTAGCTCATACACACCTTTGAGCATTTGGCAGTTCCTGTAAGGTTACCAGCTAGATTAATGTTTGCTTTCTGATAACCTGAGGCTGTTTCTCTGTAACTATATAATTTAATGCTGAGATAGATTCACCTTTAAATTCTTCTGTCTGGGTCTGAATTTCTCTATGATTGATTTTAACAGGTTTGTCTAAAGCTTCTATCTTGGCACTCAAATTGACCAACATTTTTAATGCTACAATAAAAATGATCAAACAAATAATATTCATAATTGATGTTACATACATCCCACCAACATTAATTATCCTCTCACTTAATTGTTCCATTTTCAGAGTGCCTAATATGTTATCAAACAGACCAAATTCCTTCCATTGTAAAAATGTTTCCCATTTTTTAATATGGGAAAAATTCTCTTTTAACTAATTTATCCCTTTAAGATATCTTAATTGACTCACCAACTCTGCCAACTACATAGAACATTAGATGTCTGAGGGAATTTCAAAGAAGCTACCTGGTGTGATAGCAGTCAGAGACAAGAATCCAGAGAGAGTCCACCACCCACTAAGAGAGAAAAACCCAAATAGACTCCAGCCCAGGTGGGATGGAGATCTGGCTGCACATAGCTTGGGCCTGAGCTGGGAGCCTATCAGGCCACAAGCAGCTTTTTTAGTGAATTCTTGCCACACATGTTGGAATATTGCTGTGACAGACCTGACCATGTTTTTGGGAGGATTGTGGAAGAACTTTGGAACTTTGGGCTAGAAAAGTCATTGATTGTTGAAACCTCAGTGGGATGTTCTGTGGAAACTTGGAAGATAAGAATATTAGAATATTGAGAGAAGTACAGAGGATGGAGCCCTAGCTTGCAAAGTTCAGAGGGAAGTTTAAAGATTCTGTCAGGGCCATTTGCTATTTTGAATTAAGATCCTGTAGTTCTGGTTAGCTGTGGATGAAAAATCAGCTGTAATTAACAAGATACCATAACTATTAAAGCAAAATTTTGCTTTCCTAGGATACTTGATGCTGGTCAGCTGGAGCTAAGAATTTAGTGGTGATTAAGGAGAGACCAGCATCACTAAGATGAAATCCTCTGGGAAGTGTTTTCAGAGATCACAGAGAAGCTGTGTTCAAGGAGCAGCCAAGGTTGTACTTTGTATTGTCAGCTGGAATTGGTAATGTGTAAGAGTCACTCAGGTAGTTCTGGTTTAAAGGCATGGAGGAGTCATGGAGAGATGCTGAGGATTGGCACTATGAGAGACCAGGAAAGTCAATTGGTAAAGGTGCAGCCTCAGTGTTAGCTGAAGTCCCAGGATTGAAGGGACCATGCAAAGAAATTGAGATGTGGAATCATAAAGAGAGCCTTGGAGAGGCTATTGGTACAAGTGCAGCCCAGTTGCAGCAAGGAACCCCAGAATTTTGATGATGCCAATACCAAGGGATGACCACCAAGAATAGTAGTAGCAGTGGAGTAGAGCAAGCTGGAGCCTAGAAGATAAACTGTGTGCATGCAGAGATCAGAGCTGGAGAAGTGACCCAAGCCCACTAGAGGAGACCAAAAGATCGTGGCTAGGTCCCAGATATTGGAAAGTTGGGATTTTGTTTTTCTTTTATTTGATTGTGACTGGGCCCTGATTCTTCCCTCTTGTAGTAAGAACATAGTTTACTGGAGCCCACCGTTGAGCAACTTTGATTTTTAAAAGACTTTGGGTATTTAAAAAGATTGACTATTTTTAAGTAACTGAAATTTTAGTGTGTTTGAATTTGTTAAGACTATGGGTGTAAGGATTCTGTCCTTAATTACATTACCAGCCTGCAATGGCGTCCCAGCCTAAAAAGCAGGTGGGCCCTCTATGCGTTCTCTTTTCCGTACTCTCTCCTTCTATACCACCTTCAACGTGGTCCTTCTCTCCTTCTGTCTGTTCTCTCTTTCTCTGTCTCTCTCGATAAAGCTCTAAAAAGGTAACTATGGTACAATGACTCTTCTGACCAGCACTCTCCTCCGTTGGCATGGCCGCTGAGTGCTGGCCAGGTACAAGCCCTGCCGCTTAACCAACAGTGGGATTTTTAAAGTTTTTAAGATCTTGGAGCTGAATAAGAAAGGAAGGGTTGTGGCTTAATAGTGATGTATTTACTTGTCAAGTTGACAAAGGGTCAGTTGTACTGGGTGGTTTTGTGTGCCAACTTGACACAAGCTAGAATATTTGGAGGAAGGAGACTCAGCTGAGGAAATGCCTCCTTGAGATCCAGCTGTAAGGCATTTTCTCATCAAGTGATCAATGCGGGAGGTCCCAGCCCATGGTGGGTGGTGACATCCCTGTGCTGGTGGTCCTGGGTTCTATAAAAATGTAGGCTGAGGAAGGCATGGAAAGCAAGCCAGTAAACAGCACCTCTCCATGGCCTGTGCATCAATCAGCTTCTACATCCAGGATCCTCCCCTGCTTGAGTTCCTATCCTGACTTCCTTTAGTGATAAACAATAATGCTGAAGTGTAAGCCAAATAAACTCTTTCCTCCCCAACTTTCTTATTGGTCATGGTGTTTCATCTCAGTAATAGAAACACTAAGACATGGAGGAAAGAGTTTCATTTGGCTCACACTTCTAGGTACAGTCCATAATGGAGGGAAATCAATGTAAAAACCTTAAAAGCAGGCCTAATTGCTATTTTATGCAGAATTTGAAGGGAAAGGGGGATGGCTAGAGAAACCCACCCTGACCCTGAAGCCCATAATTAGGGAAGGATGGCTGAGATAAAGCCAGTGAGAGAAACACAGTTTAGTCTTTGCCCCTGTCCAACTGACTTGTGAAATCAACTAATCACAGAGCAGGGCAGCAGAATCCTGGCCCTAGGGTCCAGGACCAGAGAAAAAAACACAGCCTGTGTTTTGGACCTGTGCCAGAGAAATGAACCAAGGAAACATGCCCTGACTCTGAAACTAGTACCAAAGAAACATTCTTGCCCCCTAGAATCAGAGTCAGTGAATGAAATGTGCCCTGGCCTTAGAGGTAGTGTCAGAAAGCTAAGTAAGGCCAGTGAGAGAAACACTGTTTAGCTCAGATCAGAGCCATCTCTGCCCCTGTCCATCTGACTTGTGAAATCAACCAATCACAGAGCAGGACAGTAGAATCCTGGCCCTAGGGCCCAGGACCAGGGAAAGAAACACAGCCTGTGTTTGGGACCTGAGCCAGAGAAATGAACACTTCGTCCCCAAACCCAGAACCCAGGAAATATGCCCTGTCTCTGAAACTAGTACCAAAATAACACCCTTGGCCCATAGAATCAGAGTCAGTGAAAGAAATATGCCCTGGCCTTAGAGGTAGTGTCAGAAAGCCAACAAAGGCCAGCAAAAGAAACACAGTTTGTAGATGTAGCAGGAATCTTAAAATGTCCTTATTAATGAAATCAAACCTGAGGCCAGTTATTGGGGTGAACGCTAGAAGATCAAAGAAGCAGAACAAGCCACAGTTTCCTCACCTCACCAGTTCCTCAGCTGGTCTGTTTCCTCAGACTGCAAGCTTCTGAATCCTCATCCCAATGGCTCTCAGCTGAACTGTGCTGCTCCAAAGCCTGAATGCTAAACCAACCAAATGCTTAACTAACTCTGGTGCCTGGTTTTCACGCCTTATATATCTTTCTCTTTCTGTGTCACTCCCTGGGATTAAAGGCTGGGTTTCTGGGATTAAAGGCTGTGTCACCATTCTAGCTGTTTCTAAAGTGGCCTTGAACTCAGAGATCCGGCTAGCTCTGCCTCCCAAGTGCTGGGATTAAAGGTGTGCACCACTACTGCCCAACTTCTGCTATGGCTTGCTCTGACCCATTTTCTAGCCACCAATTTTGGCTTTGTTCTAGTGGCTGTCTGCTCTATGACCCCAGATAAGTTTATTTTGTGGAACGCACAATATTTCAGGGAACATTTCCCTTGCTTTTGTCTAAAATTAAAAAAAGGTTGTAACTAATACAAGAAAAATCATATCCAATAAGTATATACAATATACACAGTCAAGAATTACACTAATGATGTCTAGTCCATTAATATTTGACAGATTCAGGTGAAAAACTCCATCATATATAACAATGTCCAGTCCAGTAACATTTGATAAACTCGGGCAAAAAAAATTTCATTACTTATCCTATTTAAAACAAGTAGTTCCTTTTTAAATGTAGGTCCAATAATTGATCTTTTCATCTGATCATATCCATATTCTTTCTTTTTTCATTTCATAAAAGTTTCAATAATCTACCTTTTGTCATTTTTATATCTTTCCCTTTTTCTTTTTAGTGTAGATTCAATGATCTACCCATTTTTCCTATTATTTCATTATCTTTTTTCTCAGGGTACGTTCAGTGATCTACCTCATATCTATATTTTCCTTTTTCTTTTTTAAATAAAAACTCCATTTTTGGGTTAATTGTCAAGTCCTGTATCATTTGTCCAGCCACTGCATAATGAGAAAGTTCAGGGCTTGTTTCAAGTCCTTGTTCAAGTAGTCTGTCAGGCTGTATCATCTCAGCTAGCCATTTCAAAATTGTCCTGAGCAGTTTGTAGTCCAAAGTCTATCTTTCCGTGGAGCTAATGGCTTTACCATAGTCTGCATGAATTCATTTTTGTTGGGTGCCATCATCCTTTTGAAGATTTCAAATTTGCTGTTAGCCTTGGTCATGGTTCTCTGAAGACTTTTTATTTTTCCTTTTTTTGCCTCCTCTGTGGTTTGGAGCAATCACAGTCTAATTTCTGTCTGTCTTTCAGAACCATGAGTATTGTTCCCTAGAAGAGAATATCTTAACAATTTCTCCCCACTATTTGTCTTGCCAAACTTTTTTAAACTGACCTTTGCCAATGCTTTCTTGTAACACGATGGTTCTGGCAATTCTTTTCTGAACAAGCAGTAGTAAACTCTTTGTCCCAGGTAGCAGTATCACCGAAGTCACCAACAAGATGAGAAGCAGAAAACTGGCCAATCCCTGGGCAGAAAATAAACTAACCAATCACAGTTGACTCCTCCCCCTAGACATCCTATATAAACTGGCCTGCTCGGTCAGCTGTGAGCTGTTATCTCCACCCTGGTAGAGGTAGCTACTCTCCTGGACTCCTTCCCAAATAAACCTCTTTCTCAAAAGAGTATTGGGTGAAGACCTTCATTGACTGGTGAGCAGAAGAACCTTGCTGGGATGTCCCATAGTGGACTGAGCAGGGGGAGCTGAACAGAAGAACCTTGCTGGGATGTCCCCTAGTGGACTGAGCAGGGGGAGCTGAGCAGAAGAGCCTTGCTGGGGCGTCCCATAGTGGACTGAGTGAGAAAGAGCTGGTAACACTGAGCCAGAGATTGTGGCTCTCCAGGAGAGGAGAAGGATTGCTGTGTTCTGCGGGGAGACTATCTTCCATCACACCATGTATACCCTGACTTTCCTGAAGAGTCAGGATACCCTTCCTTGCAGAAGCAATTCCAGGCCTGACTCTCCAGAGAAGTCAGAAAACCTTCCTTTCCAAGGTTGGGCTGTTTCTTTGCAGTCCCAGCCATCACAGCTGTGCTAAACAGTTCCAGGTGTCCGGGACACCTTCAGGGCAGAGCTCTTGTTCTAATTAGCTCATGGTGTCCGAGATACTTCGCCTTCTAGGGCTGAACTGTCTCCTTGCAGTTTTAGCCATCATCAACTTACTAACATTTTGGTGCCAAAACCTGGGGCACCAAACCCAGAATTTTTGCAGTTTACTTACAGAATTACCTGCACCCACAAATAAGAAGAATCTTAAATGGTCCTTTTAACAAAAAAATCCTCATCCAAATATTGGGGTTTATAATGAATGATCAGAGAATTGGAACAAGCCTCAGCCAACCTCACCTTGCCAACTCCTCAGCTGATCTTGTTTCCTCAGGCTGAAAGCCTCTGAGTCTTTACCCAAAAGTGTCTCCTCTGAAATGCTGAACTGCTAAACTGCTGATAAAAAGCCTAAAAGCTTAAAACCCTCTAATTCCTGTTCCTCACTCCTTATATGCCTTTCTGCTTCTGGCCATCACTTCCTGGGATTAAAGGCATGTGTCTTTCCCAAGCAAGACATGAGATCTCAAGTCCTGGGATTAAAGGAGTGTGCCAGCACACGTGGCTCTGTTCCTAGTATAGCCTTGAACTCACAGAGATCCAGATGGATCTCTGCCTTCAGAATGCCTTCAGAAAGGTGTGTTCTACCATTGTCTGGCCTCTGTGTCTAATCTAGTGGTTGTTATGTTCTTTGACCCCAGATAAGTTTCATTAGGCTACACAGCATTTTGCAGGGGGCACAATATAACACCACACCCATGGAACTCCCTCCAAGTCAATGAAGTACAACAGAAGCCATGAAGGAATGCTGCTTGGTAGTTTGCTCATAGGTTCATGCTTAGCTAGCATTTCTATACAGCTCAGGCCCACATACTTAGGGAATGGTGCTGCCCACAGTGGTCTGGGCTCTCCTACATCAATTTATGACAGTCCCCTACAGACATGCCCCCAGGCCAATCTGACTTGGGGAAACCCTTCAAATTATATTCCCTTCTCTCCACTCCAGGCTGTGTGAAGTTGACAGTTAAAACTAACTAGGACACCTCTAACAGTCCTTTTGGTTTTCTTGGTGTATACATATAGGAATAGAAGATTAAGCATGCATGTGTTCTTCATGATGACACTAATTTGTTGCAGAATATTTGTCAAACTATGCAAAGATGTGTTGCATTTGTTTAACTATGTAAAGATGTGTTGCTGTCTTATCTTGCCTGTCTAAGGCACCCAGTTGTTCTAATAAAAAGCTGAACAGCTAATAGCAAGGGATGCGGTATAGGTGGGACTTCTGGAAGGGAGAGTAAATAGGAGGAGGAATTTAGGCTGGGGGGAGGGGGAAGAAGAAAGAAAAAGAGACACCAGGAAGACATCAGAGGCAAGCCAGACAGACTCGGAGGAAGCAGAAAAGTAGGGTATACAAGAAAGGAAAAAAAAGGTAAAAAGCCCTGAGGCAAATGTACATGAATTAAAAACAGGTTAAATTAAGTTAAAAGAGCTAGTGGGATAAGGCTGAGTATCCATATTAAGTCTCCGTGTCTTTATTTGAGAGCTGGTTGACAGCTCAAAGAAAATTCCAAGGATACTAATCTATTCTGATCAGGGCCTTGCCTTCAGGACCAAATTAGCACCCAAAGTCCCCATCATCATATACCAGGAAGTTAGGACTCCATCATGGAAATTTGAAGATAATGATGATCCCTAATAATGAGTTAAGCATTTTGACTGGGTTGTAGTAGTGCATACTTATAGTTCCAGCACTTGGCAGATAGAGGAAGATTGCAGCATGTTTGAAGCCAGCCTGGTCTACACAGTGAGTTCCAGGTCAACAAGGGTTACAGAGTGAGACCCTGTCATTCCATTGTGTCTGAAGATTTTGCTTTACCCCAGATTACCACCTCTTGGATGCAAGATGATTACTGGGGCAGGGATGGACATGGGCAACTCTGTGTCCTGATCTGTCTTTAATCAAGGGAGCCTAGTACTTTCTTTATATGTTCTTAGATCTAGGTCAGAGGTCTCCTGTCCATGTCTAATGCAACCACAGGCAAATGGCTCTTACTCCTGTACCCATATGCAACAAAATCAAGCAGAAACAATAGAGAATAAGTTCTGGATATTGGAACTAAAGCAAAATGAACAGGGTAATAAGTCTACCCTAGGAAATTAATGTCCTGATTTATCAGATATTGGCTTGATTTTCATAGCGATGATTTGCATAACAGAAGTTAAATGTTACAGTTAACATAAACCAAGGGCAGAAGTTGGAGCATGTGGTTGTCCTACAGATGGCTGGGAGGTGGATTTGTGGAGTTGGAGTGGGGGAAAGTAGGATAGAGAGAAGAACGGAATGGAAATTGCTAAAACCCCATGGAATTGTTTATGTTTCAAGATGTCAAGACTAGGGACACTTAAGGACCCCAGGATGTCGCCACCCAGACACTTCCTGGGATTCAAAATTAAGAGGAAAACAAATCTTTGTTTTTCAAATGTAGAGCTTCTTCAACCATTAAAAACAAACAAACAAACAAAATACCCATATGTCTACAGTGTACCAGGTTTGTCTGTAAAACAAAGCACGTCATGCATAGGCACTTTGCAGTTTCCAAACCTCAGAGGTTGTAGTGTCCCCATTGCTCAAGCAGGGTTAGAGGGGGTTTCTGGGATACCCAACTTCATGTTCCTTAGCCAGGCAGGTGGGTGGACAGCTGTTGCGGAACTGTGTTGCCCACGCGCCGCCCTCCCCGCATCGACCCCGCCCCTCCCGCCCCTTCCCCCGCGCATGGCCTTGTGGGTAACGCGGGGCCTCCAGGTGACAGCTAATGGCGGCGGCTGCCTGATGCGAGTAACCAAGCGGCTGAGCAGGGCGGCAGGGGGCGCGTCGCGGAGCCTGGCCTGCCGCCACTGCACTCCGGACTGTGGCTCACCAGAGGCGCCTGGCTTGACTAGCCATGGACAGGCCGGTGGCAGCGGCGGCCGCGGCCGCGGCGAGCTGCGAGGGCGCTGGGGGCCCGGGGCCAGGGCCGGCAGCTGGCTGGAGACCCTCTCGGGTTGCGGGGGGCGCTTCGGCCGGCTCCCGGCAGCCCAGCATGGAGACCCTAGACAGGTAAGTAGGACCCTGGAGCCCACAGCCTCTCAGTGCCCAGCTCAAGGCCCAGTGTCCTCTCGCGGTTCCCGGCTCCGGGTCCAGGGCCAAAGCGGGGGTGGGCGGCTCCTCCACAGTCACTTCTAGCCTTCCCTGTCCCAGCTGCTGTCCTAGGACCTGCTGGGGATTGGGAACCTGTTCCCTTCCGCTCTGCGCGCTGACAGCTCCTTGAGGCTTCGGAGCTGTCAAACCGGTGCCAATGCAGTAGTTCCTTGAGAACCCCTTTTCTGTTTGTGGCCTGGGCCAAGAATCCTCTCAGAGGAAATGTCGCTTAGCTTCTTGTTTTTAACATCACCATCTTGCCTAAATCGTGTGCTTTTAAGATCCAATTTTGCTGCTGCTGCTTGGGGTGGAGACTGGGAGGTGAGACACCCCAGCCCTGATAGGCCACAGATCTGCCACTGATGGTAAAGATACACAGATTTGAAAAACTGAGATGGATCTCTTCCGTAATGTTCATGAGACAAGAATACAGTTGTGTTACACTTTGAAGGACACAGTTCTTTTTTTCTTGGGTATATCAGTCTCCTGTTTGTGAGGTAGATTTAAAATAAGTCAGTTCAAGCTTACCTGCCATGTTCAACTGGGAAAGGCCACCACCCAGTCAAGTAATAACAAGAGATGGCCGGAACATCCAGTTTCCCCACTTAGATCTGCACTTGGGCAACAATTGTGATGTAGTTTAGTGAGTTTGAGCTGTTTACACCTGCCAGTCTTAGTCATTCCAGTGTGCTGAACTTTTGGGAGTTTCCAAAGATGGGTACAGGAGCAACAAACAGCACTATCTCATTTTTCTAGCTCAGTGTTAATTGCAGTATATTTTAATACATTAATCACTGAACAATAGGTTTCACTAAAACTAACCACAGTTAAGACATCCCTTAGAACCACGAGAACTTCACTCATGCCAAAGTATTCATCAACACCTGAGTTCTTGACCATTCAGAAAATAACAAATATAACTTTACTTTTGCTTGAAGGCTGATAGTTGAAATTGTATGTGGTAAGTGCTAGGCTATTGATAAACATAGAAGTATATTCAGGTGGCAGCATAGGTCTGAATCATTTGAAGTAGCTGGAATATGCCACCCCAATATGTCTCATTCAGTGTTTATTAGAAACTACAAGTGACTAGGTCCCATCCCCAAGAATTTTGATTTGGAAGGTTTAGGGCAGGCCCAGGAATTTGTATTTTTAAAAAACTCTATACTTCAGTCTCAGTAGTGACCCATTATGCTTGGGCTATGTGGACATGTGGTACTTGATTTAATTTGAGGATATAAGATGTTAATGATGTGGGCAATAAGGAAGGAGGCCAGGCATTTGAATTGAGGAAATAATGGAAGTTACCTAGTACATGGAGTAGGGAGAGCACTTTGGCCATGAGAACACAATGTGAATACCTTCTAAGGGACTGATAAGAGAGATGGCCTGTTGCCTTTGAGAACAGGCAGACTACTTTCCTAAGAAGCTGTGTTATCAACCCTTCTCAGGATGTGTATGGTTCTCTTAACCTGCATCAGAATCATTCCAGGTGAAAATACAGATTATTGGAGACCACACTAAATCTAGTCTGGGTTGTAAACCTAAACCAGAAGGTCTTAGCCATCTATCTGGGGCTTCAATTCTTAAGGCAGGAAGAGGACACAGAAGATGGATGCAGTTCAGGAAAGAGGAACTGGCATGGTAATAAGGCCAGGAGGATTTTCAAGGTACTTAGCACTTAAGAGAGAAGCAGGTGAGTCTTATGCTGTGCACACTGTAGATGTCTTTGAGGGGTGGGCATTGTGCCCACAAGTGTCAAGGCTGCAGAAACCAAGCTTGTGAAGCAGATTTCAAAGAAATCAGTTTAAGGCATACCTGCATGTCCAACTGGGAAAGGCCAATTGAGTATGGAGGGCAGTTGCACAAGATAAGAAGCAGGGAGAAAAGAGAGCTCAGTCCTGACATCTCAACAAGCACCCCTGCATGCTTTTCTTTGAGGAGTGACTCCCCCTAAAGGGAATTTGGCCTCTGTGAGCTTGTTTTACATGTGGACCTTGAACCTTGAAGCCTGTGTAGTCTTCAGAGTATTTCACTTCTCTTTGAGAAGAAGCTGTGGTCCTGTGAGAGGATGTGGCTTCCTAAAGGTCACAGATCTAGCTGGTGACAGAAATAGGACTTGAATCCAGACCTCTTGTTGGCGGGCCCATTATACCACTCTGTGTAACTGCTCTGACACAGGCCACTTCCTGTTGCTGATGGCAAAAACACATCAACGCCAATAAACCCACCCCTTTCTTAAAACAGTACAATCAACTTTAATCAAAAAGGGAGATATTTTGGTCCACAAAACCAATCAAGAGAGAAAGAGATGGGAGTGGGCACAATTGGAGCCAAGGACTGACTGCCTTTGAAACAGTGTTGTTAGAACTCTGTATCTCTTGTGTTTGTGTGTTTTTTAAAAAAATCTCATTTGTTTTATCTCTGTGTATTCTTCAAAGTGGTGGGAATAGGCCTCTAGAAGTCCTGTGGTAGATCCACAGCAAGGACCCAAAAAGAATCCTGGGGCTACCTGGCAACTCATTTATTGGTGGGAATGGGAAGAGGTGGGTCAACCCCAGGAAGCAGTGGATTGCAATTCTGCAAAGTAAAGAGAAGTGTCCTTATTAGAAGAAGGCGGGGCAGGATCTACTCAGCAGTTGATTTCCTCTAGTTGATCTTATGTATTTGCTGTCAGGGATGGGTGCTAATGGTAAAAGGATAAAAAAAGAAGCTTGGTGTGGTGGTTAATACCAATAAATACAGCACTGAAGAGGCAGGATTGCTGCATATACAAGGCCAACCTGGTAAATATAGAGAGTTCCAGTCCAGCCTGCACTGCAGAAAAAAGACTGTCTCAAAAAAGAAAAGGAGTAGGCAATAAAGGGGACACTGGCATTTAACTCCAGTGCAGGAGGATCTCTGTGAGTTTGAGACCAGCCTGGTGTACAGAGCGAGCTCCTGGGCAGCCAGTACTACTACATAACTACATAAAGAGACCTGATTTCAAAACAAGCGTGCGCACGCACCCCCCCCCCCCCACAGCACGTGCAGAAAAAGAGAGAGAGAGAGCATATAATATTTCTCCCCTTTTCCTTATGCCCCCTAGAAATTGTGATAGAGTTCTGACTTCTACTAGGATCATGAAATCCTAGTGTATCATAGGAATTTCTACCTATTCAGCAAATATTTTACATATATTTTCAACCATAAAGACCAGGCCACTTTAATCAGAGACTACAATTAAATAAATGTTCTGTCTTCCAAACACACAGATGTGGATGTAATTCCTAATTTTTTTTTTCCTTGATGAAAGTTTACTTCCTGGTAAAGGTCCTAAGTGTCATTGGTTTTTTGTTTGTTTGTTTTGTTTGTTTTTGTTTGTTTTTTGTTTTTTCTTGTTTTGACAGATCTGGAAAGGAGCATAGTTCCTGAGGGCAAGTTTTAAATCTCTCACTACCTAGTCTGCCTATTAGTCTATTAAGTCAGTTGAGCATAGGCCAAACACTCACCAGTCATGTGACCATGGACAAACCTGGACGCTCAAACCTGGAAGCTCAGTTTTATTTTCTGTAAAATAGGTCACTGGGAGGCTGGGAAAGGCTACCTTTTAGACCACCAAAGGGTTCTGTTTTCTTTGCACTGTTGTGTTTTCATATTAAGGCAGTTTTTACAATATCTGTTGGATCACCTTTCGCTCAGGTATCAGTCATTATCAGCTGTGCTAGTTCCTGGAGTGATGGCTACATTCCTGGATATGGTGTTGCCTTAGCACATTCATTTCTGTAACTAGTCAAGTTGGCTGGTGTCTGTTCTACCTTTTTGTCACAGCTGGTTATGAAGCTCTGACATAACAACTGGAAGAAGCTTTTTAAGTAAAAGCATTTACAGAAATGTAATGTAGCATCATTGTGTTATACAAAATACCTTTTCTAGTTTGTTCTATATTAACTTATCATCAGCTTTACCCCCACTAAAAGTATACTATTTTCTAGATTTTAAACAGCCAACTTGAATTTGGGTGAATTTTGTTTGAAAATTATATGTTTGAAGGTAAATATTTCACTTTGGAATTAATTTTCTATATGCATTATGTTAATTTTCTATATACATTATATCTACCATATAATTTTGATAGAATAGATTTCTGTGATATGTTAGAGAGTAACACACTTAACTAAATATGTATAATCATTTAAAAATTATTTATTGTGTTTATATAGATGTTTTGTCTGCATGTGTGTCTGTGCACCATGTGCATGCTTGGTGCCCACAGAGGCCAGAAGAGGATATTGGATCCTTTGGGACAGGAGTTACAGAAAGTTGTGAGCTGTCATGTGGGCAATGGGGATATGAAACTGGGTCCTCTAAAAAGATGGCAGTGCTCTTAACTAAAGAACTATCTCCAGCCCCAACACCTACAATCTTAAAACTTTTTGGAAAAGGTTGATTGGTTCACCTAAAACTAACCTAGAACCTGTTTTATTTTCTATTTTCTCTATATTGATTCTTATATTAAGTAGAAAAGCAACCAAATAGTTTAAGACATTGTGGGGCATATCTATAACCACAGTACTTGGGAGGTAGAGGATGGAGAATGGAGAGTTCAAGGCTATCCTCAGCTATATAGTGAGTTGAAGCCAGCCTAGGCTGTACATGAGACACTGTTTTAAATAAAATAGTATCTGAGTCGGGCAGTGGTGGTGCACACGTTTAATCCCAGCACTCAGGAGGCAGAGGCAGGTGGATCTCTGTGAGTTAGAGGACAGCCTGATCTATAGCTCGAGATCCAGGAAAGTCGCAAAGCTATACAGAGAAACCCTTTCTTGAAAAACAAACAAAAAAATCTGTATTTATTTATTCTTACCCAGGACACTTTGTTTCACATTAGGAGCCCAGGTTTAAAGATTTTTAATCACACTATTTCTTTTAGTCCTACAGGGTCACATGTTGAATGGTGTAAACAGCTTATAGCTGCTACAATTTCTAGTCAGATTTCAGGTTCAGTGACATCAGAAAATGTGTCCAGAGATTACAAGGTAAGTAACACTGAATATTTCATTCATTATTGGTATATAAGTACCCAGGATGCTTTGTAGTTTTAGTTTACATGAGCCTATGACTGCTAGATATTAAATTACCCTTTGGCAGTGCCAAGGACAAAGGTACTCTAGTGTTCAATCCGAATATAGAAGGAATACATTACCCATGTATCTTGTTTGTAGTTATAGTTTTATGATTGACACGAAAATTTGTCCTAAGGTTTTGAACAATTAAAAAAAATCAAGCTCTGTTTTATCATGTGTAGTGGGCATAATAGAGCATGCTTGTGACATGCCAACAGTTGCAAGAGAGTTTGAGGATAGTCTATTGTATATAGACAAAATTCAAGGGCAGGGTGGGTTACAGAGACTCCCATCAAAGAGCAGGCAAACAAAAAGAAACATATTTGATTACTTTGTTATTATTTTGTGTAAAAAATCACATCTTGATGGACATTCCTTCACTTCACAAGCATGTTTTTATATTTAAGTATTGCATTTGAGTATTCATTATTACATGGATACTATAATTCTAAACCATTTACAGCACAAAATGGGACAGCCTCATTTTTCATGCCTTCCTGGTGTGAGAAACCTTTGTTTATTTTAAAAGTTGGATTCCCTGCATAGTCTAAGATTAAGAGTGAGAAGTTTCTTGTTGGCACAGACTAGTTCCTAGCACTGTCTTGGAGCTTAATAGATACTCAGTAAATAGTTATTGAATGAATTAACAAGAAAAAAACTCAGATATTCCATCTTTGTTCAATCTACAAACTAATGTTTTGATTCCAGTAAGCTGTTAACAGATACACTAAGTGAAACTGTTGATATTTTCTTTGTGTTTGCTTGAGTTTTGTTTTGTTTTGATTTGGTTGTTTTTGCCTGATAGGAATGAGTGAGTGTTGTTTCACAAGCATATATGGAATACATTCGGTTATCAGTGAGCAGCTCTCAGAAGATAGCAAATCTCACAAAGAGCTTCAGCAAACATCCCACTTCTTCATAACTGCTCCTTGTTGAGGACTTTTAATATCCTCTCCTTGTTAGATCATAGCACAAGTTCAGAAACAGACTCTAGCACCTGTGGTTGAGATTTGCTCTTATGCTGTCCACTTCACCAAGCCAGCAGTTGCCATTGATTATGCTTACCAAAGTTTGTAGACTAGTAGAAATGGGATAACCTGCTACTCGAAGACTGGTAGTATATCTCTTAATAATGTCTCCAGTTTCTGATTTTCATGCATGGTGACAAGGGAGTAGCTGAGGCTGTTGGTCTTCAAAATCTAATCAGGAAGCCACTCTGTGTACAGTTGGAAGATGCTGGTATCCTGTTGCCCCCACTTTATCTGAAAGTGCCCATTGAAGGACCCTGTCAGCAGAGGATAGTGCTCATACTTTGGGGTGATTTTCTTTATTGCCTATTAAAAGTTAATTGTAAAATTTTCATTATGACCTAATGGTGTCATGTGGGTTCTGCACAAGAGTAAATGCAGCAAGGTATGGTGGCACACTTCAGTAATCTCAGCATTTGGGAAGCTGAGGCAGGATGATCAACTCTAGTTCAAGGCTGACCTGAGCTACATACTGAGTTTACTGCTAACCTGGTATACTGTCTCAAAATACTAAAACAAATAACAAACATGATTGAATGTTGCCTAGCTTTCTAATGTATATGTTCTCTGGGGTTTTTTTTTACATGATATAACTAAAGTTTTATCAATTTCAATCTATTTACAAATTTTGTGTAGCAGAATCAGCTCATGCTAAAATGGCTTAATAGTTGCTTTTCATAAAAAATAAGGTTTTCACATATTTTGAAAATTGAAGTTTAAGTTCCTATATCAGATCATAGTCATAGCTTTTGATGGATTATTGTAAGATTGCATGTTTTATAACTAAATCTACAAAGTTGACATTAAGTTTATAATTTGTGAGTTATATCTTCTTCAAAGAAATATATTTTAAATAATAAAAGCATAAAATATTCCTAAACTGCACAAACACTTGTATATGCTACTGATAAAACTCAGAGTAGCCATTTGGGGTTTTGGAAACTCTCTGGCATAGGAGTCATGGCATGGAGTTGGACCTAAAGGTTCAGATACAGTTTCAAGAGGACTGAATTTGCAGCCATTAGTAGATAAGATTGGACATTACTTATTGTGTAAATATCTTATTGAAAACCCATACAGATTTGGTGCTGACTCCTCTCTCCCCTTCCTCCCTCCTCCTCTTATCCCTTCTCTTCTTTCAAGTGCCCTCCCCTTCTGTATTTCTTTCCTCTCAAATATACTACTCCTTCTTTCCTATATCTTCCCCTCCTCCCCCTCTTCTCTTTCTATTCCCCTCCGCTCTTCTCCACTTTACCCTATCTTCTTTCTGTTCTCCCCTTCCCTCATCTCTCCTCTCTTTCAGTCCTTCCCTCTTCCTTTTCCTCCTTTCCCTTTCCTATCTCCACTTCCTTTCTTCCCCTCCCTCCTTTCTTCTTCTGCCATCTCTTTCCCATACTCTTCTTTCCTCTACTCTCCCTCACCTTTCTCTTCTGTTTATCTCCCTTCTTCTTTATCTCCTCTCTCCTCACCTCCCTTCCCTTTCCATCCATTTGTCACTGTACCTCGCTCCCTGCTCCTCTCAACTGTTTACCCTTTTCTTCCATGGGTCTCCTTTTGCCTCCCTTTTCTTCTCTCATCCATCCTTTCCTGTTTTCTTTTCTTCCTCCTGCTTCTTCACCCTTTCTCTACATTTCCCTCACCTCTTCAACCCTTTCTAGTCTATTCTTCCCACGCTACCCCTCCCATTCTTCCCTCCCCTCCTTTCTGTGTTTTGTTCCTTCTGCATCTCTCCTTCCCCATTTTTTCTCCCCTCCTCTACTGCCTGCTCTGTCCTCACATCTTATCTCCACATTTCCCTCTCCTTTCCCCTCTGCTCTTTTCCTTTCTCTTCTCTTGCCCTCTTCTCCTCAGTCCTCCTTCTCTCCTTTCCTATCCCTCATCCCCCTTTCTCATGCTCTCCTCTCTCTCTCCCTTCCCATTTTATTTCTTCTCCTCTCTACACAAAGTCCACATCTTCATCGCTCTCCCCTCTAGTGTATTGGGAGTACAGGTGTGCTCTGCTATACCTAGTCTCCTACAGTTCTTATGCATATGGAAAGACCAATGTTACAAGTGTTATGTAGTTACAGCAAGCTCAATTACAACAAGCTCAGTTTGTAGAGGTAGAATTGTGAAATGAGAAGTATTTGGCAGACATTGACATACCTGAAAAGGTAGATAGACAGATACTACTGGTTAATAAATGCTTACATTAATACCAAGCCATACTAAAAAGTTAACCTGATAATTAACATTATTCAAAGAAATGTAATAAAATGTTTTCTTTTGCTTATCCTCCCCTTGCCAACTTGATTGCTTTCATTTAACCAGGACAACATACTGAAAAAAATCTTGGGGGTGGGTTTGTGAATATGATTAAAATACATTGTATAAAATTCTCAAAGAATTAATAAATACATTTTAAATTTTCTTCCTTGAACTTGTAAAAAAAATAATACTATGATCTGAATGTAACTTTAATAGAGTAAATGCTTTTAGAAATTATACTGAAATATTTCCAGGGACTCAAATATTCTATTGAGTAGAAATGACTCAACCAATCATAACTTCCATTATTTGGAAAGTACAACTTGTACAGGAAGAGGGAGTTTTTTGGAGTTGTACAAATAGTACTGGCTAGCTCTGTGACCTTGTGTAATCTCTCAGTGGGCAGCCTTGTATAGTCTGGGGTTTCCTTAACTGTAATGCTGAAAGATTCATGATCAGATTTTAAGTGTCTAAATGCCTTTATTTCTAGAATGTTTTTCAATTATGTTTTGTTCAAAAGGACTTGATTCCAGCCTGCTTCTACCAATTAGTGTACTATGTGACCATCTTGCTTCTTCTGGCTCTAGCATTATCACCATCACTTCTCTGTTCCTCTGATGTCTTTTTGCCCCCCCCCCCTTACCCTGTGCACACTGTAATCCCTAGATTTCATCTTTAAATAGTGTAAACTACAAAAAAGAGAGAAAATTGGGAGGGCAGTATACAAATTTTCTCCCCTTTCTTAATTCAGACTATTTGGCAAAGAAATCTAGGTATTGTTGAACCAGGAGAGTGCTGTAATTAGTCTCTGGATTCTCAAAAGAAATTTCCAGAAGGGCTTTGGAGGGAAGGGGAAAAGAGTGTATGGGGAGGACCTTATGCTTGAATTAGGTCTTGGTTTATGTTTCCTGAGTTGGGTGCTAGTCTATGAAAAGAGGAGCTTCAGCATGCCCTTTCAGGATCCACTGTCATAATCTATGGCTGAAAACCTGGCTACATGACTTATTAATCATAGGCTGTAGACTCAAATGCCTACATGGGACAGTTAACAAGGAAGGCAAATATAGGAGAGAGATGTGGAGAATTGAAGGTATAATATGTCCCTATAGAAGCATTTTTACAAAGCCTCATTATTATCTGTCTGAACAATAGCTGTCTAGTTTTAAATCACTATAGTAGAAGAGAAAAGGTGATCATTCTATGAAAAGGAATTATGTTTTTAAAATGTTGAGACTTGCTTTTCTGCTTCTGCAAAGGTAGAGCAAATGGATTTTTCTTTTTCACACTGAATATAACTAAAATACCTGGAAATGGTCTACAAAATAATACAAGAACAACCTGAAGTACAGTAAAGGAATGAAGAAAAACTGGTTAGAATTCTCAATTCCCCCAAATTGACAAACTACAGAACAGGAGAGAGTATATTTGGAAACCTCATACCTGATAAACATTAATATCTAGAATACATAAAGAATAATCAAAACTTAACAATGAAAATGAACAAAAGGTACAAGGCCTTTCACTAAAGAAGCTCATGAAAAGTTCATCAACATCATTGTAATAGGGGTAAGGGGTGGACTTTGCAAATTAAATCCATGCAGAGATATCACCACATGCCTGTCAGGATGATTAGAATATTGGTCATCAATAAAAAAATAGTGATATAGCCCTCAACTGTGGTGAATCTTAAGAGAATTGTATTGGCTAAAAAAAAATACAGTGCTTTTTTTGTGAAAATACACTGGGAGACTACCTAGACTCTTCATGACTTAAGGCACTGCGATCTCCTATGGCTTACATCATAATCTAATTCCAGAAGGAAGGAAATTTCTATGTATATATATTTTTCTGTTTTTGTTTGTTTTTTTATATTTATTTATTTATTTTTATAATTTAATTTAATTTTACATATCAGCCATGGGTTCCCCTGTCCTCCCTCCTCCTGCCCCCACCCCCGCCTTCTGCCCAGCCCACCCCCCATTCTCATCTCCTCCAGGGAAAAGACTCCCCTGGGGATTCAGCTCAACCTGGTAGATTCAGTCCAGGCAAGTCCAGTGCCCTCCTCCCAGGCTGAGCAAAGTGTCCCTGAATAAGCCTTAGGTTCCAAACAGCCAGCTCATGCACTAAGGACAGGTCCTGGTCCCACTGCCTGGGTGCCTCCCAAAAGCTATTCAATTGTCTCACTTAACCAGATGACCTGATCGAGTTGGAGGCTCCTCAGCTTTTAGTTCATAATTCATGTGTTTCCATTAGTTTGGCTATTTGTCCCTGTGCTTTTTCCAATCTTGGTCTCAACAATTGGTGCTCATACAATCCCTCCTCTTTCTCACCAGTTGGACTCCTGAAGCTCCACCTGGGGCTTGACCGAGGATATCTGCATCCACTTCCATCAGTTACTGGATGAGAGAGAGTTCTACCAGGACAGTTAGGGTGTTTGGCCATCCAATCACCAGAATAGGTCAGTTTGGGCTTTCTCTCAACCATTGCCAGTAGTCTACAGTGGAGGTATCATTGTGGATTTCTAGGGACCTATCTATCACTTTGCTTCTTCTTATTCCTATAGGGTCTTCATTTATCATGGTCAATTATTCCTTGTTCTTCCTTTCTGTTCTTGATCGAGCTGGGATCTGCCACTACCCTAAGCTCTCTTTCCCTCGAACCTTACCCTTCATTACCCCCACTCATGTCCAGGTTGTTCATGTAGATCTCCATTTCTCTGTCATTGGGCAATCCCTGTGTCTTTCTTAGGGTCCTGTTTTCTAGGTAGACTCCGTGGAGTGGTGAGTAGCAGTCTAGTCATCTTTGTTTTACATCTAGTATCCTTCTATGAGTGAGTACATACCATGTTTGGCTTTCTGAGTATGGGTTACCTCACTCAGAATGATATTTTCTAGATCCATCAATTTGTCTGCACACCGCATGATGTCATTGTTTTTCACTGCTGAGTGTATATGTACCACATTTTCCTTATCCATTCTTCAGTTGAAGGGCATCTAGGTTGTTTCCTGGTTCTGGCTATTACAGACAATGTTGATAAAGAACATAGCTGAGGAAATGCCCTTGTGGTATGATTGAACATTCCTTGGGTATATGCCCAAGAGTGGTATAGCTGGGTCTTGGGGGAGATGGATTCCCAATTTCTAAGGAAGCACCATATTGATTTCCAAAGTGGCTGTACAAGCTTGCATTCCCACCAGCAGTGGAGGAGAATTCCCCTTCTTCCACATCCTCTTCAGCATAAACTGTCTTCAGTGTTTTTGACCTTAGCCATTCTGACAGGTGTAAGGTGGTATCTGAGAGTTGTTTTGATTTGCATTTCCCAGATAATTAGGGATGTGGAGCAATTCCTTAAATGTCTTTCAGCCATTTGAGCTTCCTCTGGTGAGAATTCTCTATATAGTTCTATAGCCCATTTCTTAATTGGACTGTTGGGCATTTTGATGTCTAATTTCTTGAGTTCTTTATATATTCTGGATATCATCCCTCTGTCAGATGTGGTGTTGGTGAAGATCTTTTCCCATTCTGTAAGCTGTTGTTTTGTCTTATTGTCCGTGTCCTTTGCTCTACAAAATTTCTCAGTTTCAAGAGGTCCCATTGATTAATTGTTTCTCTCAGTGTCTGTGCTACTGGTGTTATATTTAGGAAGTGATCTCTGGTGCCAATGTGTTCCAGACTACTTCCTACTTTCTCTTCTATCAGGTTCAGAGTAACTGGATTTATGTTGAGGTCTTTGATCCACTTGGACTTAAGGTTTATGCATGGTGACAGATATGGATCTATTTGCAGCCTTCTACACGTTGACCTCCAATTATGCGAGCACCATTTGTTGAAGATGCTTTCTTTTTTCCATTGTACAGTTTTGGCTTCTTTGCCAAAAATTATATGTTCATAGGTGTGCGGATTAATGTCAGGGTCTTCAATTTGATTCCATTGTTCCACATGTCGGTTTTTATGCCAGTACCAAGCTGTTTTTTTTTTTTTATTACTGTAGCTCTATAGTAGAGACTAAAGTCAGGGATCGGGATGCCTCCAGATGTTGTTTTATTGTACAGGATTCTTTTGGCTAGCCTGGGTTTTTTTGTTTTTCCATATGAAGTTGAGTATTATTCTTTCCAGTTATGTGAAGAATTTTGTTGGTATTTTGATGGGGATTGCATTGAATCTGTAGATTGCTTTTGGTAAGTTTGCCATTTTTACTATGTTAATCCTGCCTATCCATGAGCATAGGAGATCTTTCCATTTTCTGACATCTTCTTCAATTTCTTTTTTCAGGGACTTAAAGTTCTTGTCATATAAGTCCTTCACTTGCTTAGTTAGAGTTACCCCAAGATCAATGAAAATCAATACACCACATACCCAAACTTATGGGACACTATGAAAGCAGTGCTAAGAGGGAAATTCATAGCACTAAATGCCCACATAAAGAAGTTGGAGAAATTTCACACTAGTGACTTAACAACACACCTGAAAGCTGTAGAACAAAAAGAAGCAAAGTCTCCCAGGAAGAATAGATGCCAGGAAATTATCAAATTGAGAGCTGAAATCAATAAAATAGAAACAAAGAGATCAATACAAAAATAATGAAACAAAGAGTTGGTTCTTAAAGAGGTCAGCACATCTTTAAAATATATAGGCTGATTTAATTCTGTAGGTTTTTTCTATTATCCTATGTCTCTCTGCAGCTGTTCCTTTCTCATTATCAATGAGAAAATTCAAAGTTGACAGAGCATTGTATAATGTATTTCTGGGGTTTTTTGTTACCCCTTTCGGTTTATTTGGCATATTCTTTAGAGTTCTGATGGATCCTTCTTTGAATGCTTGGCATGTAGGATTATGAGTTTTACCTGTAATATGCTTTATATTGTATTAAGCAAAAAAAACTGTTTCATTTTACCAGAGACATATGCTGGAGCATTGTCAGTTTTAATTTGTGCAGGTATACCCATGATGACTGTAACTCCTAGCAAATGTGTGATTACCCAATCAGCTTTTTCAGAACTCAGAGAAGTTGCCCACTGAAATCCTGAATATCCTATGGTATACATAGTTAAATTTTACAAATTCCACATAGGCAGGATTAACATAGTAAAAATTGCGATCTTACCAAGAATAATCTACAGATTCAATGCAATCCCCATCAAAATACCAACACAATTCTTCTCATAACTGGAAAGATAATACTCAACTTCATATGGAAAAACAAAAAACCCAAGATAGCCAAAAGAATCCTGTACAATAAAACAACATCTGGAGGCATCCCGATCCCTGACTTTAGTCTCTACTATAGAGCTACAGTAATAAAAAAAAAAACAGCTTGGTACTGGCATAAAAACCGACATGTGGAACAATGGAATCAAATTGAAGACCCTGACATTAATCCGCACACCTATGAACATATAATTTTTGACAAAGAAGCCAAAACTGTACAATGGAAAAAAGAAAGCATCTTCAACAAATGGTGCTGGCATAACTGGAAGTCAACATGTACAAGGCTGCAAATAGATCCATATCTGTCACCATGCATAAAACTTAAGTCCAAGTGGATCAAAGACCTCAACATAAATCCAGTTACTCTGAACCTGATAGAAGAGAAAGTAGGAAGTAGTCTGGAACACGTTGGCACCAGAGATCACTTCCTAAATATAACACCAGTAGTACAGACACTGAGAGAAACAATCAATCAATGGGACCTCTTGAAACTGAGAAATTTTGTAGAGCAAAGGACATGGTCAATAAGACAAAACAACAGCTTACAGAATGGGAAAAGATCTTCACCAACACCACATCTGACAGAGGGCTGATATCCAGAATATATAAAGAACTCAAATGGCTGAAAAACATTTAAGGAATTGCTCCACATCCGCAATTATCTGGGAAATGCAAATCAAAACAACTCTCAGATACCACTTTACACCAGTCAGAATGGCTAGTATCTAAAACACTGAAGACAGCTTATGCAGAAGAGGATGTGGAACAAGGGGAACTCTCCCCCACTGCTGGTGGGAATGCAAGCTTGTACAGCCACTTTGGAAATCAATATGGTGCTTTCTTAGAAAATTTGGAATCCATCTCCCCCAAGACCCAGCTGTACCACTCTTGGACATATTTCCAAGAAAGGCTCAATCAATCATACCACAAGAACACATGCTCAGCCATGTTCATAGCAGCATTATTTGTAATAGCCAGGACCTGGAAACAACCTAGATGCCCTAGAATGGATAAAGAAAATGTACATATACACAATGGCATACTCCTCAGCAGAGAAAAACAATGACATCATGATGTTTGCAGGTAAATGGATGGATCTAGAAAAAAATCATCCTGAGTGAGGTAACCCAGACTCCGAAAGACAAACATGGTATGTAATCATTCATAGGTGGATACTAGATGTAAAACAAAGGATGACTAAACTGCTACTCACAACTCCACGAGGTTACCTAGTAAAGAGGACCCTAAGAAAGACACAGGGATTGCCCAATGACAGAGAAATGGAGGAGATCTACATGAGCAAGCTGAACGAGACGAGGGGTGGGTAATGAAGGACAAGGGTAAGGGGAAAGAGAGCTTAGGGTAGTGGGAGGTCCCAACTGGATCAAGAACAGAGAGGGATGCCAGGTGGTGGTGTTGCATGCCTTTAATCCCAGCACTCGGGAGGCAGAGGCAGGTGGATCTCTGTGAGTTCGAGGCCAGCCTGGTCTACAAAGCATGTACCAGGACAGCCTCCAAAGCTATAGATAAACCCTGTCATGAAAAACTAAAAAAAAAAAAAAAGAAAAAGAAAAAGAAAAAGAAAAAAGAACAGAGAGGGAGAACAAGGAAAGAGATACCATGATAAATGAAGACCCTATAGGAATAGGAAGAAGCAAAGTGCTAGAGAGGTCCCCAGAAATCCACAAAGATACCTCCACTGTAGACTACTGGCAGTGGTCGAGACAAAGCCCGAATTGACCTACTTTGGTGATCGGATGGCCAAACACCCTAACTGTAGTGATAGAACTCTTATCCAATGACTGGTGGAAGCAGATGCAGAGATCCAAGGCCAGGCCCAGGTGGAGCTCCAAGAGTCCAATTGGCAAGAGAGAGGAGGGATTGTATGAATGAGAGATGTTGAGACAATGATTGGAAAAAGCACAGGGACAAATAGCCAAACTAGTGGAAACACATGAACTTTGAACCAATGGTGGAGGAGCCCCCATGGAACTGGATCAGGCCCTCTGGATAAGTGAGACAGTCGATTAGCTTGAACTATTTGGCAGGCACCCAGGCAGTGGGACCGGGACCTGTCCTTAGTATATGAGCTGTCTCTTTGGAGTCTGGGGACTATGGTGGGACACTTGGCTCAGCCTGGGTGAAGGGAGTGGACTGAACCTGCCTGGACTGAATCCACCAGGCTGAGCTGCATCCCCAGGGGAGTCCTTGCCCTGGAGGATGTGGGAATGGGGGGTGGATTGGGGAGAGGGCAAGGGGTGGGAGGAGGGAGGAGACGGGAATCTGTTGCTGATATGTAAAATTAAATTAGTTATAAAATTTAAAAAAATGCAAAAACTCCAATAAAATTATAAGTTGAACTCCATCAAGATTAAGAATAGTTCCAGTACCCCCTTGGGGGAAAATAGTAAGTATATAGATTTCTTTGGCAGCTATACTAATTTTACATATAGTAAAAGCAAGAAGAATATCCCAAACTATCAACTTGCAGATAATAGAACACAGAAGAAAAAGTTGGATTTGAGAAAAAAATATGTATCCGTCTATCTCAGTAAACAAGGGATTTAAATAGCTTTACATTACTTGTTCCTGCGTAATAGCAGATATAATCAAGGCCTTTTTCATTTTTACCAACAAAGGAAATAAAAATCAAATGATCACCGAGGAGTAGCCAAGGGCCAGGAAGCATGCTGACCAAAGAGACATTTCATTCTTAACATTGGGAGCCTTGCCTGATCAATGTGAAATCTGTATTTGTGTGTATTTGTGGGTTCAGGGTGTGTGATCAAATATGATGTAAGGACTATACCAAACAAAATCATAACAGTAAAAACAAACAGTCAGGCGGCAGTAGTGCACACCTTTAATCCTAGTGCTCGGGAGGCATTGCCAGGTGAATCTCTGTGAGTTCAAGACCAGCCTGGTCTACAGAGTGAGATCCAGGACAGGCACCAAAACTACAAGGAGAAATCCTGACTAAAAAAAAAAAAAAAAAAAAAAGAAAGAGAAAGAAAAACCCTTTACCAGTCCATTATGGACATGAGTCCTGAGTCAAGCACGTTAAAATGCTCTGTTCTATGTTACTGACACAAAAGAAACCACAACAGTAATGCCACACTTTGCTACAAACTCGCATAGATTAACATATTAAATATTAAATTAAATAATATAGACATATCAAGAAAAAGTGATAAACTTTACATATTTAAAGTCTATAACATACTAAATTTTGACATTTGAATGCATCCCTCCAAAAGCCAGATTGTTTTTAAGATTCTTAACCCAAAAGGTCCTCTGCTTAGGAACTTAGGGGCTTTAATTCATTTTGAAGAATTTTATCAGTTAATTCAGAACACCTTTTTAACTGCAAAGATTTTTTCATGTTAAATTTTTCTTTGATTTTGAGAATTCCAATGTATAAAATGACATATGATCACATCTGCTTCTATCTCCTTTCTCCAGCTATGCCCCATGTACTCCCAACCACATGCCTCTCTTTTTTTTTTTTTTTTTGATAACTTACTATGTATGGGTAAAGGTCCTCATAGATACATGGTTGCGGGGTCATCCACTAGAGCATAAGATACTTACAGTTGGTCATGTCCTCAATGAAAAATGATTCTTCTTCCCTTGGCAACTATCTACTCTTAATCCTTCTGCCAGTTTGGTGTGGGGCCTAGACATTATGTGCCACATCCATAGTAGTATTTTAGTTGGCTTTACCTTGTATAGATCATGTGCAGGTAACTGTGATAGCCATGATATGTCCAGAAAACAGCATTTAACAGCACTCTTTTCACCCTCTCAACCTCTTACATTCTTTCCACCTCATAGTGTTCTCTGAGCCTTGGTGGCAGAAAGGGGTATGGTAGAAATAGATGTTCTATTCAAGGCCAAGCACTCAGTATCTTATTCTCAGCACTTTGATCAGTTGCACATCTTCCTATTGACTATTGTTCACTGCAAACAGAAGCTTCTCTAAGGTTGAGAGCAGAATAGATCTATGGGTATAAATTTAAATACTTAGAAGGCAATTTGTTAGCATGACCACTTAGGAAAAGAATAATAGCAAGTTCTACATTAGGGCCTGTAAACTTACCAGTCATGGGATTTGACTAGGATTCCAGAATCAGGAATGAAATTCCCTCCTGTGGAGCAGACCTCAAATCTAGTCAGAAAACATTCAGTTACTCCATAACATTCATGCCACTATTGCACTAGTGAGCATATCTTTTTTAGTAACTTGATACTTTAGTATGCTGGGTCCAGCACTGGGTAATTTGATGTCTTTTCTACCCACATCATCACCCTGCATAGCACCTTCTGGCACTAAGGAAGGAAGTTTTCTGAGAGTTTGAGAATGATTATTTTATGTTTTACAGCCAGAGTGTGTGGTGTTGACATGGGAATAGCTTCTGTAGCCTGTGTTCCCATTCGGGTCCTCTTCCCTCTCTTTAGTAAATCCATAAAGTTAATAACCTGGCAATTGTTCTTTTTGATGATGTGTTTCTCATTCAACATCTAGTGGTTGAATATTAGCACTGGAGACTTTGCAACAGGGTACAGAAACATTAAACTACTACTGAAGACTGTTACCACTATTTGTTTTCCTAAGGTTCTGTCCATGTGTGTTGTTTCTTTTGGCTAGAGCTTTCCCCACACGGAGGATGCATGTTTAGTTAGGATTCACAGGCCACAGGCACAGGAATAATACTACCAAAGTCAGTGTCTCTCAGTTAAATAAAGCAGGATTTCACCTCTTCTTCAGGGACAGACACTACCTCTTCCTCCTTAGAACTTCCTCCTTGCTGCCATGTCCATCAGAGAGGAAACCCCTGATTCTAGTGGGGTAACCAAATCAGAGAGTTGAATCCTGGAGTCCCAATCAGAATTGGAAATTTAAATGGAAATCAGATTAGGCTGTGTGATTATCTCACTGTTAGGATACTGAGTTCATATATAGCTAAACTGTGTTCTGCATCCAGTTTGGGGCTTTCTAGTTTTCAGGGCTTCTCTAAGAGCCTAACTCCCTTTTTATATCATTGTTTCTATATGTAAAATGCCTTCAGTTCTCTAGACAGGAACAACATTTACTTTTGAAATGCAGCCTGTTCACAATAACCTGTGAAAACACTTGCTGGAAAAGATTTGTGTTTAAAACTGAGGGTGATATATTTCTCCAAATTAGATAACTTCCCTGAAAATCCCAAGACAAATGTTTTAGGATTGATTTACTACTGAATGAAACTTTGAGAGTAAATATGTTATAGAGGATTAAAATATGTCTTAGGGACTAGACTGTTGAATCTAATGGCATCTTTCACAGGTCAATAAGAACATTTCCACGATGATGATGTTCTCTATTTTAACTAACAGGTTTTCAGGAGGCCTGATACCAGGGTAAGGATATTTGGCTTTTGGCAGATGGGCCTCCTACTTATACATGTCTGTGCTTTATGGAACACTTGGTCTGTTTAGTGTTCTTTACTTCTCACTGGTTTTTATGAGTCACTCTGATCAATTTGCTCTGCTGTGTCATAGCTTTAAATGTTCACTGGAAATGCTTTGTTTGCTGCAGTTTTTAAAATGTGCAGTAAAAGCCTATGTGTGTGAAGGCAGGATGCAAAAATTGTTACCAAATTGTTACATGAATTCTGACCCAATGGATGATCATGGCTGGTGTTATATGTCTAGCTCTATGTGGGCCTCTTTTAAAAAATATACTTTTAATTGAAACAATTATATCACTTTCCTTCCTTCATCCCTTCGCAACTGTCATCCTTTGAACTTCTTCCATGCCCCCCTATTCTTTTGGAGTTGATAGAAACTCTTTTTCTTTATTATTGTTTTACACACACATACACACACATACGCACACACAGTGCTTGTTGTATGATTCATGCTAAAGAACTTAGCAAACAAAAAAGTGATCATTTGTTGTCCATCCAATCTAAGATTTTAAGTCATGCTTATGTTTGCATATTCAACCCCCCAGAAATGTTTAAGTGCTAATCTTGAAGCAAGATTTACATATACCAGTATTTTTAAAAATACAGATACACTGAATTGTAGCTTATGTTTCTCTCATGATTTTCCTTCCCTCTATTTCAGAATATTCATAAAGCAAGACAAAGATTGGTAATTTGCATGCATTTAACACCTAGTGTCAGATATGAAAAATTAACCTATTTTCTTTAAATGCAAACAATCTGGATTTTCCTTTTTTTCTTTTTTTTTTTTTTTTTTTTTTTTCGAGACAGGGTTTCTCTGTGTAGCTTTGTGCCTTTCCTGGAACTTGCTTTGGAGACCAGGCTGGCCTCGAACTCACAGAGGTCCACCTGCCTCTGCCTCCCGAGTGCTGGGACTAAAGGCATGCGCCACCACCACCTGGCCTGGATTCTCATAGTATGTTTTAATTACTTCAATTTGAAATTTGTAATCTTACTGAAACCAGTGAAGTTGTACAGAAATAACCAGGTTAAGTAAAATTCTTTACTATACTAGTTGGTTTACCATCTTACCTTCTTTTCTTTGGCTTGTGAGACATGTTTTCTTTCATTGATTCACACAGTTAAATATTAGTGTTTGGCTTTGTATTTGCATGGACTTTGAAATACTGTATGAATTTTTTTGAATATCCATTAATTTTACTTTTTTAACATTTAAAATTCACATAATGATTCTGTTGTCTTTGTATGTAAAAATTTAGATATTTCAACAAAACAGGCTGCATTTAAAATCTACACTGCCATGATGAGTAGCTATAAATTCATTCTGAGTATAAAAATGTGTTCTGTAATTACTGAAATTTATTGACCAAATTGTAAATGTGTGAAGTGATAAATTATTTCAAAATTTGATACTTCTTCTGTTGCCTTAAAAATATAGCCATTTGAACCAGTTTCATAAAATAAAACTATTAAATTTTAATATTTTTACTATTAGAGATTTGATACCACTTGAGAAGAGGATTATAATTCTCTCATGTTAAGCATTCATGTTTTTTCTACCACCTGTTGAGTTAATAGTACAGTATTTAAACTTTCAAAAGAGAACAGATTTTATGAAGAAATTAAAAAAAGCATACCATTTAACAGACAAAATAAAATGAAGAATATATTGCATTTAAGTTTTTTTAAGCATACTTTGATACTGTAGTTAGAAATATTGTGATATTGATTATAAGTCACAGTATTTAATTAATAATAAGTAATAAACTAATACACATATGTATATATGTATATATTATATATAAAATCTTGAGCATGTGTTATGTGCATGGGTGCAATGAAATTGCCCCTGGGTAATACAATACTCCTTTAGAATATGCAAATACTTACTCTGTCTAAAATACCTGTGTATGAACTGCCTTTATATTTTGGCTTGACTTTGCCCTTTATGTGGTTTCTGTGGTGTGCTTTATTTTCTATGAACACATGATGTGCCTGTTATATTCTTTGCTATTTGCTATGATGTTGCTTAGTTTTTATAAAGACAGTGCATTGTTTGAAATCCATGATGTCTTGTTGCTTTTTATTTTTCTACCCCAACACAAACACAGAAAATAGAAACTACACTTTAGGCTGAGGATGCTATAGATGGTCCACACATTATTTCCTTAACTCAAAGGGGGCAAGTGTGGTGATTTGCAAAGCCATAAAAGGTGTGTCAACTTTTACATGGTTACTGTCTCTTAAAAAAGAAATTCTGTCCTTTCACCTGTCTGTTTGCACGTGTTTCTCTTTCTCTTCTCTGCCTTTTCTTGTCCATGCACCTGGTGCTGTGCAGGAGATAGAGGAAGAACACAATGGCTACCCTTCTGAAGCCGAAGCTGATCAGGTGGCAAGTTCTACATGTTCATCTGTGTATCTAGAAGCCATTTCATACTAGATATCTAGGCAATAAGCAAAGCTTTCCAGTTGCTTTTACCACTATAATAGTGCTCTCCTGTCTATATTTGGTAGATTCCATTATGAAATTATTTGCAAAATTTGGTTTATCCAGCATTTTGTCAACTAGAAGTTGGTTCATTCACACTTCTTGATTTCCCAAAATAGGGCTACATGACTGCCACCACTGTAAGTGTAAGTGCTTTTAGCGAGGACCTAGAGAGATAAACACAAATGCCACAGGTTCTTTATAAGGGTGTGGACTTTATGTTATTCAAAGTTGCTCTTCCAATTCCCTCCACCCACATGACAGCTCACAAGTATCTATAGCTCCAGTTCTAGGTAATCCAATGTTCTCTTCTGGCCATGCGGTACACATATAGGCAGAACCACACATACACATAAAATAAAATTTAAAGTTACATAATTCATGTCTAACATAGCACCTTGTATTTTGTATTTGTGGAATGAGCATATGTATTTTGTTTTTATTAATCAGAATACAGAATCCTACTGTTTCCTTCATACTTCCACTTGTTATCCAGATTCATGAAGCAGTGCTTTTCCTGCTACTGATATAGAAACTTAATAGGAGAATCCTGTAGAAGAGCAGTGCTGGGGATGCTTGGCAAGCCCCAAGTGCTCACTCAGCCTTGCTTTTGTCCTCCATCACCTGCTCGGAACCATCCTCCTTCATTGACTCCAGAAGCATCTTTTAGGACACAATTAAAAAATCACTGCTTTGGGCATGCAGCTGGTTATGTAATCTGTCCACTTGGAAGTTTAGAGTCACATTCATGAAAAACAGTGAAGAAGCCAGAGTCATCTGGGTGGATTGGATCCCTCAGCGACAAAGTCAGGATGTTGTAGATCTCAGTTAAACATTCAGGATCAAAGCACCAAGGTTGAAATGAGCTCCTAGGGAATTGCTCAGTGGAGCAACATTATGAATAGAGGCACCAAGGCAATGAGTGTGTTTATGAGATCAAATTATTTCATCTTTCAGTTGTGCTGAACATCTGAACATAGGTTGGATAAATCAAGAGTCAGATCATGTCTTGTGCAACCTGATAGTTGCAGTAAAAGCTTAATATAGCACAAATGTGAATCCCATCTCCTAACATAGCTTCATAAAGGGAATCTACTGTACTCACCAAAAATGAGCCTTCTATTGTCTCTTGACTTCCTATGTTAAAGCTAAATGTATTCCTTTCTCTTATGGACGAATCTGAAGCATTGGGGCCATTTCTTTGTGTTATTCTAATAGATGCTTTTTCATCATTTAAAAGCATGTCTCATTATTTAATGATCATTAGTGCAAGTTTTATTTCACTGTGTTCAACAACACATTCATGCCTCATAAAAATGCAAAGATGTTTCCATTAATATTTGACTGTGAATATGGGACAAGAAGAGAACCAGTTGTTCCTTACTCTTTATCCTGAGAGCCTTGTGCTTTCTGGCAGGATTCATTGACTATCCCAGGCTTGAAGTTTTGAAAATATTTGATGTGGCTTGCTCTAAAGCTGAATGGGCATCTTCTCTTCCAGATGCTAGTGTTTAGAGAAGCTTGCTTTCATAAATAGATTCCAAAATAATTTATCCTCAATTACTTTTAAATATAAATTATAGAATCTCAGTTTTATAGTATAATATTTGCCCATTAAAGTAAGCTTTAACAATGTAACATTTGAAGTAAATTATAGCTCTAACATTGATTAAAGTAGCTTTTTCACTTGTTAATTATGCCATAAAATTAATCAGTACTGAAGATAGTAAATTAAGCACACCTTCAAATTAATGCTTCTATTAAGATTGTTGGTATTTAAGTATTTATAAAACCAAATGTTGAAAGGTATAAATATTGGTTTATGCTTTGTTTCACAAAAAGCATATTCCCAAATCAGATATAAGTAAAAATGAATGTATAAATGGGGCTGAGGGCAGAGTCCAGTTGCTGAGCACACTTGAGGCCTTGGTTTTGATACTCAGGGACCAAAACAAGTATAATAAAATGCTTAAGGTGGCCATTAAGTGGAAAAAGAAAGTCAAATTTATATGAAAGTCTTAAAAGTAATGTTAGGATAGGGGTGTGACTTAGTGATAAAATACCTGTTTTGCATATACAGTATCCTAGGTTTGATCTATATCACTATAAAATCAAAATTTTACAGAAATTTTTGGCTGAAAAATGCCTTAACCAGTCTGTACTAAAAATTCGAGTTGAATACATTGTTTGAATGTAATGGTGAACCCTAATGTATATAAGATTTTAACAGTACAATTTTTTGATAAGGAAAGGATGGACCATGTAATCTTCTGCCCTCTGGGTGGAAGAGACTTCATACCATGTCCTTGATCTGTATTTCCCACCCTGTTTTATGATGCATGTTAATACCCTCAGATGTGTTAACAAGTTATTTCTGAAAAAGAGGCATGTGTTGTACTCTTGTGCCCTCTTGCTGATTTGGCATTCATTAACACACTAAAGCCTAGCTTACTTTTTTCAAAAGCCTTGTTTTATCTAACACAGCATTTCCCTGTTTTTTTTTTTTAACCTATTTACATCTCTTGGGAAATTAATGTTCTATGAAATACAGCTTGGTAATTGCTAGGGTTTTGATCACCTTATTCTTATTCATGACACATTGTGTCAGATATGCCAAGGAGAAAATGACTGGTTTCATTTTGGTAGCAACTCACAGGGTGGCAGTACCTTGGAATGGGCCCCAAGTTTAGGGTCTATTCCTAGCTTTGTAGTTCAAGAACTCCATTTTCTGCTCCCCTCTGAGTTCTTTGGCACCATACAATGAAGCTTACAAGAAGCTGACTCCCAAGTCACAATGTCAACCTGATAGTAGAAATATGGGCATGAACTACCCAGCTAGCCATCTTTTAGCATCTCTGTAGCCATTGAACCTAGTAACTCATTAGCAATTTTCTTGAAGAATGTGAAATTAGTTTTAAAAATGAATTGGCCTTGGGAAATGTGTGATGAACACACCCTGTCCTACAGTATATATTGTAATACAGGTTGAGTATTCTTCATCTCAAATGTTTGGGACAAGTGTTTCAAATTTTGGATTTTTTCCTATTTTGGAGTATTAGATGAGACCTAAATATAAATACAAATTTTGTGTGTCTTCTACGTCTTACACACATAGACTGAAGGAAAATTTATGTAATACTTTTTAGTATATGTATGTTTTGATTGCAACCTTTCACATAAGGTCTGATGTGGGATTTTCAACTTGGATTCTTATCTGCCAATGTAATCTCATAGACTAATGTAAATAAACAATGATATTCCCATTATTTATGCTCCCTGACATACATACACACACATACACACACACACACACACACACACACACACACACACACACACACGCTCACATATACGCACACACATATATACATATGCACACACATACATGTACTGGCTTGCATGTAGCTGATCCTCAGTGAAAAAGCTTAGGTCTTTCCTTAGTTGTGCACTGTTCTGAGACCATTCTCTGGTCATTTTATTCTGCCTTAGGGTTTCTCAAACTGTTTCATAGGCTGGATCATTTATACTTTGACTAAGTAACTCATCTCTAGTGTTTTTATTGGCATTAGTCTCATGGTCAGAAGATAACACTTTTTCTGACCTTATTTTCAAATTTGATGTCGCCTTACAATGGCTATCTGTGTAGTGATTATAGTATCTGTCCTGTCAAGCCATTTCTGTATTAATGCTTTCTAACTGTTAATTGTAAATATGTTGTAACAATTTGCTAGAATATGAAGCATGATGTCCTGTAGTGCTGAGCTTTTAAAATATTTAAGGGGGAGGGGACATACATTTTTGCATGCTTCTATAGCTTTATCAAGAGAACCCAGAATTCCAGCATTCTCCTCAATATACAGATGGAAAGTTAGATTTATTCCTATTTGGTCTCTTTCCAGGCTCTAAGAGATGGAAATAAACTGGCACAGATGGAAGAAGCTCCACTTTTCCCGGGAGAATCAATTAAGGCCATTGGTAAGTTTAATGTATATGGTTTGCTTATAGGAATCTATAAAATGAAGTGGTACTTTGAAAGCATAAGTGATGTTTATGTTGAAGGGCAGCTAGACTGATTTAATTAAGGGGAAAGGGAGTAGGGGACTAGGTCTCTTCATTCTTATTGGCATCAGCCTGACCATAAAAGATAGAATAATGTAGAAGATCCAGGTAAGTGGCAGCTCAATGTTTACCAAAAGAAGAGAAGCCTGCCTGTTTCCTTGAAATAAGAGCTGATTAGGCATCCAGTGTCATGCTGGCTTGCTGCTTTGATTGACTGTTTCACCATAAAGTAATTTATCAGTAGAAGACCTCAATAGCATATCTTAGTAATAGTTTTGAAAGCTTCACAAATAATTTTTGTTGGCTTCTGTGATTATTGAAAGTATAATTTTATTGGAAGAAAATGGCATGTACTGTCATCCTAGCTTATAAAGGTAATGACATGAGGGTTACAATACCTCCCATGATAAATTGCCATGCATCTCAAGAGATGATGTGTAGGAGGGACATCTGAGTACATCTCAGTTAGCTGGGTTGGAAAGTGGACTTTGCTGGACTATTTGCTTATTCTGTCATTGCTCTCTCCCAACATGGGCATTCAGTCTCAATATAGTCATCTCATATTAGAACTGTATGAATGGTGGGGCTGTCTTTCCAGAGCCTCATCCTCTCTTGTTTGTGATTCTTTTTTTACTCTGGAAATGGAGCTTTGGGAGATAGAGACTCTCACATAGTCCTATACCTCTCCCAGTTATTGGAAATATCTTACAGGTAACATGTTAGGGACAGCTGCACATTCTTTTAAGTTATGTAAGTGTGCTTTAAATTCCTCCAGTGCCTTGCAGATGGTAAGTAAATTAAGCCCTACTATTAAATCAAATATGTTCCTGGAGAAAAAGTATTAAAGTAGATCATTGTAAAGTAAAATACTCCCTATTGAGTAGTGTTTTAGAATAGCATGAGTTTTGACATAGGAAACACTTGGGAAGCCATTGTCACTCTTATGGTAATGAACATATCCACCCCAACCAGTAGTTTTCTTATGTCATGCACTTTTCATCTCTATGTCCATTCCTCTATCCCCCAAAACTGTATACCAGTTTATATTTTCTAATACTTTCCATAAGTGAAATTGTAGGGTTTTTTGGTTAACTTTCTTCAATCAAATAATTGTTTTGATATTCAACCACATTGTGACATCAGCCAACAATCATTCCTTTTTATTGCTGAATACTACTTCATTATAAGGATGCATTCATGTCTTGGTGGCTATTTGGGTTTTTCTGCTGCTTTTGCATTGATAGTTTACATCTTTCCAGAATTCTCCCACTTAATGTTAGCTGTGAAATTATTGTCAAAATGTTACTTACTACACTTTCTTTGTATCTGTACAATTAGTGGTGATATGGTCCTTATACCTGTCCTACAACTGGCTGGGGGTGGGCGGTTACCAATTGTGTTGGTAATTCTCAAAGAATTAGCTTTTGGTTTCATTATTGTTTGTTTTCTATTTCATTTATTTGCACTCTGATACTTATTGCTTCCTATCATCTGCTTCCTTCATGTTCCATTCTCTCTTCTTTCCCTCTTTGCGTAAGTGGGCAACTGCTGTCATTGATTTGAGATCTTTGCTCTCTTCTAGTTTGGGTGTTTGGATTTTTCCTCTAATCACTGCTTTCTACCTCATCAATTACGATTTTATATTTTCATTTTCATGACATCTAATGCTTTTGATTTTTTTCTTTGACTCTTGGATTACTTAAGAGTATGTTGTTTATCCCTGCATTTGGGGGTAGAGGCAGAAGGATCAGGAGTCCAAATTCATCTGCAATTACATAGTGTGAGGTCAGCATATGCTAGATGATATCTTTTCTGAAAAACAAACAAACAAACACAAAGCACCACCAACAACGGCAAAATGAATAGTGTTGTTTAATTTCTGCATCTTTATGAATTCCTGGAACACTCTTCTGTTGTTAATTTCTAAGTTCATTCCATTTCTGTTTAGGAAACATAAATATTCTGATTTGAATATATCTCAAAAGTTGTATTAAGGCCTTAAATATGGTCTTTTGAGTGTCTGTATATTGTTGAACATGTGTTGTGTTGTTATTGATTGAAGTGTTCTATAGATGTCAGTTAGGTTGAATTCATTGGTATCATTTGACCCTCTGTGTCTTTACTCAGCCTGCACTTATCTTTTTTATTGTGAATATCTGTGTCTCATTGCAGAGCAATCATTTTTACTTCTCTGTTTTGAAGTTCTAGGTACATAAATGTTTATTTTATTATGTCCTTCTGATAAGTTGACCCCGTGGTTAGTAGAAAATTACCTTCTTTATTCCTGGTACTCTTTGCTCCAAAAAAATTCATTGTTTCATATTATTGTAGATATTGTAGCTTTTTCTTAATTCACATTAATTTGATATACCTATTTTCAATTTCAAAATATTCATGTCTTTTTTTAGCTTTGTAAATTAGCATATAGAATAATAGGTTTCATTATGGTGTTTTCATACATATTTAGTTTTCTGAGACAGAGTCATCATATGTAGCCCAGGCCAGCCTCAAACTCACTATGTAAATAAAGCTGATCTTGAACTCCTAATTCTTCCACCTCAACCTCTTGAGTTCTGGGACTACAGGTGTACATCACCACATCTTGTTTATACAGTAATAGAGATCAAATCTAGGGCTTTATCCAGGTTAGACAAGCATCCTACCAATAGAGTTATAGCCCCATGCTTTGTTGTTATTGATCATTTTCCCCACACTGCTCTGCTGTTCCCCAGTCCCACTCCTGTTGGTGTCTTTTCTACCAATAATAGGCCCCATTCTGTTTTCATGTCCCATATATTCTTGCCCTCTTTAGCCCTTCTCAACCACCAATATTTCTTTTCACTCTTTTATTTTCCCATCTAGTTTCATGATCTGTATCCATAGATATGTACACATACACACTTGAGTACACACACACATACACACACACACACACACACACACACACACACACATACACATTAAAATTTAGGATCTGCATATGATATGAAGCATGCAATATTTTTATTTCTGAATTTGGCTTATTTTGCTTAACACACTCCATTTGCATTCATTTTTCTGTAAATATGATTTTCTTCTTATTTGTATTAGAGTTCCATTTTGTATATGTACCATATTTTCTTTAGTCTTTCATTTTTCATGTAATGTGTGTTTATTTTGAGCCACATATAGTTAAGATTTTGTTTTTGTCTATGATCTGACAGTCTGTGCTTTGTATTTGAGATGTTGTGGTCATTAACATGTTATATTAATATAATTAATTTAAAATTCATCATATTACTTGTTTTCTTTTGTCTCATTTAGTTCTTGCTGTCTTCTTTGTCTTTTTGGTCATGTTTTGGTTTAATTGAGTACACTTTTTTTCTTTCTTTGTTACAGTGCTGAGGACTGAACTGAGAGCCTAAATGCTTGTCAGGCAAGCACCCTTCCACTGAGCTCTATCCTCGTTAATTAATTGAGTACTTTCTCAGAATGCATTTTATCTCCTCTGTCTGTGTAGTTGCTACATTTCTTTTTGTTATTTCATTAGTTGCTTTAGAAGATTTATGTGTTATATTTTCAAGTCATTTTTGTGCTTTTTTTTTTGGAGACAGGGTCTCACTATGTAGTCCTGGCTGGCATAGAACTTTCTATTTTTGACTAGGCTGGCCTTGAATTCACAAAAACCCACCTGTGTCTGCTTGATGGCATGTGCTATCACACCACACCCTGCACAGTTCTGTACTTCTTTATGTGTAGTTTAAAAACTGTACAAGTGCATACTCTCATGTGTCCCCTCCAGCCTTTGTTATTCTTATCATCCATTTTACTTGTACATATGCTATAAACCCCACAGGGTATTGCTTTTATTTTTATCTTTTAAGAATAGCATACTAATAATGCCTTGACATTCAACAGATACATTTATTAGTACATTTTCTTGCTAACCTATCTGGCTGGCTTCATGATCCTCCACCTCTCTCTGCACTCTCAGATGCAGCCATAGTAACAAATTTCAAACAATTTGCCACTCTCTTCCCTTCTTTTCTTCTTCTCCCCCATATGTTTCCATGATGAGTGAAGGTAATTCTTAATTGAGGTCCATCACTCTGTGTTCACATCATTATATTAGCATTTATCATGCTATAGTATAATGGTGTTTTTCTGTGTCTAATCTTACAGGTCCCCTGCTGTTTGTCAACAGGGACTTTGTCTAATTATATTATACCCAGAACCCCAGCAACAGAAGACACTCAGTACAAATTAAATTATATAAAAATAAGGAGAGTTCTTTGGCTGAATCATCCTACTATTACAAATTATGTCTGTAGCTATATATGTTCTGGTCACTCAGACATTGCAATGGAATGACACTTTAGGAAATTCATAAAGATGCACAATCTTTATGATAGAAGCAAGCCTTTTAACAGTCGAAGGAATTAAATATGCTGTGCATATTTGGTTGATAACAAGACATTTAACTTTGATACAAAAATTTTGTTTTTAGATGGTCTCACTATGGCTGTCCTGGAACTCACTATGTAGATCAGGTTGGCTGAAACTCATAGAGATCCTCCAGCCTGTGCAATTACTAGTAAAGATTAAAGGTGTGCACTACCATACTGAGCTGATAAGGAATTTTAAACTGCCCTCCTGGCAGGTAACCAGCCTAGGGCATCAGGCACTGAGCTATACTCTCAACCCAAGAAAGAAGTCTTTCTTTACTTTATTGATGATCTGCAAGTTTTCTTCAGCTGCAAAGCAGTTTCTCTTCAAAGAAACAGTGTTTAGCTTTTACTAGTTTTAGGTTGCAGCAATTTGTAGAACAAAAGTCCAGTGTCTTCAGAGTATAATTGATATGTTGAGCATTATCAACTTTTAACTAGGGAAAATATTAACTACCTGAAAAAAGGAAAAAAAAATCAACATACTATAAGTTTTTTTATAACTTAAAGCCTCATTAAATATAAAATCAGAGTTTTGTTGAACTATATCAGAAGACTATCTGTGTCATTATGTAAAATAATAACTGATATAATTCTTTAAAGTTTTAAATTCCTACAAGACTGGATCGTGCATATGCATTTGAAAACTCATACTGGAAGTTACTGAAATACAAGTCTATAAGAGTCATTGCTACTTTGGTTTTCTTCTTTCAGTGAAAGATGTCATGTATATCTGCCCATTTATGGGAGCAGTGAGTGGAACCCTGACAGTGACGGACTTTAAAATGTACTTCAAAAATGTAGAAAGAGTAAGTTTTTAAAATTATGCTTTGGTTTTAAAATCTAGTGAACAGTAAAAGAAGAAAATAAGTAGTCCCCTGAATTCCCATCACAGGGACACTACATGACAGTGAATTTGAAGAGACATTGGGTCTCAATCAAAATTGCTATAGTTGCACTTAGATTTGGAGGGGAAGTGTCACTGTGGTCTGGGTATAGAACTACTAAGGTATACTATCTCTCAGAAGTCAGCTTCTTATCTCAGTCAAAGATAACTGCATTTCAGAGTAAACAATCATATGTTATAACTCTGGAGCAATGTAAAATATGAAAACTTTTTTATTGACCTTAATTTTTAAACATAGGACCCCCATTTCATCCTTGATGTTCCCCTTGGAGTGATCAGCAGAGTTGAGAAGATTGGCGCCCAGAGCCACGGGGATAATTCTTGTGGTATAGAGATTGTGTGCAAGGTAAGCTGCAGACACAAGTGAACACTGGCATGAGGCAGTCCACTCTGAACTTTTTCTGACTCATGACCCTTATGGACTTTGGAGCATAGGAACAATTTGTACTGTTTTCAGGGTAACAAATCCTTCAAATCTTATATCAGTGAATGCAAACCACTGTTTAAGGCATCAAAGCAAAGCATCATCCTTTTTGAAAGCTGAAATGTTTTTGATTAACCTGCAACCTAAGTGGGCATCATTTGTCACATCTCAGAGAAACCAAATGGAAAGTAGAGCTAAATGCCTGTTTTCACAGTTTCCTGTTTTAAAAAGTGCTTTTTAACATGGTAGATGGTCAAAGACTTACCCAAGGGACAGTCTGTTCTAGAAATCTTGTGATTAAAGATTCTTGGCTATGTTGGAACTTTTTACCTTAAACTATCCTCATTTTTTTTTCTTTTCACTTCCTTCAAAATGTTAAATAGCAATGTGTTGGGTAACTTTAATGAATATGTTTTTATGCCTGGTGACTTTACCTCTATAATACAGTTTACTAAAAGCTATCCTGTCTTCAGAATTGTCAAAACCTCTTCTAAACTTGGGATTGATGCTCATATTTGTTACATACCTATTTCCTCACATGCATCTGTGGTGATACTATATTTGTAAAATGTGATTTTATTTGTATATTAATAAAGTTGCCTTGGGGTCAGAGCAAGCCAGAGCAGAAGCTGGGCAGTGGTGGTGCACGCCTTTAATCCCAGCACTTGGGAGGCAGAGCTAGGCGGATCTCTGTGTGTTCAATGACACAGCCAGCATGGAGACACATGCCTTTAATCTCAATACCAACCATAGAAGACTTGGAGGTCTGTATAGACGGGCAGTGACGAGGAGGTAATGTGGCTGGGCTTATAACCAATGAGAAGGCAGAACAGAAAGTCTATATAAAAGACAGGACACACAGAAGTAGGTCTCTTGCGGAGAAGGAAGACAGCAGAAGCAGTGAAGGGTAAGGTTTTCAGCTCTTGCTCTGACCTCTTGGCTTTTAACTCTGCAATTGGCTCTGTGTTTCTTATTTAACAAGATGGTTACATCTCCATGCACCAAAGTCAACAAATCCCAACCGCTCCCCTTTTCACTTCTTTCCTGAGTAGGCAGAGCCCAGGGCTTCTCACATTCTAAGCACATGCTCTACTACTAAGCTACATGCCACACTCATTGTATCTGCTCTTGCAGGGCTTAGAATGATTTTCCTTCCCTCCTAGCATTTTTAAACAGCAAGTTAGTTACCAGGGTGTGTACACAGCCAACGTGACTTGAGAAGCAAGCATGTCAGAAAACGATGCTACTTTGGCACGTTTCCTGTGGCTGTTTTACTAAGGTATTTTTATGGCTGGCATGGGTATTTGCTGACAGCTGATTTAAATGCTTCATAGCCTAGAATTACAAAGAACAGGCTCCCAACTCATGCCTGAGAACCTCAAAAGGTGTGGGATCTCCTTTTTTTATGTTGTTGTTAGGTTTTTGTTTGTTTTCAGAGTTAGTTTTTACTGTGTAGCCTTAGAAGGCCTGCTGCTCACTATGTAGACAGAGGCTAGCCTCAAACTAATAGAGTTCTGCCTGCCTCAGCCTCCTTATAGCTTTGGATAAAAGGCATGTACCACCACATATGGTTTATTTTATTATTTTTTATATGTGTAGGTGTTTTGATTGCATGAATATCTGCCTGGTGCCTCTGGAGGCAAGAAGAGGGTGGCAGATCAGATCCTCTGCAAATGGAGTTACAGAAGGTTGTGAGCTGTCATGTGGGTGCTGGGAATTGAACTTGGATATATCTGGAAGAACAGCCAGCACCCTTAACTACTGGGTCATGTCTCTAGCCTGTGTTTTATTTTTTAAAGATGATTCCTAATTCGAAAGTAGAAAAGCTGTATATAGTAAAACATCAAGTCTCTCCTCCCACTCTACTACTCTCTGCTGACAGTTACCAATGCCTAATATAACTGCATAGATACCTTGTGCATGGAAACATTTCTTTGAAAGAAACAATATGTCACATGGTGGCACATACCTTTAGTACCTCAGGAAGCAGAGGCAGACAGATTTCTGTTAATTTATGGCTGGCCTGGTATACATAGCAAGCTCTAGGCCAGCCAAGGTTGTATAGCGAGACCTTGTCTAAAAATAAAATAAAGGAGGACAATGATAGTGTATACATGGCTCTGCACCTTTCTTTTCCTATGACTGTATATCTTGGAATTTCTTTTGACTGGTGAATACAGAGCTGGAGTTTCTTTTCAGCAGATCTTTAGCTGCCCTGTACATTATTCAGCTACAGCCTCGACTGATAGATATTTGGGTTATTGCCGTTCTTTTGTTGTTATAACACAATGTCACAATAACTTTACTTCCCAAGATGCTATTCTTTGTTTGTCATTATATTTATTTTCAAATTTCATTTGATGGTAAAGAAGAATGATATTTTTTGTGTTTAGTTGACAGGAACATCGATTTAAAAGGTTGGGAGGTGACACTTAAAACACTGTCATGAGGAGAAATCACACCATTAAGAGCTAGACTTGATGTACTCACTAGTCCTGCTAACTTGTGGTTGGGCATTTGGCCATCAGGGAGGGCATTGGGACAAGGGAGGGCATTTTAAGAAGTGATCTTAAGAAACAGCATTATATTGCTACAAGGACTTGCTGAGAACTATAGTCTCCACATGGAACAGACTACTTTCAGTGAGTACATAGGGGGAAGAATCTACAACATTTCTTTTTCATGGATGAAGTAAATTATGTAGTTGGCTCTCTCAGCAACTTAACCTGAACAATAAATTCCATGGCATACCTTTGGCCAGTAAGTACACAGAGTGTAATGGCACATATTTTGTGTATAATCCTTCTTCTTCTTTTTGGGGGGAATTTCTTTTTTTTCCCTGACATAGTATTTTTACTGATTATTTGTGAATTTTGTACAATGCACCCCTATCATACCTACTTACTATTCCTCCCAGGTCCACCCTCCCATCCTTGTTCCCTGCTCTACAAAAACAAAAAACAAAAACAACAACAACAAAAAAAAACAAACAACAACAAAAACAAACAAACAAAAAAAACCAATGAAGTCCAGTTTGTATTGATCATATACTCATTGAAGCATGGTCAAACTTCCAGTGGCTAGCCTCTTAAAGAAAACTGAGTCCTCCCTACCTCATCCCCTGTCAGAAGCCATCAACTATGAAGAGCTACATTTCAGCATGACTCTTAATTATTTATTCTGTTGACACTCCCCCTGCCACACACATATCCTCTTTATTCCTGTTTCCTTAATTTTTCAAATCTCATTGTAAGTTTTTTTGTTACCTTGTCTTCTGTTAGTCTGAGAACTGTAGGGTACAAAATGATGGATAAATAAGAATCTTTTATGTATTTATGACAGGGTATCTGGCTAACAGGTGCTCATTGTTTACTAGGATATGAGGAACCTGAGACTTGCATATAAGCAGGAAGAACAACGAAAACTTGGAATATTTGAAAACCTGAACAAGCATGCTTTTCCTCTTTCTAATGGGCAGGCAAGTACAACAGAGTAAACCTTTACTGCATGCATCTATGGGTATCCAATAATTCCTTATTTACATATTCCTTTACAGGTTGCCTTTATTTTTTTTTATGTTGCAACTAAATTCAAATATTTGGATTCTATCTCTTCTGTGTAATAATTAAGAAAATCTTCTAATTTGCTACTTTGAAATTCGCAGATTAAAATAGGAATTCTAACACAAATGCTGACATGTATTTTATGTACAGGTGCTATTTGCATTCAACTATAAAGAAAAGTTTCCAGTAAATGGCTGGAAAGTTTATGATCCAGTATCTGAATATAAGAGACAGGTAGAGTATGTCACTTGTCATATGGAATATGATAGCTTAAATGTCTTTTTTCTCTACAAAAAGTTGGGTTAGGTATGTAGCAGGGGAGTAGAAGCTGTATGACAATCTGTAACGTAGACCTAGCTTTTCTAGCATGTTGCTTCTCAATTCCCTGGGCGCCCTCTTCTATGCCATATCTTTGACTCCATTGCTCTTTAGTCATCATTTTCCAGAGGGATTAGTAGGATGTGTGGACAAGGGTTTGCAGCTCAGAATTTTGTGAACCCATCCTCCCTTCCTTCTTCCTTCCTCCCTCTTTCTCCTTTTTCTTCTTGCTTGCCTGCCTGCCTTGCTGCTGTTTTCATGCATGTCTTTTCTACCTTCCTATCTGGCTTCTTCTTACCTGACCTCTTTCCTTTTTCCTTTCCCACTCTCCCTCCCAGGATTATGTACATACTAGGCAAGCACTCTCTTATCAGTCCATCTGCTTCTAGATTTTTTTAAAAGATTTCATAAATAATTGGTGGATAAGGATCCAAATTGCCATTATATTTTATGTGAAGCATTATTATTTAAGTAACAATAAACCAGTTATGAATGAATTTTCATTTAAAATAAGGAACAGATGAGATGCATACATTCTTTGTTTGTTTGTAAAATAGAGATGAGTATTTTCCCTTCTTCCTTCTCTAACACTCTATAGGGCTTGCCAAATGAGAGTTGGAAAATATCCAGAATAAACAGTAATTATGAGTTCTGTGATACCTACCCTGCCGTCATTGTTGTGCCAACTAGTGTAAAAGATGATGACCTTTCAAAAGTGGCAGCCTTTCGAGCAAAAGGCAGAGTCCCTGTAAGTAATAGGCATTGCTATTTAGATAGAAACAGACACTGTACTGTATCTAATAACAAAATGGAAAGTAGAAAATTAGCTAATAAATCTGACTGTATCTTTGATTCTTAAGAAAAACGCTCATTTGCTGTCTCACTCTTGTATATATCCTATCTCTAAATGCAAAGGTACCTTAAATTTTGCCCTTGGGATATAGCCAAGAATAATAGAGGAATATCAAGAATGAACATGCTATTGCACTACAGCTTACCTCATTGGTCCCACCATTCACTCTGGAGAAAATATATCCTTTCTTCTTGCTGTGTGCATTGCTGTAGCTGCTTGCCAAGAGGGAAGTCATGTTTTTTGCTCTGAGTTTACATAAGAATAATCTCGTGTCACTTGACCACTGCAGAAAAATGGAAGATCTGGTGGTAGAGTTATAGGTTTTTTTTTTTTTTTTTTTAATATGAGACCTCATCAGGCTATTTATGTTATTGTAGAGATATAGAGGATTTTTTTTATATTAGAAAAACATATGAAACTAGCTAGCCAAATAGAAATGGGACTAGAGTTTAGTAATAGTTTGGCCTCACTTTTATTTTACTTAAAATAATAGAATTTGGAAGGCAGATAGGGATTTTTTAGAGAGTGTCAAGTCAAATTTCTTTTAGTATAACCAACACATTGTCATGGCCACTATAGTGCTATGACTAGCTTACCTACTCAGAGCTGTAAGGAAACTCTTTAGGAGAGATTGTACTTTTCTTATCAATTAATTAGATCATATGTTGTTTTATTAATGATATCTATCAGCAGGTATTTTTTATTTGTTGTTTTAAAAATATTAGGTGTTGTCATGGATTCACCCAGAAAGTCAGGCAACAATTATGCGTTGCAGCCAACCACTGGTGGGTCCCAATGATAAACGCTGCAAAGAAGATGAAAAATACCTGCAGACAATAATGGATGCTAATGCACAGTCACATAAACTTATCATCTTTGATGCCCGACAGAACAGCGTTGCTGATACCAACAAGGTACATTGTTCAATAGCCTTGTAGAAAATTTGGATTTTTTACATACTTTCTATATGTCTTCATGGTTTTGGAACAGGCCATTGAATTCCTTATATGTGAACTTTGAGTCTTTTGATGTAGTCTGTATCTATCCCTCCCTCTTTAATGCTCTATGGACTATGTTCAGCATCCTACATTGGCTGGTATCTTGTTTTCATTACTTCTCCACAGTTTTCTCTGATGACTCAATCAAAGCCTCAGAGAGAGAACTGCGTAAATGAGTATGTATTTTAGTGAAAGAACCATATATCCCTAGGAAATCCCTCTAATAAATTTACTGATTATTTAGCCAATTCATATCTTTTCATATATTTTATATATTATTTTATATATTTATCCATATAAATATATATTTAGAAAAGACTCAGCTATATGAAGCTACAAATATATAAAATTTCCATAAGTCATATAAAGCAGTACTAAATATGTGACACGTGATACAAACACATCTACTTGTGGCTCCTGTTTGATCTCCATGAGTTAAAAGGGGATGAGTCCTTTATATGCATAAAAACTTGAAGATTAAGCTCTTAGTACTTGTTATGCACATGGGGCGAGGCTTTGATTTGAATCATTTCTCTTCGCCATGAACAGTTTTCCAATAGTCTGTAATTGAAGACATACCTTCAGTAGTCAGAGGTCTTTACCTCTTCTCAAGTAAAATTTCAGTTACTGGAAAACTGACAGTCTATTACCATCTCATTCATATTTGTAATGTGACACTTGGTTAACACAGCTAATGAACACCCAGTAGGAACAATGTGTTGGGGGAAATAACAAAGGCAGACTGTTTGAGGTGCTATAAATAGGAGGAGAAACTTTGTTTGCTTGGGAGGGGAAGGTGAAATGACTAGTCCTTACATAGACTTAGCTAGGGCTTTGCAGAGTAGATGGCACTTGAGCTGCTTTATATAGTCAGGTAGTTCTGCAGAACATTCCAAACAGTTTGAATACCTGTCCAACAATGTGGTAGGACATGGATTTTATAAGACTGGCACGAAGGATGATGGCTAGCACCATTATCATCTGACATGTGTGTTTGTGTGCCCAACTTTTTCTTGTCAGCTTGCTCCATGTCTTTCCCTAATGTTTATTCCATCATTAATTAACTACAGCTGCCAAAAGGTCAACCTCCTACCTCTATAGTGGCTGTCACTGAGGAAAGCATTCAAGTTTGCTCTCATCATTAATGACCTTAGATGGACCACTCCATTCTCTTGACTTTCATAGTTTCTTAAACCTCTCTCAACCCAACCTCCATATTCTTCTCAGTATATGGCCTGGTATTCTTGTAATTTATTGGTTCCTCTTCCTTTTCCCAATTTTCAATGGTAAAATTACTTAAACTTGGTTTGGGATTTCCTTTTTTGTTCCATAACTATCTGCCATGGTCATCTACTATGAGTCAGGATTTTAAAGAAGGTTTTATGCTGAATTGCACATGACAGTGTCTCCAGCTCTGAACCCTCCTGAGGTTAGACCAAATCCCCATGTTTGACATCTCTACTACTGAGTTGGCAACTTCTGTGGTCAAGGATACCACCCAGAATTCTGACTTGGAGGCTAAGTTATGGGGTTGATTGCTAAGATGGGAGAAGAATGGGGCTGAACCTGTCATGGAAACTATCACAAGTTCAAAATCACATAAAGTTGTTGTCCTTCTAAAGGGTCCAAGAGAGAGTCTACTTCTTACCTCCTCTATTGTCTCATAGTCAAAGCAGCACTCCTGAGCTTGTAGCTATACACTGCAATCTACCTCATCTTCACTTGCCTTCCTCCTACTGTGTGTGCTTCTTTGTCTCTTCCTCCTCTTTCTTCTAAGGATATTGTATTGACCTTCAGGGTCCACTTGAGGTAATCCAGGATTATCCCTCCAGTTTATGGTCTTTAATCACATTTTCAAAGACCTGTTTTGTTTTTCAAATAAGGTTGCATTCACAGTTGGCAGGGATTTATTGTGTCTTCAATGGGAGCCACTGTTCAGCCTATTGTATCATCTCCTCTTCTTCTCTTCTGTCTTCTCTCTCTCCTGCTCTCCTTCCCTTCCCCTCTCCCCACTCTTCATTGTTTTCCTTAAATACTGATCTTTGTCATACTTCTGGCCTACTCTTCTATCTTTACATTATACATTTTCCTGGAACACCTTGCAACATGTTTCTGTCTTCCTTTGTCACCCATCCATATGACAAATATTCCACATTTATGTTCAGAGTTCATACTTCTTCTGAGTTCCATTTGTATCCCATGGCCTATAAATATCTCCAGCTGAGTTTTCTCAAAGAGTCATTTTGTCCTCACTGTACTCAAAAGCAAACAAGATTCCCCATAGAATATGTTCCTTCTCTTATAGACTCTCAATAAATGATGCTGATCTCCTCTGCCCGTCCCACCAGACTTGGAGAACCTAAAAGACCAAAGCCTCCACTTACTCATTATTGTCCTAGTATAAGCTAGGGCAGGACATTTGCATACACTGGATAGTTGGTTGCAGGGGACATAAGCCTCTACCCCCAGAACAGAAAACAGAGGGTTGGAGCCATTGCCAAGGCATCAGGGACTCTGCATCTTAGGGGAAGGGACAAGCGGGGCCAAGTAGAAGATCTGTCAGGGAAAAAAATCTCTCTGAAAAAGCTCTCAATCCTTTTCACTGACCCAATGAAACACCAAGAAGTTTTCACTTCTGACAACAAGCACATGACTGAATGTGTGTGGACAAGTACAACCCATTCCAGGGACAGTGCCAGGTCAAAAACTTAATATTGACTCAAAAACCTCCCATGATAAAAGAGCAGAAACTTGATTTTGACCGGTGAATGAAACTGGGAGAGTAATGGCCACCATTGGCTACAGCTGAGTTTTCTCTGAGACCCAGAAAGCCAACCTGGGGAATGTAGTAACAATATAGAGAAAGGCAGCTTGGGAAATGTAGTCCATAGAGAAACATTGACATCGTTAAAAGAGCTCATGGCAATCTTAAGATGCAGCTTCAAAAAATTAAGAAGGGGGAAATTGTACCCTCAGAAGCTTGCTGGCTGTCTGACTTTGGTGAAGAGTGTAGAACAGAGGAATGTCAGCTCCAGTGACGCTCCTCCAGAGGCCTAATAGCTGTACAGGAACTTTTTTCTATGAGCTTTATAGCAGCTCAGTACAGTAATTAATTACTCATGATTTGCAAACTCTTTCTTTGCCTTGTCAGAAAATAATATAAATAGTTCTTTTAAGAAATCTCTTCTAGATATTTGCTAAAGTTTGTAAAATAGTTCTATAGAATTTCCTTTTGAATGTTTATAAAAATTATAAATAAGTATAGTGATATTCATGTTAGTTGTAAATATGTATAGTGATGTTAAGAGATCTTTTCTAGATATGTGGTAAAGTTTGTAAAATAGTCCTATAGTTTTCTTTTTGAATATAGGTTTGTAAAAAGTGTAAATGTTGAATGTAAGTTCATATTAGAATCATTTTTATTACTCCATCAATATCTGTCTAGTCCAGACAAATTAGGTAACATTAATTTTTAAAGGATAAACTAAATCAATGACATTAGAAGCATCTTGAAGTTTTTATTACTCTGAACACTTTTTATGGTAGCCCAAGATATAATTTTATGGTCTCAATGGTCCCTGGAAAACTTAAGCAAAGATGTCATAATTAGGGGAGCTTTGCTGTCTTCTTCCTAAAAGTCTCCACTCCTCATCTGTTCCTGTTTAAAAAGTGGTAGGCCTCCCACAATTGAGTTAGTTTGTACAGAAATTCTACTGCTGTGGAAGGAACACATGTATATATCAGCTACTTAAACAACTAAAAGTGTTTTTATAATTAGCATGGAGTTTTCTTTACTTGAGTGGATACTTTGAAGTGTTTTGAAATGACTGTTTTCTCCTGGGAATCAAAATTGTCTCTTGAAAATTTTATTGAACATCTGTTAGAAGAGAGTTTTGATTTACAAAAGGGCTTGGTGCAGCTAAGACTGGTGTAGTCACATTAGACCCATTCTAATATGGACATTCCATCTTTATTATACTCTACTCCTTTACTGGGAGGTGTGGCAGTTGTGAAGATCACTGTAACTATTTGCAAGCTCTTTGTAGGCACCGGAGTTGGAGCTGAGTTAAGCTTTGTACCCCCTCCTGCCAGAGGCTGGTAGTCAAAGATGGGCAGCTTTCTTCTTGATAGCTTCTAACTTAAGCCAGAGTATGCTTGATGGAAAGTGTATCTTCATGACAGGTAAGGAAGATTATTCAAGAAGGATGACCTAAAACAGGCACAGTCTATCTGAGGGTCCTGAGGGCCCTTTATTATATCAAGAAGGGGTAGTTATGGAGGCCCACAAAGGTTTCCTACTGAGATCTGAGCTTGCTTTACTCACCAGGGCTGCATTAGAGGATTGCTTGACCATATGTGTAGTTAGCAAGTGATTGAAAGGGTCTGCATTTGGCTGTGCTACAGAGAGGTCTTTTGTTCCACCCCTTGGCATTCCTATAAAGAGCCCTTTAGAAGAGATGGGGGCAGTGGATAATGATCCTGGCCCTCCGGAGGCTATCCTGTGTTTCTAACTATTTCTCTCCCCTCTGCTCTTCTATCTGATACCTCTAATCCTCTCCTCAAGAGTACCCCTGGGAAAAAAGTTGGAGCTGGTCTACCACACCCCACCATACTTGGAGAGCCGAAAAGACCAGAGTCTCCACTTAATCATTATTTTCCCAATACTAAGCTAGGGCAGGACATTTGTATACACTGGATAGTTGGTTGCAGCCTTAATTAATAGCCTGTATTTGTATTACATATATGTGTACCTTTTCATCAAGATAAAATTCAAGTAACACAAAACTCCTTAGTTTACACTTCCATGACTTCCAATATATTCACTATAAAAGTAGCACTACTATCTGAATCTATCACCCCAAATAGAAACTTTGTACCCATTTTGCTGTCAGTCCCCATTCCTTTTTCCCAGCCTCTGGTACCAATTAATATGTTTTTATCTTTAGAGATTCCCCTGAACTGGACACTTCATAGAAATGAATTCATACATTTAAGTACTCCTTTGTGTCTCTCTCCTTTCACTCATTTTAAAAATTAATCCATTTTGTTGCATCTGTACTCCATTCCTTTTTATGGGTGAATAATATTCCATTATATATAAAGACTACATTCTATTTGCCTAACTATCTGTTTCTGGACATTTAAATTGCTTATAACTATTGGATATTGTGATACAACTCTTATATTCATGGGTATACAAGCCAAAGAACTCAGAACAGGTATTTAAATAAAACTTGCATACAAATGTTCATAATGATTGGACAATATGGGAATTCTTTGTGTAACTTTTGATGAACCATCAAATTGTCTTCCACAGCAGTTGAAGCTTTTTAGATTCCTACCAGTTTCTCTGCACTCTCATATAAATGTGTTTTGAATACTGACCTCTATAAAATGTAAGCTAGCTACAGACCATTTTTTTATAAGCTTACTAAGAGGTCATCCTTATCTTCTTTTTTGTTAGATTTATTTCTCTTATTAAATTGTTAAGATAAATTTTGTGGTTGCAGAACTCTAAACTGTTTCATTATGCAGAAATTTTATGGCAGTATGACATTTTCTTGGTAGCAGAAGGAACTTTCAGTAAGGGCCAGTTGGTACTGACTTAAAAACCATAATGGGTAAAGGAGGATTATTAAGGCTTAAATTGTATCCTCAAAAAAAGAATACATTGAAATCCTGACTCCTAGTACTTATGAAAGTATATTTTGAAAGATTCCTTATAAATGTAATCAAGTTAAACCAAAGACAGATTAGGATGGGCCTTAATTCAGCATGACAGACTTGCTTTTTTATTGTATTTATTTGTGTGCATGCTCATATGTATAGGCCAAAAGACAACTTTGCAGGATTTAGTTCTCTCTTTTTACCATATGGGTCCTAGGTATCAGTAAAACTCAGGTTGCCAGGCTTGGTGACAAGTACCTTCTCTGCTAAGCCATCTTGCTAGCCCAACAAGTATTTTTTTTATGAGAACAACAGAAGCAGAGACAAAGGTGAGAAGATCAAGTGCAAGTATGGAAGTAGAGATTAAGGCAATGAGTGTATAAACCTAGAATTCCTAGGGATATTAGGAACAGGAGAGCCAAGGAGTAGTAAGTATGCTCTGTGGTTGTTGGTCTTGATCATCAGTCGATGGGATTTAGAATCATATAGACACACTCCGGGTATGACTTTGAGAGTGATACCAGGAAGGTTCGACTAAGAAGGGAAGACTCACCCTGAATGTGGACAGCTCCATTTCTTAGGCTGGGTCCTGGGCTAAATAAAATGGAGAAAGTGACCATTAATGTGACCAGATACCTCTCACATCTATCACTATTCTTTCTCTGCTGTAATGGACTATGTCCTCTCAGACTGTGAGCCACTTTCCTTCCTTAAGTACTTTTGTCAGATACTTTGTCACAGCAATGAGAAAAGTAAGTAGCATATTCTTCCAGAAGCTTCCAAGGGAGGCTGACCCTGTGGCACCTGTATTTCAGCCTTCTGGCCTTGAGAACTTAGATTTGGTGGTGGTGAAGGTGCACTGCAGTGAGAAGATGCATTTCTGTTTTGTGCTGCCAGTCCATGGTATACTGTTGTGTTCTGGCAGTTGTAGGGCAACCATGAAAGGGTATAGGAGTTTATTGCTTCTTTAGTGGTTAATGTCTGGTTACAGTAGATACAGTAGAAAAGTTAATTTCAGAAGAAGTGATGCATATCTTTTGCTTTTTTATAGGCAAAGGGTGGAGGATATGAAAGCGAAAGTGCTTATCCTAATGCAGAACTTGTGTTTTTGGAGATCCACAATATTCATGTGATGAGGGAGTCACTACGTAAATTAAAGGAGATCGTGTACCCTTCCATTGATGAGTCACGGTGGCTATCCAATGTGGATGGGACACATTGGCTGGAATATATAAGGGTAAATTAGTTCAATCTTTTATCTTCTTTCCAATTTAGACATCTAACATCTGTCATAAATATTCCTATTTCAAAGTGGTTTTTCTATACCACAGATTAATACATCTTGGCTATATATGAGAGCTTTTGAGCATTCTTCTTGGAAACAGTTGGACTATGGTCTTTGTGGAGGGCTTTTATGACAAAAATACACAGTGTTTTAATTATCAATTAAAAACAATTAACTTTGAGACAGAGTCTCATGTAGCCCAGGCTAGCCTCCAGATTTACTGTTTAGCTGAAGTTCTCTTGATCTTCTGATCCTCCTGACTCCACCACCTTCCTTGTTTTTTTTTTAATATTTGGTCTTATTTTTAATTATACACATATGCATACATACATACATACATACATACATATATATACACATATACTTATGGTGGTTGGTATGTGCACATGTGAGCATCTATACCTGCAGAGGCCAGAAGACTGTATTGGATCCCCTGAAGGTGGATTTAGAGATGTTTGTGAGCCACCTGACTTAAGTTCCAGGAACCAAAAACTTCAAGAACAATATGGACTCTTAACTGCTGTGCCAGCTTTCTAGCCCAACATTTCTTTATTTTTTTAATGGCAGAGTCTTTCTGTATAGTCTGGGATAGTTTTAAACTCACTACATAACTCAGACTAGTCTGAACTTGCCTCCCAAATGCTGGGATTACAGGTGTGTGCCATACCTAGTAAGTCAGGTTTTTAACAGAACCCTATGACCCTTCAATAAAGGACACCATTTACTTTGATGTTTTTCATAGTTAAAAAAAAACATGATGCCAACACTTCCTAGTGATTCTTAATTAATTTTGTGGTTTTTTGTTGTTGTTTATTTGTTTTGTGTTTTGTTTTGTTTGGGGTACTGGGGCTGGAGCCTAGGGACTTACTGAAGTAGAGCCTCAGCCCTACATGGCATTCTTATATTGTTTATAGGCTGGAACATCCAAACTTTTTCACAGAGGTTAACACTTAATGAAGCCTTGTCTATTTTACCTAATTTTCTGAAGGTGCTGCTTGCTGGGGCAGTAAGAATTGCTGATAAAATAGAATCTGGGAAAACGTCTGTGGTGATCCACTGCAGTGATGGGTGGGACCGAACATCCCAGCTCACATCTCTGGCAATGCTGATGTTGGACAGTTATTACCGGACCATTAAAGGATTTGAGGCTCTCATAGAAAAGGAGTGGATAAGCTTTGGACATAGATTTGCACTGGTATGTTGATCTGGTTTATGTTTAACTGTTTTGCTGTCCCACATACATGTACCTGTCATTTGGTAGCATATATTTACACACATAAACAGCCTTTTTCCTTTGCAGCAGACCAAATTTCCATAATAAAATACCAAGGACCTCCATATTGTATATTCCTGATGGGGATTATTTTGTATAGTTACACCTTTCTTTGAAAATGAAGTCAAATCCACTTAACACACAATTAACCACTTTAAAGTGCTCACAATACAGTGTCCTAGACTACATTCATAATGCTTTGTAACCAGTACTTCTTTCTAGTCCCCAGACCTATTTGTCATCCCAAACAGAAGCCATTCTTTTTCCCTTCAGCCCCCCAGACTCCTAATCTGCCTTTATAATGTCCAATGAGGTACCTACAATTAGTTAATTCTATGTGGATATATGAGTTTTTCCATAGCAAAGGACCACAGACTGGGTAACACAAACCACAAATGTATATTTTCTCACTGTTATGGAGGATGGAAGACCAAAAGCAAGTTCTAGTAGGGTTAGTCTCTCCTGAAGTCTCTCTTCTTGGTTTGTAGATGGCCATGTCATCTTCTTCTTGCCTCTTCCCACATGGCCTTTCCTTGGTATCTTTAAAGACAGCAGTCATATTGGGTCAGAACTTTAGTGACTGCTTTAAAGGTCCTGCCTCCAAATACAGTCACATTATAAAGTACTGGGACTTTGGGCATGCCATTCAGCCTGGAAACTCATGCTTTCAATTTGCAGAGCATATACCTGAGTGAATTGCTGGGTCATTTGGTAGGAATTTTGGAGCAGCCATTTGTATGTGACTGAAACTGGCAGTGAATTCTACTCTGCAAAGTCTCTTGGGCTGTTGGTCATACAGCTGAGCCAGTGTGTGAATAGGGCTTCAGGTCTGCAACCAGTACTTGCGGAGGAATTTCTGTTCTTTACATTACTTGTAGTTTCCATGAATGAGCCTCTAAGTTCATCAAACTAGTACCTGTTCTTGCCTGCTTTTATCATCTGTTTCTTGCACATTATTGTAGAACTTTCTAGCTGAGTTATTTCTATCCTTCCTCTGTTCCCATTGCTGTATAAATATGCTGGTATACCCTAAAGTACAACCCTTTTGACTTTATGATATCCTCCAGCTATCATTGCAGTTGTCTGCCTTCCTTTATTAGAACACCCATCAGAACTATTTTATGCATATGTATTTACCACCGCCTTTCTCTTTCTTGTCTGTCTTGACCCCACTTCAACTGGACTTCTTTCTCACACTCATTTGTCACAATTGATCTTATCACAGCCATTTTGCCAAACCCTTCCCTTACTTACCCTGAGCATTTGTGTTGTTATTTCCTTCTTTCAGAAGTGCATTTTTTCCCTAGGCTGTGGTTCTACAGTCATTTGCACCTTTTTCTGGTTTGGGCCCACCATCTTTCCTAACTCACTTTGGTGCTCTAGGGCTCAGCCCTGAGATTATTTATGTTTTCTGTATGCTTAATCTTTTAATGATCTCAGCCAGTGCCAAAACTTCGAGCCCATCTTCAGATCTATCATTCTCTTTACATCACCACCACTTCTCCCTTAATTTTGGTATATTCATCCCTTTCAGAAAGTCTCCTAAGTAGCTTTTTTGAAGTCTGTCCCCTAGCTTCCTGTCATCCCCCTGTAACCAAATGGAGCATTCCAAGAAACATGCCTAATGTTGTCACTGCCCAGTATGAACTCAGTGTGTCACTCAATGTGTCCCTAAGTCAACTCTCTAGTCTTACCTCTTAACTTCCTCCTCGTCACTCATTCCCTGAGTATGCACCCTAACCACCCACTTACAGTTCTTCAAGTTCCCCTCACCCTTTCTTACTGATTATAGTACATTCATGGATATATTAGGGAGAAGGTGTCTCCCTGCCATTCAAATGAGCCCTCCATCATGACTGCATCTTAGGTGACTACTCCCTTACACTCTCCTCGGCCTCATCCTAAAATTGTTCACTCCTTCCTTTCTGTCCACACTATACCCAATGCACATGCAAAAGCCCTTGCAGTAATGTATTACCCTTGTTATTTACAGGTCTTTACCCCCTTGACCATACCACAAATTAATTAATCCTTATACCCAGGCACTGTGCCGCAGTTGTCTTCATATCCTAGGTGCCTTGCCATGGATTGTGCATCTTCCACAGCCTATTAAATTGCCTAGAATTCTAAGGGCCAGGCAGGATACATTACACCAGAGAAGGTTAGTAGATGTTATAAAGAAAATGATAAAGACTGGAGAGTTGGCTCAGAGGGTAAATGTACTTGCCTTAAAATAGGAGCGAAATTCTGACATATGCTAAACATAGATAAACCTTCAAGACATTATGTTGAATGGAATAGGCCAGACACAAAATGATAAATACTGTATATTTTCCATTTACACCCAAGTAACTAGAATAGTGCAAAGTAGTATGTAGCAGGAATCTTAACAGGTCTAACCAGTTCCTCAGCTGATCCTGTTTCCTCAGATTGGAAACCTCTGTGTCCTCATCAGGAATGAATCTCAGCTGAACTGTGCTGCTCCAAAGCCTAAAAGCTTAACCAGCCAAATGCTTCTAGTTCCTGGTCTTCACGCCTTATATATCTTTATCTTTCTGCCATCACTCCCTGGGATTAAAGGCAAGAGTCACCATGCTTGGCTGTATCCTTGAACAGATGGATTTCTGCCTCTGGAATGCCAGGATTAAAGGCATGTGCTACCACTGCCTAACCTCTATGTTTAATATTGTGGCTGTTCTGTCTCTGACTCCAGATAAGTTTATTAGGGTGCACAGTATTTCAGGGAACACAATACCACCACAGTAGTATGCTTGTTGCCATGAATTATTGGGTATAGGATGGCCAGTTATTATTTAATAGGAACAGAGTTTCTATTTGAGAAGATGAAATTTCTGGAATGGATGATATTAATGATTATAAAACAATATGATTAATGCCATTTAACTGTACATTTAAGGGTGTTTTTAACCATTGGTAACCTTATGTTGCAATTTTTTATTTTTCGAAACATGTTTTAGATTGGGAGTGTCTTTTTTGTAAGCTGTGAACATATGTTGCTCTGATTGGTTGATAAATAAAGCTGTTTGGCCAATGGTGAGGCAGAATAGGGTAAGGTGGAACATTCTAACTAGAAAGGAGGAAGGAGAAAGGCACAACAGAGAAGATGCTGCCAGCTGCTGCCATGTCTCATAGTCATAAAAAAAGAATAAAATTCTAAGTTATTAAAACATTTTAAATGCCATATTTTGTAGATCTCTGAAGGGTTTGAAGATGACCTGTCTGTCTAAAATAATATCTCTGCTTAGCCTTGAAAACATACCTAATATGACTACAAGTTCGATTGTAATGTTTAACTACTAACTTTCATTTCTTTATGTAATAAATATTTGGTAATAATAACATTAACAAATTTCATTACATTGTTAAATGAACTAAGTACAATATCCTGAACAAGATTAAAAATATACATATAGCATTTTTAACAATAACAATCTCAATATATATAATTTATATACATTATATAAAAACCCAATCTAATGTAAAGTATTTAAAATTCGTAATTGTCTTTTAAAAATAGATTAAAAAATCTACCTTCTTATCTATATCATATCTGTATCCTCTCTTTTCTTTTCAGAGTAGATTCAATAATCTACCCTCTATTCTATCATTTCTATATATCTTTTTTTTTCAAACAAGAACCTTAAATCTAATCTTCTTTGTTTAGCCCTTATCCTAAGCAGTAACAACAAGAAGTTGTAACCAATACTCCTAAACAATGAAAATTATCCAAAACCCAAAACACATTGAAAGACCAAAAACCACCTGCCCCACACTACTTCTTTGGAAATGTGGGCATCAAGTTCTTAAAATTGCTTTCTGCTGTTTGTAGGTGAAGGCATCATTAGGGGATTCTGAAAGGAAAAATTTTGACTTATTTTGCCAAGTTCTAGGAAAGGTAGCTATGTCATTTGTTGACCATTCTCTGCATAATGCCAAAGTTCAGGGATTATTTCAAGTCCTTGTTCAAGTAGTCTGTGAAATTGGATCATCTCAGTTAGCCATTTTGTAATTGTTCTGAGCAGTTTGTAGTCCAAAGCTGATCTGTGGTAGATGTTTGTAAGTTTTTTGGTATTATTATTATTGTCCATGTGGAATTGTTGTGGGGCACCATCAGCTTTCTGGAGACTTCAAATCCAATGTTAGGCCTGGATGTGATTCCCTGCAGAAAAGTGATAGAGACTCCAACAAAAAAACATGTATAGGCAGCTAAATGAAGCCTCTTATCTAGAATTAGTTAGTACTTTATATGACCATTAATATCATAACAAAAGTTTAATATGTATATATGTATATCTTATAAATTTTGATATAAAATACATACCTTAAGAAAAGTTTAAATAATCAAAATAGAACCAAAGAAATAAGATTAGTGGCAATAGAATATCCCCTTAATTTATTGGTTTTCTTCTGTCACATATCAGATGGCTCTTTCATCTGACATGACAGATTTTGCATTTTCCTTTTAACAACAAGCTTTGGTTTAGAGAAGGAGAGAGCCATTCTCCAACTCCAAAGCCAGATTTAATTTTTAATTGAACGGGGAATACAAAAACACCATTTGTGTAAAGAGAAGAGCAGAAACAAACATTTAGGAAGATTTATGAAATTTTATATATGATTACCAATAGGCCAATTTACTCCTTTTCTTGGGACATTTTTTCTCAATGATTTGTCCTTTATCTTCAGATGTCTCACTTGTCCAGTGTTCTGCAGATTCCTTACCCTTCATTCTCCTGAGAAACAAAAACAAAACCCCTTCCCCAAGCCTAATCTTGTGGAGATTCCCTTTTGGCAAGTTATATCTGACCAAGTGAAAAGCATTTGTTAGTGGTATAAGTTAGTTTAAATGGGATGGATGATCATGCTGGTTGATGAACTATCACCTCTTCTAATTAAAAGGTCTCTCTTGTTCAAATTGAACCTTTGTCAATTTTGATGGTATCCATAGCTTATCTTCTCCTGTAGAAACAAATTCATAAGTTCATCCAAACTGTAACACATATCCTGGTTTCCATTCTGAGGTCAGCACATCTTTAAAGTATAGGTTGATTTAATTCTGTAGGTTTTTTTTTCTGTTATCCAAAGTCTCTTCACAGCTGTTGTTCCTTTCTCATTATCATTGAGAAAATTCAAAGTTAATAGAGCATTATGTAATCTACTTCTGGGGGATTTTGTTACCCCTTTCTGTTTATTTAGCACATCCTTTAGAGTTCGATTTGGCCTGTAGGATTATGTGGTATACCTGTAATATGCTTTATATTGTAATAAGCAAAAAACTGTTTTATTTTAGCAGAGACATATGCTGGAGCATTGTCAGTTTTAATTTGTGCAGGTATACCCATGATGGCCATAACTTCTAGCAAATGAATGATTACCGAATCAGCTTTTTCAGAACTCAATGCAGTTGCCCATTGAAATCCTGAATATGTATCAATAGTGTGTTGTACATATTTCAGTTTTCCAATTCTGCAAAGTGAAACACATCCATCTGGCAGATTTCATTCCTCTGAGTACCCTTTGGATTACATCCTGCTGGTAGTGGAGTCTGATTGTAAAAAGAACAAGTAGGACATTTCCTTACAATTTTATTGGCTTGTTGACAGGTTATGGAAATTCCTTTTTTTTTGTTTTGTTTTTTTGTTTTTGTTTTTTTTCAAGACAGGGTTTCTCTGTGTACCTTTTGTGCCTTTCCTGGAACTCACTTTGGAGACCAGGCTGGCCTCGAACTCACAGAGATCCACCTGGCTCTGCCTCCCGAGTGCTGGGATTAAAGGCATGCGACACCACTGTCCAACACAAATTCCTTTTTTGAACCTTTATTATTGACATGATGTTTTTTATGAAATTCTGAGACTTCCAGCTCAGTTCCTATCAATAATTTATCAATCTCATCATTACATTGTGCTAGAGGGTCTGGGAGGCCCATATGGGATCAGATGTGAATTATATATAAGGGCTACTTCCTATTCCTGATTATATCTTGTAACTGAAAAAATAACAAAGTTAATTCTGACTCAACAGGGATAAATTCTGCAGTTTCAATATGTAATACCACTCTTTCAGCTTACTGAGAGTCTGTAACTATGTTGAGAGGTTCTGAAAAATCTATTAATACTAACAGAATAGCATACAATTCTGATTTTTGAAACTAATTATAAGGACTTTGAACCACTTTACTTAAATTTTCTGATTTGTAACCTGCCTTTCCATGTTTGTTTGCATCTGTATAAAATGTATGAGTTCCATATATGGGTGTTTCCTGTATATAATGCAAAGCAAAATCCAATCAGCTCTCTTTATAAGTTGAATTCTATTACTTTTAGGATATTTGCTGTTAATCCTTCCCAAAAAATTACTGCTCTTTGCCAAGGTTGACTTTCTGCCCATAATTTGTCAATTTCATCCTTAGTTAAAGATACTACATTTTCTGCTGGGTCTATTCCTGCTAATCGACAAAGTTTCAATTTTCCCTTTATAATCAAGTCAGAGATCTCTTCCACATAAGTTTTTAATTTTTTACTCTGTTTATTTCATAGAAATATCTATTCCTATATAATATCTTCCCCCTGCATTAAAATTCCTGTAGGAGAATGCTTAGAAGGTAAAATAACCAAAATGCAATCAAGCTTTGGATACACATGATCCATATGTGCATCCTGTATTTTCTTTTCCACTAAAGCCAGTTCTCTCAGTTTCTCCTGATAATTCTCTTGGCCTATTTAAGTCCTTGTCACCGTCTAAGGTTTTGAACAAATTACTCAGTTCATCATTTTTTACCCTAACAACAGTCCGTAGATGGGAAATGTCTTCAAATATTCTTTGAAAGTCATTAAGATTCCATAATTGATGTCTCCTAATTTGCACCTTTTGGGATCTAATTTTTTGTAGACCTATTTTATATCCAAATAATTAATATAATCCCCTCTTTGTATCTTTTCAGGAGCAATTTTTAATCCCTAGCAAGGCAAAATTTTCTCTAGTCCTTCAAACATTATTTCTAAAGTAAAGCATTTAAGGCAGCTAGTAAAATATCATCCATATAATAATAAATTATAGATTTAGGAAATATTTGATATATCACTTCCAATGGATGTTGTTCAAAATATTTGCACAGGGTTGGGCTATTCAACATTTCCTGTGGGAGAACCCTTCATTGATATCTCTTAACCAGTTGAGAATTATTATAAGTAGGCACCCTGAAGGCAGCTCTTTTTCTGTCTTCTACTTGTAAGGGTATTGAAAAGAAACAGTCTTTTAAATCAATAACTATAAGAGGCCATCCTTTAGGTAAGACAGTAGGGAAAGTGATTCCAGATTGTAGAGAGCCCATTGGCTGAATTACTTTGTTAATTGCTCTAAGGTCTGTTACCATTCTCTCTTTACCATATTTCTTTTTAATAACAAATATAGGAGAATTCCAAGGGCTGATTGATTCTTCAATATGCTGAACATTTAACTGCTCTTGTACCAGCTCTACTAAAGCCTGCAGTTTCTCTGTTGTTAAAGGCCATTGCTGAACCCATACTGGCTTGTCGGTTAACTATTTTAAAGGTAGAGCTGTTGGTGTCTTTGAAAGATCAGTAGTAGTTGTGCATTGTTCTTGTATAATCTGGATGGCTGGTGACCACTCATTAGAACAATGCCTTCTAATATTTCTCTCAGAAACATGTGTTAGTTTATGATTTGTTTCTGAGGTTAGAGGAATATTAATCTGAGTATTCCAATGTTGTAATAGATCATGGCCCCATAAGTTCATAGCTATGTTAGCCACATATGGCTTTAATTTTCCTCCCTGTCCCCTTGGTACTGTACATTCAGGCCATCTTGCACTCTGTTTCACTTGAGATAATGTTCCAATCCCTAACAGCTGAACATTTACCTCCTGAAGAGGCCAATTTGGATGCCTAAATTCTGGTGCAATTATAGTCACATCGGCACCTGTGTCTACTGGACCAGACAACAAAACATCATTTATTCTTATTGTTAATTTTGGTCTTTGTTCACTTATGGAAGTTTGCCAAAAATTTTGATTTATGGTTTCTCCTGAATTTCCTATTCTCTCTGCCTCAGCTGTTCTATCACCCAGAGAAGCCTGGTTTATTCCAATAGCCATTTGGTTATTTAATTGCTCTGAGTATGGGTTCATTCTATGATGGCAGGAAAGGTCTGAACTGTATTTGCTGTGGGGGCCTGCCTGAGGCCCCTCTGAAGTTTCCCAAGGACAGAGGCAAAGGATTACCTTGTCTTTCCCTTACTGATCTATATTCTTGGTCTAATGTTTACCCTTACCACACCTTCTGCATAATCCAGAAGGGAGGGGCATTCTGTTGCCATTTTTCCTGCAATAAACATTCTTTCTAGGAATGCCTTGTTTACATTTCCTTTTCAAATGACCTTGCTTTCCATGCCCAAAACATCTGACATTCCTCAAAACTTTTGAAATTGCCTCTCCTATCCACATATCATCATCATGGCCATGATACTCAGTATTAATTGTGTCCCTGATCCAGTCCTCCAAGGTGCAGTTCTTGCCTTTAATGGCCTGATTATTCTTTTGCATGCTGCATTTGAGTTCTGAAAAGCCAAAGATTCAATTGTTATCTGTCTAGCTTCTGAATCTGGTACCATTCTATTCATTGCTGAAGACAGCCGTTGTAAGAAATCCATGAAGGATTCTTTTAGGCCCTGTATAACTTCAATGAATGACTCGGTTTTCTTTCCTGCTTCCTCAATTTTGTCCCATACATTCATGGCTGCCATGTGGCATATTATTAAGGTTTGGTTATCATATAAATATTGTCTTTGTATTTCAGCATATTTGCTTCTCCAAAAAGCTGATCCTAGGAAATTTCCACACCTCTATCTCTACATTGATTTTCTATTGTCTTGGCCTTGTCTCTAAACCAAGTGTGCCACTGTAATTGTGCTCCATGTCCCAGGACAGCCATTACTAATTCCTTACAGTCCTGAGGAATAATCCTATTATAAATTGACCGTGAGTTTAACATTTGCTTTACAAATGGAGAATGCATGCCATAGGATACTATAGAGTTCTTAAATCTCCTCAAACCTAACATTTCAACTGGAATCTAATTAGTTTAGACACACCCTTGATCAGGTAGTTGCTGTATGGTTCCTGGATAAATTATGTTTGATTGCTTAAAAACAGGCTGTCTCTCTGTAGCCTTATAATTTAATCCTGAAATAATTTCACCCTTAAATTCTTCTGTCTGAGTCTGAATTTCTCTATAATTTATGTTGACAGGTTTGTCTAAAGCTTTTATCTTGCCACTTAAAATGACCATCTTTTTTAATAGTAAAATAAAGATAATTAAAAAAATAAATATGCATAATTGATTTTACATCCAATCAACAATAATTTTCTCATGTAATTGTTCCATTTTCAGACTGCCTAATGTGTTATCAAACAAAGACCAAATTCTTCCACTGTAAAGATATTTTCTATTTTTTGTAATGTGGGAAAAAATTTTCTCTTTTAACTATTTTCTCCCTTTAAGATATCTGATATCTTAATTGACTTACCAAGTCTGCGTACAACAGTACAAATCTGACGGAATTTCACAGCAGTTACCCAGAGTGGTTGTAGTCTGAGATGGGAATCCAGAGAGAGAAAGAGAGACAGAGACAGACAGAGACAGAGAAAGAAAGCACCTACTACCTCCCAGGAGAAGAGAAAAAAGCTAAAAGGTAAAGTCTAGCCATGTGCTCTGGCTTGAGCCATTTGAAGCCTGAGCCATGGGTCTGTAAGTGGTGTAGCTGCTAAGAGCTCCAGACTTTTTAAGTTCTGGCCATGTGCACTGGAGATCTGGCCATAAGTAGCTCCAGCTGCGTGTATCCACACCACTTGTAGCTACAGTCGAGTGCAGCTCTGGTTGCTTATAGCCGGACCACTTGTAGCTCCAGCCTGGGCCTGTAAACTCTGTCCTGTAAGGCCACTAATGGTTTTTTAATGAATTCTTGCTACGTGGTCACCAAATATATACAAATTTCTAAACTCTCTTATTAAATGAGAAACACAGAGCCAAATACAAGGGTAATAGCCAAAGAGATCAGAGAAATAGTGAATAGCCATGACTAGCCTTAGCTTACCACCACACCATAGCTTCCCCAGAGAGCTTCTACCGGTCTAACATAAGGAGAAAGGCAGAACAGAGGAGACCCTGCCAGCTGCCACCATGAGAATCAAGACATAAAGATACCTGTAAGCCAAGAGCTGTGTAGCAAGGTATAGACTTATAGAAATGGATTAATTTCAGTTGTAAGATCTAGCTAGCAAGAAGCTTGAGCCATTAGGCCATACAGTTTTAATTAATATAAGCTTCTGAGTGATTATTTTATAAGTGGCTGCAGGACTGTACAGCATGCAAGCCAGGTGGAACCAGGAAATTTTCAGTCACAGGGTTTCTCTGTGTAACAGTTCTGGCTGTCCTGAAACTTGCTTTGTAGACCAGGCTAGCCTCACAGAGATTTACCTGCCTCTGCCTCCCAAGTGCTAGGATTAAAGGTATGTGCCACCAGCAGCAGCATTTTTAGTGTATTTTTAGCATAATTTAAAATCTTTTGGCCTCACACACATAATGCATATAAATAAAAATAGATAAACCTTTAAAGTAAAATAGAAACAAGTCTCCCAAAACAATCACCACCACAGCAAAACTAAACACCTACCCCATCAAATGAAAATAAGGTAATATACTCTAAGAGGTTTTTTTGTGTTGGGGGTCCTTTGAGACAGGGTCTTGCTATGCAGCCCTGTCTGGCCTGAAACTCACTATGCATTGTGTGATATTTTGGATTACATTCTGATGTTCCCAAGACTGTCAATGAAAATTTGCCTTTAATCAGAGGACAGAGCTAGCTACTAGCTGACCAATGTTAACCATAGATCTTTTGGAGGACTGAGGACAGATAGACAGGAAGTAGTAGGATGTGGTTTAGAGAGGGTCTCAGCCATTTTTGTATCAAGGAATGTGTGTGTGTGTGTGAGGTTTATCCCATCTGAATCTGTCTTATTTTGTATCTATTGCTTTAAACTGCAACATAGCTAGGGCAGACACATGAGGCATGAAGTAGAAAGCTGTTTTTGGCTTCATTATTGTGTGTTTAGAAGCCATTTTTAAACTATTTAGGCTTTATGGAAATTTGAGAGCCCCATGTTGATATGCCATATGTAGTTGTATGTTTGCTCTGGTCCCACCAAGCCTCTGCAGTCCCGTGGCCCACTTATAAAATAATCACTCAGAAGCTTATATGAATTATAACTGCTTGGCCCTTAGCTCAGGCTTACTACTGACTAGCTCTTACACTTAAAATAACCCATAATTCTTATTTATATTTTGCTGTGTGTGGCTTGGTACCTTTTCTCAGTTCTACCTTGTCATATTGCTTCCTCTGTGTCTGGCTGGTGACTCCTGACACAGCCCTCCTCTTCCCAGAATTCTCCTCATCTCTCACCCCACCTATACTTCCTGCCTAGCTACTGGCCAATCAGCATTTTATCAACCAATCAGAGCAACACATATTCACAGCATGCAGAAAGAACGACATCCCACAGCATGTACACAATGTGTTTTGATTTTGCCCATCCCTTCTTACCTCCATACAACTCCTCTTGGGACCTACCACCCTTGTTGTTAGATCCTGACATTACTCGGTCATTCCCTTGTTTTTATGGCCTTCCGGGTGGCAGTTTCACTGATAATTTTTCAAGCTTTCTATATGGGCATTGAATAATCTGCTTCATAACCATTCATTTCTTATCCTTTTGCTCATTTGAAGCTTATTTTAGAATGCTGTCTTTGGATGTCTTTTTATTCATTGAACTTTCAGTGCTTCTAGAAAATCTCTTTATATGATCAGGAACATTACATTTAACTATGAATGCATTGATAAAAAAATATCAAAAGTATGAAGTGTGTTCCTGAACTTGCTTGAGGAAGGACTTTGCCCCATTACCATTTAAAGAGTGAGATCTTGGGTTCTCAAAGTCATGTAAATATGGATAGCACTTATAGGGTCTTAACCAATGTTTTCATTCTCTGACTTACTGACATTTCTTATTATTTGTGTGTATGTGTATGATGTGTTCATGTATGTGGATATATAGAGGTCAGAGGTTAACATCAAGATTTCATTGTCATTTTCCACCTTTGAGACAGGTTTCTCACTGAATCTGGACCTTACCATTTAGCCTAGATTGGCCATCAAGACCTCCAAGTTCTTTCTGTCTGTGCCATCCACTATTTAGGTTCCAGGCATGTGCCACCATAGCCAGCTTTTTCATGGGTGCTGGGAGGGTCTAAGCTCAGTTCCTCTACTTGATCAAAAAGCACTTTCCACACTGAGCCATCTCCTCAGCCCTCTTTCTGACATTTCTGAACAATATCCTACTTTGTGAACTCCTAATTAGGCCTCCTACAGTGGTATAGTAATGGCCCTTGATCCCATCACTTGAACTGAAATGTTTGCTAGCCAGTTCTCCATCTTTCTTGGTATCAACTATATTAAAGTGAAATCATAAAACCATCACCATGTAAACATGGAGTAAATTGAAATATTGTTTCCTAAAAGAAATGAAAATCCATTTAGTTTAATGAACTCTTATAATTATGTAGTCATTTATTTTTTTAAGTTATACGAAGTAGTGATTTTTGTTGTGGCATTTTCATACTATGTACCATGATGCTCCAATGTTCTAATTCATCCTTCTTACAAACAATTTTGAGTGCCCATGATATAAAGGAATTCTTGTAGGCATGATAAGTCATGACTGGGCAAATTAAGTGACTTTTGAGAGGACCATAACACACATAAACACACACACACACACACACACACACACACACACACACACACACACAAACAAAAAATAATCTTTTGCTTCTTTCCAGAGAGTGGGCCATGGTGATGACAACCATGCAGATGCTGACCGATCACCTATATTTCTTCAGTTTATTGATTGTGTTTGGCAGATGACAAGACAAGTAAGAGATTTCAAGTATATTTCTGACCTATTATAGTTTTTGATTAAAATATATCTCATAGTTGAAAATTAAATTTCCATTGCTATTTCATTCAAAATGAGGGTGTATATGTGTTAAAAATCGGTCCTTCTGTTACCCAATACAGTTTAAGTATTCTCAAAGAGAATTCTCATTCACTTAAAGATGTGAACATAAAAGTAGAAACAATTTTCTTCTGCCAGTGGTTTTGGTCAATCCTTTTATCCATGAACTGTGCAAATTAAGGCCCAAATCCACAATTAATTCTGCTTCTACCTTTTCCCCTTTGTCAGTCCTCTGCTGAGCACTTACTCTAAGATTTCATCCCACCTTAGAACTGTTGGCTAAATGAGTCAGTCCAGGGCATCTGAGAATCTTCATACTCTGCTCCAGGCCATAGCCCTTCACACACCAGAGTCACTGAGACAAATGAGTATATAAGAGCCAATAACATAGAGGAAGCTTGGGAGCTTTTTGTCCTCCTAAGTTGTGGTTTTAGCTTTGTAACTCCACTGAACAAGACTCTGGTAAGCAAGGATATGAACAGGGATTCCCCATTCCTTGAATTAATCAAGCCCTGTAGCTCCACTTTAAATAGGGCCCATTCAGACATCCCCTAATCTCTAATATCCAAATCTGAGATTAAAATCTTAGCCTTGGTATAGGAGACTGTGCCAGACACATGAACTTGGACCCAGAAAGGAGAGAAAAGGCAGAGAAGTTTTCCCAGTGTGTGCTGTTCTGCCTGGCTTGAGTGGGAGTAAGTTGGAGACAGAACCAGGGCCTGTTCCTGTGCATCTGTGAGAAACTCCTGGCCATCTTCAGGGCTCCTCCAAATGCCTTGATGTTCATGTTTGATGTTTCTGAAAGCCTTTTCAAACTTCTCAGAGGATATTTATCTCCTTACTGTGGAAAGCCATGAATTATCATCCTTGTTTGCTGACTGTGGGCTACTGTTACTGGTAGAAGTGTGTTGGGATGACAAAATACTCAGCTGCCATCATGGTATAGACTGCTTCCCAGCAGCATCTCCTGGGAACTTAGTGGCGATACCAGCTCTAGACACACTACAGACCTGTTGATGCTCAAAGCTAGAGCCAACACTCTGGGGCTCCCAAGCCCTCCAGGTGCTTCTGATGTTTGAGGACACAGTGTTCCTTGAGTTTTAAATGGACTTGTAATAAAAACCTGAAGCCAGATATTGGGGTAAATGCTGAAAGATCAGAGGGACAAAGGAACATGCCACTGCCACATCCCACTTCTACTCCATGAATCCTCTAACTTAATGCCTCTGAGTCCTCAGCCAAAAGGCTTCCTCAGCTGAAAGGGATGCAGCTGTAAAGGCTCTCAGCTGAGAAGGGCTTCAGCTAAAAAGTCTCAGGCAAAAAGCTTCAGCCAAAAAAAGGGGCTTTAGTTCTTGTCTCCTCACATCTTATATACCTTCACCACCCAACCATATTACTTCCTTCCTAGTGCTGGGATTTAAGGTATGTGTGCTTCCCAAATACTGGTAGCAGAGCCATGAGATCTCAAAGGCTGGGATTAAAGGTGTGAGATTCCCAAGTACTGGGATTAAAGGTGTGTGCCACCACTGCCTGGCTATGTTTCTCTCCTAGACTGAGTCAATCTCATGTATTCCAGGGTGGCTTTGAACTCACAGAGATCCATCTGGTGTGCTAGGATTAAAGGTGTGTGCCACCACTACCTGACTTCTATGTCTAATCTAGTGGCTTGTTCTGTTCTCTAATCTTCAGGTAAATTTTATTAGGGTACACAATATATCACCCCAGCACAGTGCTAGACCAGCCCAGCTGGAACTTGAATCAGAACATGAATCTGTGGTGATATTGTCTTCCCCAATATAGTACACCCTAATAAACGTATCTAGGGGTCAGAGAACAGAACAGCCAAAATATTAAACATAGAGGTTAAGCAACGGTAGCACACACACCTTTAATACTACCATTTAGAAGGCAGAGATCCATCCAGATCTCTGTAAGTTCAAAGCCACACTGGAAACAGCCAGGCATGATGACTCACACCTTTAATCCCAGGAAGTGATGGCAGAAAGCAGAAAGGTATATAAGGCGTGAAAACCAAGAACTAGAGCTTGGTTAAGCTTTTAGGCTTTTGAGCAGCAGTTCAGCTGAGATCCATTTGGATGAGGACTCAGAGGCTTCCAGTCTGAGGAAACAGGATCAGCTGAAGAACTGGCAAGGTGAGGTTAGCTGTGGCTTGTTCTGCTTCTCTGATCTTCCAGCATTCACCCCAATACCTGACTCCAGGATTGTTTTTATTAATATGACCCTTTAAGATTCATACTACATGAATCCCCTGAATGTGAATCAGTGACTGTATCCTGAAGTTTGCAGAGCTGCTTTTTTGATGCTATGAGTTCACAGACTATGAGGATCAGCCCTACCTTTCAAAAATGAGAAACAAGGGGAAAGGATTTGGAATAGATCTTACAGACCATCACTTGGAACAGGCTCTTACCATCTTAGCATCCGCAAGCTGCCAGGTGTCTTATGTTAACTGGGTTCCATGTCATAGAGGATTAAAAATAGTAGGTCTGAGGGTAGCATGCCCAAGTGAAAGATAACAGAAATGACAGGCTGAGAAGGCCAAGATGCTGGATGGAAGTCCTTCTTTTTATGGTATCCTACTAATGACAAAACTTAGTGGTTGTTCCATTCAATAAAAGAAAGCATGAAACACATTTAAGAAAAATTACCTTAAAATTTAAATGGAAAAATTGATAACCATCTCATGGATATGAACTAGCTCATTTTCCCCAAATGCTTCTGAACATGCACATTGGCATGCATATGTGTGTCTATCCTTTCAAATTGACCTCCATTTCTCACACTGATTAGTGCTTATTTTTACTCCAAATTTGTTACTTTGTGCTGCTTGTTGGTTTTTAAGAAAGAAAATAAGATGTTTGGGTGGATTAGTTCAGGAGCTTTTCACAACTCTTTGATTCTGTTCATTAAATGTGTGTGTAATTTTCCTTAAAATAACATTAATACATAAGGAGAGGAGATAAGTGTTAAGAGTTTATCTATAAGTCAAAAACTGATTTTTACATGGAACAAGCTAGTACAATATGTGTCCATGTAATATGATTTGTTTATTTTTCATTTGCTTACTACAAATTGAGTTCAATCAGTATAAAGTCAGAAAAAAAATCTCAGAATACAATGAGCTGTTTTGTGTGTTGACAAACTATTACAAAAGGAACTAGGGAAATGCTTGAGGGATTCTTTATCATCTCAGAAACTTTCTAGAGCATCTATAGTTTAAAGGAACAGTTACCCTTTGAGATAACTCTTGATTCTTTTGTTCCTCAAAAATACATTATGATAGATTTTTGAGACTACATTTGAGGTAAATTATATAGTCTCTGGATGATGACAGGAAAACAAACTACTGCTTATAGAAACTTAATCTTCTGTTTGCAATTCTCTGGTAATACCACTGTCCCTACTGAACTGTATCCTGAATTATTTATGGCAACAGTGCTCTTTGTGCAATTATCATCTTGACTCAGCCACCCAGTAGGTCTAGATGAACTGCGCCTTGCCTACTTTGTCTTCACACAACTGGCACCCAGTAGGCTACACTAAAGCTTGTAGTTATTGGAACTAGAACACACCTACTTAAGCTTCCAGGTCCATAATATAGACTTCTAGAGTAAGTATAAATATTCAGTGTCTCCATTGGCTCAGGCTGCTATCCTATGTACTAATCTAACAACAGTTAGGAAACCTGTGTCAGTGATCCTGGTTGTCACTCAAGAGATGTTAAGATTAGACATCATAGTATGCAAGCATCACTTTGACTGGATAATATAAATTGTTTCTTTTAACAGTACTAGGGATTGAATCAGAGCCTTGCACTAGACAAGTACTAGTGATTGAATCAGAGCCTTGCACTAGACAAGTACTAGTGATTGAATCAGAGCCTTGCACTAGACAAGTACTAGGGACTGAATCAGAGCCTTGCACTAGACAAGTACTAGGGATTGAATCAGAGCCTTGCACTAGACATAACTGAAATACTTGCTCCCTGCCTAAGAATAGATCTTTAGTGTAAACTGACTTGATGCAAATATGATAGGTACTTCTGTTTATTTGCTTTTGTTACAGCTTCCTTTGCTACATTCAACAGAGTATATTTCAGTGTTTTAAATTATAACTTTGGCACATGGTAGGCACTCAGTATAGGCCTGCTGCTGAGATCATTATTATTTCCAGATGTCTCATGGGTGCTAAGTGTCTGTTACTGGCTGGAACCTGTTGGCAGGCAGTGCTAATAATCTTCACTGAAATTCTGAAAATCCACATTATGAATTACCTAAAACAACTGAGGTGACCATGTGGTTTTTCTTCTTTAATATGTTAATAGGACTAAATATAGTATTGGATTTTTTTTTATATCATTTATTTTCATTGTGAAACCAGGCTTACATTTCTAGGATAAACCAGACTTGGTCACGTAATATTACACCCTTTTTATATACTACTAGATTCAGTTTGTTTACACATTGGTGCTGATTTAGAAGTATGAGCTCATGGGGTTGTATTTGTGGGAAAGTTCTTAAGTATGAGTAGTCTCTAATACACATATAGAGCTAGTCACATATTCTGTCCCTCTTGAATCACTTTTGATAAATGTTGAACCTGGGGAGCTCTTCCTCACTCTGTGGCCTGCAATGTGCCTCTAGGCAAAAAGCAGGTCTAATAACAGTGCTTTCCTCATTGACTTGTCTTCTCTCAAGGGCCACAGTTCCATGTTGTCTACTGCCAGTATCAAAAAGACATGTGGTTTGTGTATTTTATCCATCTGTCTAGTTCTTTCTGGCAGAAGGATAACTCTGGGCTGTGTTCTACCCTGTGAGAAACTGGAAGCTATCTAGTTTTTTTTTTTTGGTTACTGAAGAGCACAACAGATTTTGTTGGTTATAGTTGTTTCTTTCTTTCTTTCTTTCTTTCTTTCTTTCTTTCTTTCTTTCTTTCTTTCTTTCTTTTTGTTTTTGTTTTTGTTTTTGTTTTTTGAGACAGGGTTTCTCTGTGTAGTTTGCACCTTTCCTGGAACTCACTTGGTAGCCCAGGCTGGCCTTAAACTCACAGAGATCCGCCTGGCTCTGCCTCCCAAATTCTGGTATAGTTGTTTTTTAAACAGACATATCAACTCAGACTTGAAATTCTCAATTAGTTAAATTTTGCATGTACTGTTTGCCATTTAATCTGGCCATATTCCATATTGTAGTCCATCTCTTTCTTTCACAAATAAGTGATATGTTTTTGTTTTAGAAATCAGACTTCAAGACTAAACTTTATTTTTCTCTTCATTTAAGTTCCCTTCAGCATTTGAATTTAATGAATTATTCTTGATTACAATTTTGGATCACCTCTATAGCTGTCTTTTTGGAACCTTCTTGTGCAACTGTGAACAACAGCGCATCAAAGAGGTAAGTATATTTACTTCCCCTATTCCTCAGGCACCTGTCCTAGTAAGGTCTACCAGAAGGGGGCCTGAATGGAAAGAAGACTTGGCTCCTTATCCTACTACTGCTTGTAAATGGTACAGAGTAGTAAGTAGGAGAGATGCCCTAGATGCCTTTCCAAGGTTTTAGCAGTCTGATCATAGGTGTCTAATACTTGTAGAAGCAGGAAGTCAACAAGCCCACAGCTCTCTAAGGTGTTAGACAAAACCATACTTCCATAGCTCAGTTTGATAGAACCCTGTTAACTTTTTAAAAAAGATTTTAATTTATATGTATAAGTATGGTGCCCTAGGGAGCCAGAAAAGAGCATCAGATTCCCTAGAGCTGGAGTTCTAGACAGGATAAGCCATCATGTGGGTGCATGGAACCAAACCCCAGGTCCTCTCTTAGAGTGGCATTTGTTTTTAAAAGCTGAGCAATCTCTCTAGCCCTCCTGTTAACTTCTTAATTTTAAAAAGGGGGCATTCAATAGTAAATACAATGGCATGTGAACTGAATGTCAATAAAGATATTTAAAGTAAAACAAAGGAAGCCTACAACTGCAGAATGAAATCTATGAACTGCATGTATCTTTACCAATTTTTGTAAAATAGGGAGTACAAGATTTATTCTTCATTTTTTTTAAAAAGAACTCAACATAGATTACATAACACAGAATTTACTCATCTGAAGTATATAGTTCAGTGTAATCTGATATTTAATTCCATAAATATTTCTATTACCAGTTATTCTCCATCCACCTGGCACCTAGAAATCACTAACCTGTCAATTCTGGACATTTCCTATAAATGGACTCATACAATAGGTACATATTTGTGAGTGACCTGCTTTACCTAGTGTAAAATTTCAAGGTTCATTCATATGCCAGCCTATTACCTTTTTTTTTTTTTTTTTTTTTTCCGAGACATGGTTTCTCTGTGTGGCTTTGTGCCTTTCCTGGATCTTGCTCTGTAGACCAGGCTAGCCTCGAACTCACAGAGATCCACCTGCCTCTGCCTCCCGAGTGCTGGGATTACAGGCGTGCGCCACCCCCGCCCGGCTCAGCCTATTCCTTTTTATGGTTAAGCAATATTCCTTTATGTGAATAGAGTACATTTTGTGTGTCCATTCATCAGGTGATAGATACTTCAATTTTTTTTTCTTTTTGTGGCTCTTTTGAATAATGTTGATATAAGCATTCATGTACAAGTTCCATTTCTCTGCTGTGTATTTTCTCTCAGTATGTGCCTAAGAATGGAGTTGCGGGATCATGCAGTGACTCTGACCTTTTGTAGAACCCCCATTATTTTCCAAAGCAATTGCACCAATTTACATCCTTAGTAGTAATATTCTGCAAGTTTTAGTCTCCCCATATTTGCTGACACTTACTATCTTTCTTTTAAAAAATAACCATTCTAGTAGATAGTGTGATATAGTTTTTTGTACATTTCCCTAATGATAAATGATCTTGGGCATCTTCTCATGTGATCATTTGACATTTATTTGTTTTCTGTGGGAAATATCTCTTTAGTTCTTTGCCCATTTTTCAACTAGGTTATTTGTCTTTAAAAAATCTTGACTTGTCAGTTCTTTATACATTTTTATATACAAGTCACTTTTATATGATTTGTGAATGTTTTTCTCTCATCTGTGGGGCTTTCCAATGTCTTTATAGTATACTTTGAAGCACAAAAGTGTTTAACTTTGATGACATCTGATTTATTTTTTTATGTTTTTTGTTCTTTTGATATAGCTAAGAAAACATTGCTCAAACCAAGGCCACCAAGATTTGATCCCGTTTTTCCTCTGAAAATGTTATAGTTTTAGCTCTTACATTTAGGTCTATGATCCACTAAAAGTTATTATTTGTGTATAGCATTCACAAAAACTCCAACTCTATTCCTTTATGTTGTCTGTCTAGTTGTCACAGTACTGTTTCTTGCAAAGACTGTTCCCCCCCAAGGAATTATGTTATCCTTGTGGAAAATCAGTTGAATGAAGCTGTGCATGGTAATGCATACCTTTAATCCCAGTACTTGGGAGGAAGAGGCAGGTGAATCTCTGAGTTCAAGGCCAGCCTGGCCTACCAGAATGAGTTCTAGGACAGTCAGGGCTACACAGAGAAACACTGTCTCAAAAAACAAAACGAAACAAAAAATCAGTTGACTGTAAATGTTGCATGAATTCATTTCTGTACTCTATTCTGTTTCCTTGATCTGTATGTCTGTTTTGATACTAGCAACACTAGTATTTATTATTATAGTAATCATGAAACTTCCCACATCTTCATTTTTCAAGATTGCTTTGGCCACTCTGGATCCTTTGACTTGTTAGTAATGTTTCTTTTATAAATAACATATGTAAATAATGACGTAGTCATAATTCTATGAGAATCCTATAGGTTTATAGTTCCTGTGAAAAATATACCTCATAGAGAGAAGGCAGTCCCATGTGCTCCAGAATGGTACAACATTTACTTGGTTTTACTTTTTATTCAAGTGACTTTTTCAACTTTTAATCCATTGTTTAATGGTTATCTGCCCCATTGTTACCACACATTTGTTTGTTTTTATTCAGATGAACAAATCTAATTGTTACAACATTTCTAAAGTATATACTGTAAAATTGAAAGGGAGATATAATGTGATGGAAATATAAAGCTTTTCCAGCATGCCACCATGGTGTTTTTCTGCAGATAGCCATGTCATTACAGGGGATTCTAAATCCACATTTGACTCACATTTCTGAATATAAAGAGTCACAAAACAAACATCAATCCAGAATAAAACATCTGTTTGTTACTGATGATCCTGATTATCCTGTAGATGCTAGAAAGTTTTTATTCCACCTTCTTACAGATAAAGTTACCACATGTTGCCTAACTTCAACACTATATTTTCCTGGGACAGCCCACATGTCATATGTAGCACGAGGCTGTGCATAGCTTGAGGGGTGGACCTTAGTGAATGTGCATAGATTTTTCAGTGTTTTAATTCACTTCATTATCTAAATTCTTCCCTTTATGAAATATTAATCCTTGAGTCTATGGAGAAGAACTTATTTCAATGTACTGCTCTTTTCTTTTTTAGGATATATATACAAAGACTATATCTTTATGGTCTTATGTCAATAGCCAGCTAGATGAATTTTCAAATCCCTTCTTTGTTAATTATGAGAACCATGTGTTATATCCTGTTGCTAGTATGAGTCACTTGGAATTGTGGGTAAATTATTACATACGATGGAATCCACGGATGAGACCACAGGTAATTTTCTGTTCTTCTTTTCATAAGAGTATGTCTTTCTTTCAAAACAAAGTTAGTGTTGTAAAAATGTGTATATAGTAGATACTGACATATTGAAGGTCTTTTGCCCCTAGAATTCAAGGTTCCATCTTTTGTGTTCCCATTCTAGGAGGTTCCTCACATATCAACCCTGATACCAATTGCTGACTTAGAGTTCAATCTCTTATATGTCTGCCTTATACTAGCAAAATGGTAAACTGTATCATCCCTTGCTGTGTTCAGTTATGAATCTTATAAATTGTGGAGAGTTATTGTGAGTGGCACGGTACCTCCCTCTGCTAGTGTGGATATGGAGGCAGTGAAGGCCTGTGAAAAATGCTCTGAGATTCACTTAGAATGTAATAGAAAGAAGGTGTGTGATAAGTTGTAGGTCAGGTACAGCTTGAAAGAGGAGTAAAGTTTCCTCACCCTGCTACATTATTTCATAGTAAAGTAACATTTTTTGAAATTGAAAAAAAAAAAAGGTACAGTACCCAATAGAGGCCAGTCAACCAAGCCTCTCACTGTAGACAAAATTCTAAATGGTCTTATTAAGTAAAAAACATGGAGCCAAATATAGGGGTAAAAGCCTTAGATCAGAGAACTAGGGAAAGCCACCAGCCAACCTTACCTCACCAACTCTGCAGCTTCCAAGTGCATGACTTCCTGTGTACCCATACCTTTATTGCCTTGCTGTTCGGCCCTCTCATTGGCTATCTTAGCCCAGCTACCTCTCTTCTTCTTCCAACACAGCTCTGTCACTTTCTGTCTGTCTGGACAGACCTCGAGACCACTATGGTTGGTACTAGGATTAAAGGCATGTGTCACCATGCTTGGCTCTGTTCCCTAGTATGGCCTTGAAAACAAAGAGATTCTGCCTGCTAAGGGATTAAGGGCATGTGCTGCCTGACTTCCTATTTACTTAAAATGGCTGGTCTTTCCCCCCTGATCTCCAGGCAAGCTTTATTTATTAACATACAAATAAAATATCACCACATTTCAGCACAGCACAAATAAAATATCACCATATTTCCCCCTTCTATTTTAATGAAAAGAAAAAAGGAAAAAAGTTATAGCTAATACAAGAGAAACTATATACAATAAGTATAATAACTATATACAATATATAAAGCAATAAATACATCAACATTGTCTAATCCATTTGCATTGACAAATTTAGAGAAAATATTCCACTATCTATCCTATTTTGGTGAGTCCAAAATGTACCTAATTCACTTTCTATCCTATCTTGTATTACTAACAGAAAATTATCTTATAATAGCTTTCAAACTTATACATTTTACACCTCCTTAGTGAGTTTCTTTTCTGAATTTCTTAACCAGTAAAATTCTTACTACAACTATCTAATCTTCAGCTCCCTCAGAGACCCAAAAAGGAAATAATATTACCTAGTAAAAGAGGAAGTACAAACAAGCAACTTCCAAAAAAATGTGAGTTGACAGAAACAGCCAGCTGCCTGGACAGTCACCCAAAGTTTCTCTGCAATGTTGGGGCATTGTATTCATCTTAAATGCTTAGCATATATGAGAGACGCATTTGTGAAACAGGATATACACAAGGCCTACAGTTCAACCTCATATTCGGTGTGAAAATTCCATGTACCACATAAACTTGAATTCTTCCAGTGTCCTATCATGATTCAGCATTTTAAATTCTGGAAATTGCTGATGTTTTTACAATTTGGTTGCCCATTCTTCTTGGCTTGTGGGCAGCTTCATCTCTTTTACTAAATGCCAGTCTACCATTGAGAGGTTAGACTCCGTTAGCCTAGTTACTCCTTCAAGAATAACTGTTTCAGCTACTGTTTCACTGGACACCAGAAGCCAGTGGTCTATTGCCTGTTCAGCTGCCTTCAAAGAAAGGGGCACTGTACCTTGTCTGGATTGCCGAGGTCACTTGAGCAATGGTACCATATTGTCCTGCCCTCAGAGGATGCCTGTGGCCAAAGCTACAACCACACTTGTCTTGGCAAGGATCAGTAGTTCTTTGTTTTGTGTACTGTTTGTCCAATTTGGATAGCAAATTGTCAGCAGTCAATGCGAGGGCACTTTGTTGCCCAGTGGCTAACTTTTGCCACAATGAAAGTTAATTCCATATTCAGTTTCTGCAATGCCCATATCTTCCCTGAAGTAAATTGGTGCTGCCAGGAAGAGACATGTCTCATAGCCATAAAAAAGGAAAAAAAAACTATATTATTAAAACATTTTAAATGCCATATTCTGTAGACCTCTGAAGGGTTTGAAGATGACCAGTCTATCTAAATATATCTCTGCTTAACCTTGAAAAATACTTAATATGACTACAAGTTAGATTATAATATGTAACTACTAACTTGCATTTCTTTATATCCTAATAGTTGATAATAATAACATTCAAAGATTAGCAAATTGCATTACATTATTAAATGAATTGTATAGGTACAATATACTGAACAAATAGAAATATACATACAGCATTTTTAACAATATCAATCTCAAATATGTATCAATAGATACAATTTGTATACAATCTATAAAAATCCAATCCAATGTAAAATATTTAAAACTAGTACATGTCTTTTAAAAGTAGATTCAATAATCTACCTTTTTATCTATATCATATATATATATAAATATATATATATATCCTCTCTTTTTTCTTTTCAGAGTAGATTCACTAATCTACACTTTAATTTATCATTTCTATACACCCTTATTTCAGAGTAGATTCAGTAATCTACCTCTTATCTATATCCTTATTTTCTTTTCTTTACTTTTTTTTCCTAACAAGAATCTTAAATATTATCTCCTTTGTTTAACCTCTTTCCTGACCATTAACAATATAAACTTGTAACCAACCATCCTAAAAAATTACAATTATCCCAAATCAAAAACCCATTGAAAGACCAAAAACCACCTGCCCCACCTCTTGGGAATGTGGGCATAGTGCTCTTAAAATTGCTTCCTGCTGTTTGTGGGCAAAGGAATCATCAGGGGATCCTGAAAAGAAAAATTTGGGGTTAATTTTCAAGTTCTGGGAGAGGTAGCTGTATCATTTGTTGTCCATTCGCTGCATAATGCCGAAGTGCAGAGCTTACCTCAAGCCCTTGTTTAACTAGTCTATGAAGCTAGATCATCTCAGCTACCAATATTGAAATTATTCTGAGCAGTTTATAGTCCAAAGCCAATCTTTGGGTGATGTTTGTCAGCTTAGTGGTAATATTTTTCATGTGGAATCGTCATTGTGGGGCCCCATCATCTTTCTGGAGACTTCAAATCCAATGTTAAACCTGGTCATGATTCCCTGCAGAAAACTGATAGAGACCTGAACACAAAAACATGTATAGGCAGCTAAATGAAGCCTCTTTTCTAGAATTAGTTAGTACACTATATGACCATTAATATCATAACAAAAGTTTTAAATAAATATATATATATTATAAATTTTGATATAAAATCCATAACTTAAGAAAAGTTTAAAGAATCAAAATAGAACCAAAGAATTGAGATTAGTGGCAATAGAATAGTCCCTAAATTTATTGGTTTTCTTCTGTCACATATCAGATGGCTCTTTCTTCTGACATGATAAAAGAGATTTTGTATTATTCTTTTAACAACAAACTTTGGTTTAGAGAAGGAGAGAGCCATTCTCCAACTCCAAAGCCAGATTTAATTTTTAATTGAACTGGGACTACAAAAATACCATTTGTGTAAACTGTCTGTAGAGAAGAGCAGAAACAAGCCTTTAGGAAGATTTATGAAATTTTATAGATGATATACTGGTAGGTCAATTTACTCTTTTTCTTGGGAATTTTTTTTCTGGAAGATTTGTCCCTTTTTCTTCAGATGTCTCACTTGTCCACTGTTCTTCAGATTTCTTAGCCTTCATTTTCCTGAAAGACAAACACAAAAACCCTTTCTCAAGCCTAACTTTGTGGAGGTTCCTTTTGGCAAGTTCTATCTGATTAAATGAAAAGCATTTGTTAGTGGTATAAGTTAGTTTAAATCGAATGGTCATGCTGGTTGATGAACTATCACTCTTCTAATTAAGAGGTCTCTCTTGTTCAAATTGAACCTATGTCAATTTTGATGGTATTCATAGCTTATCTTCTCCTGTGTAAACAAAATCAAAAGGTCATCCAAAATGTAACACATACTCTGCTTTCCATTCTAAGGTCAGCACATCTTTAAAGTATATAGGTTGATTTAATTCTGTAGGTTTTTTTTTCTGTTATCCAAAGTCTCTTCACAGCTGTTGTTCCTTTCTCATTATCATTGAGAAAATTCAAAGTTAATAGAGCATTATGTAATCTACTTCTGGGGGATTTTGTTACCCCTTTCTGTTTATTTAGCACATCCTTTAGAGTTCGATTTGGCCTGTAGGATTATGTGGTATACCTGTAATATGCTTTATATTGTAATAAGCAAAAAACTGTTTTATTTTAGCAGAGACATATGCTGGAGCATTGTCAGTTTTAATTTGTGCAGGTATACCCATGATGGCCATAACTTCTAGCAAATGAATGATTACCGAATCAGCTTTTTCAGAACTCAATGCAGTTGCCCATTGAAATCCTGAATATGTATCAATAGTGTGTTGTACATATTTCAGTTTTCCAAATTCTGCAAAGTGAAACACATCCATCTGGCAGATTTCATTCCTCTGAGTACCCTTTGGATTACATCCTGCTGGTAGTGGAGTCTGATTGTAAAAAGAACAAGTAGGACATTTCCTTACAAATTTATTGGCTTGTTGACAGGTTATGGAAATTCCTTTCTTAAACCCTTATTATTGACATGATGTTTTTTATGAAATTCTGAGGCATCAAGAACATTTCCTATTAATAGTTTATCGTTCTTGTCATTACCTTGTGCTAGAGGTCCTGGCAGATGCATATGGGATCAGATGTGAATTATATATAAAGGATGCTTCATATTCCTGATTATATCTTGTAACTGATTAAATAACAAAAGTTAATTCTGACTCATCATGGATAAATTCTGCAGTCTCAATATGTAAATCCACCCTTTCATCATACTGGGTGTCAGTAACTTTGTTGAGAGGTTCTGAAAAATCCATTAATACCAACAGCACAGCATAAAATTCCAATTTTTGAACTGAATTATTGTGACTTTGAACCACTTTACTTAAATTTTCTGACTTGTAACCTGCCTTTCCTTGTTTGTTTACATCTGTATAAAATGTAGGTGCTCCAGATATGGGTGTTTCCCAAACAATTTGAGGCAGAATCTAATCATCTCTCTTTATAAGTTGAATTCTATCACTTTGGGGATATTTGGTGTTAATCTCCCCAAAAATATTACTACAAGCTGTTTGCCAAGGTTCACTTTCTGCCCATAATTTGTCAGTATCCTCCTTAATTAAAGGTATGACAATTTCTGCTGGGTCTATTCCTGCTAATTGACAAAGTCTCAATTTTCTTTTTAAAATCAAGTCAGAGATCTTTTCCACATAAGTTTTTAAATTTTTACTCTTTATTTAGTAGAAATATCCATCCCAATATAATATCTTTCCTCTGCATTAAAATTCCTGTAGGAGAATGCTTAGAGGGTAAAATAACCAAAATTTAATCAAGCTTTGGATCCACATGATCCACATGCCCTTCCTGTACTTTCTTTTCCACCAAGGCCAATTCTTTCTCAGCTTCAGGTGATAATTCTCTTGGACTATTTAAGTCCTTGTCACTTTCTAAGGTTTTGAACAAATTACTCAGTTCTTCATTTTTTACCCCAGCAATAGTTTGTAGATGGGAAATGCCTCTGAATAATCTTTGAAAGTCATTAATCAATCTGTAATCAATCTCTCCTAATTTGCACCTTTTGGGGTCTATTTTTTTGTAGATGTATTTTATATCCTAAATAGTTCATAGAATCTGTTCTTTGTATCTTTTGTTTTTTCAGGAACAATTTGTAATCCCCAAAAAGGCAAAGTTTTCTTTACTTCTTAAAACACTCTTTCTAAAGTATCTGCGTTTGAATCAGGTAGTAAAATATTGTTCATGTAATGATAAATTATAGATTTATATAGGAACTTGTTTACATATTACTTCCAATGGCTATCATACTCAATATTGGCACAGTATTGGGCTATTCAACATTCCCTGTGGGAGAACCCTCCATTGATATCTTTTGACTGGCTGAGAATTATTATAGGTAGACACTGTGAAGGCAAATCTTTCTCTGTCCTTTTCTTATAAGGGTATTGAAAAGAAACAGTCTTTTAAATCAATAACTATAAGAGGCCATCCTTTAGGTATTAAAATAGGCAAAGGAATCCCATATTGTAGAGAGCCCATTGGCTGAATTACCTTGGTAATTGTTTTTAAGTTTGTTACCATTCTCCATTTATCAGATTTCTTTTTAATAACAAATACAGGAGAATCCCAAGGGCTGGTTGATTTTTTTCAATATGCTGAGCATTTAACTGCTCTTATACCAGCTCTTTTAAAGCCTGAAGTTTCTATTTTGTTAGAGGCCATTGCTGAACCCATAAAGGCTTGTCTGTTAACCACTTTAAAGGTAGAGCTGTTGGTGTCTTTGAAAGATCAGTAGTTGTGCCTTGTTCTTGTACAATCTGGATGGCTGGTGACCACTTATTAGACTAATACCTTCTAATATTTCTCTCAGAAACATGTGTTTGTTTATGGTTTGTTCCTGAGGTTGGAGAAATATTAATCTGAGTATTCCATTGTTTTAATCAATCATGGCCCCATAAGTTCATAGCTATATTAGCCACATGTGGCTTTAATTTTCCTCTCTGTCCTTCTGTATCTATACCTTTGAGCCATCTTGTGCTCTGTTTCACCTGAGATAATGTTCCAATCCCTAACAGCTGAACATTTACCTCCTGAAGAGGCCAAGTTGGATCCCAAAATTCTGGTGCAATTATGGTCATGTCTGCCCCTATGTCTACTAAACCTTCCAAGAGACTGTCATTTATTCGTATTTTAACTTTGGTCTTTGTTCATTTATATAAGTTTGCCAAAAATTGCTTTATGCTTTCTCCTGAATTTCCTGTTCTCCGTACTACAGCTGTTCTGTCACCCTGACCAGCCTGGTTTATTCCAATAGGCATGTGGTTATTTAAAGGCTCTGAGAAGGGGTTTCTTCTGTGGTGGCAGGAAAGGACTGAACTGAGTTTGCTTTGGGTTCTGCATGAGGCCCCTCTGTGAGTTTCTCAAGGACAGAGGCAAAGTATTATCTTGTCTGTCCCTTGTTGATCTACATTTGTTGTCCAATGTTTACTCTTACCACACCTTGTGCATAATGCAGAAGGGAGGGTCATTCTGTTGCCATTGTTCCTTGAATAAACATCCTTGCTGTGAATGCCCTGTTTACATTCCCTTTTCAAATGACCTTGTTTACCACAACTAAAACATCTGACATTTTTCCTCAAAGCTTTTGATATAACCTCTCCTATCCACATATCATCATGGTCATGAGACTCAATATTAATTGTGTCCCTGATCCAATACTTCAAGGGTGCTGATCTAGCCTTTAATGGCCTGATTGTCCTTTTGCATGCAGCATTTGCATTCTCAAAATCCAAAGATTCAATTATTATCTGTCTAGCTTCTGAATTTAGTATCATTCTATTTACTGATGAAGACAGCCTTTGTAAGAAATCCTTGGAGGATTCTCTTGGGCCCTGGATAAACTTTTGTAAATGATTCAGTTTTCTTTCCTGCTTCCTCAATTCTGTCCCATGCATTCATGGCTGCCATGTGGCATAGAATTAATGTTTGGTTATCATATATACATTGTCTTTGTATATCAGCATATTCGTCTTCTCCAAGAATCTGATCCTGGGAAATTTCCACACCTCTAGTCCTAAGTCCCTGTTCTGTAGATTTAGCTTTCCCTTTAAACCAAATTTTCCTCTGTAAATGTGGACTGGCCTCTAGCACCACTGCACCTAATTCTTTCCAGCCCTGAGGTATAATTCAATTACAAGTTGACCACGGGTTTAACACCTGCTTTCCAAATAGAGAGTGCATGCCATTTGATACTATAGCTTCCTTAATTCTCCTTAAGCCTAACATTGCCACTGGGATCCCATTAGCTTGAACACAATCATCTGGCAGTTCCTGTAAGCTTACCAGGTAGATTAAAGTCTTGTCTGGTAACCTGAGGCTGATTCTCTGTAACAGTATAATTCAGTCCTGAGCTAAGTTCACCTTTAAATTCTTCTGTCTGAGTCTGAATTTCTCTATAAGGCATTGTAACAGGTTTTCTAAACTCAATCCTTAGTTAGGTTCACCATTAAATTCTTCTGTATGGGTCTGAATTTCTCTATGATTCATTTTAACAGTTTTTTCTAAAGCTTTTATCTTGGCACTTAAATTGACCAAACTTTTTAATACTAAAATAAAAATGATTAAACAAATAATATTAAGAATTGATTTTACATGCATCCCATCAACATTAATTATCCTCTCATTTAACTGTTCCATTTTCAGACTGCCTAATATGTTATCAAATAGAGACCTAGTTCCTTTCATGGTAAAAATGCCTCCCCCCCCCCTTTTTGGGTTTTTCAAGACAAGGTTTCTCTGTGTAGCTTTGCACCTTTCTTGGAACTCTCTGTAGACCAGGCTGGCCTCAAACTCACAGAGATCTGCCTGCCTCTGCCTCCAAAGTGCTGAGATTAAAGGCGTGCACCACCACCTCCTGGCTTCCCATTTTTTTTAATGTGGAAAAAATAATTCTCTTTTAACTAAGTTCACCCTTTACAATATCTTAATTGACTTACCAAGTCTGTCGACTGTGTAGAACAGTAGAAGTCTGAGAGAATTTCAAAGCAGCTAGTTAGTGTGTTGGCTGTCCAAAATGGGAATCCAGAGAGAGAGAGAGAGAGAGAGAGAGAGAGAGAAGAGAAGAGAAGAGAAGAGAAGAGAAGAGAAGAGAAGAGAAGAGAGAAGAGAGAGAGAGAGAGAGAGAGAGAGAGAGAGAGAGAGAACCTACTACTCACCAGGAGAAAAAAAATCTAAAGAAAATCTGGCCATTTGCTCTGGCCTGAGACGTGCAACTGAGCCTGAGCCAGGGACTCTGTAAGCCCACAAGCAGTCTGGCCATGTGCAGCATTCAGCTCCAGCAGAACTGGGACCTGCAAGGCCACAGGAAAGTGGCTTTTTTGTGAATTTCTGCCCCACATTGCATGCCAAATTGTGGATGAATTTCTAAATGGTCTTATTAAATAAAACACACAGAGCCTAATATGGGGGTGAAAGCCTTAGATCAGGGAAATAAGGAAAGCCACCAGCCAACCTTACCTCACCAACTCTGCAGCTTCCAAATGCATGTTACTTCCTGTCTGCCTACACCTTTATATGCCTTGCTTTTTTGCCCTCTTTGGCTCTCTTAACCCAGCTACCTCACTTCATCTTCCTACACAGCTCTGTCACTTTCTGTCTGTCTGTACAGACGACCAGACCTCTATGATTGGTACTAGGATTAAAGGCATGTGTTGCCATGCTTGGCTCTGTCCCTATTGTGGCCTTGAAAACACAGAGATTCTGCCTGCTTAGGGATTAAGGGCATGTGCTGCCTAACTTCTTGTTTACTTAAAATGGCTGGTCTTTCCCCTCTGATCTCCAGGCAAGCTTTATTTATTAATATACAAATAAAATATCACCACATTTCAGCACAAATAATATATCACCACGTCCCACTTGTTCTGTTCAGTGGCTGAGCTCTTGATACACATGAAGTACTACCAGATAGAACTCCTGGAGTGCTCCCCTGATCAGCTATACCATGGTTTTGACTCAGCCTTTCTCCTCACCCTTAATCTTCTCCACATAGGTAGCCAGGCCTGGTGGGATCTAGGTCTAGAGATATGACAGATGGAGGCAGCCTTCTCTTGAGATTTTTGTCTTTTCTTGAGTTTAATACTCTAGAGATTTAAAAGACGGCCAACAGGAGCATGCTGTTTTTCTTTAACATCATATATTTCATCAGCCAAGGACCAGAAACATGTCCTCCTCATCTATCCTTCTCACCTGGTGTCTTCACAATCTCCATTTCTTCCCTAAGGCCCAGTAGCTAGGGGAAAGTTCAAAGTACTCCTTTTTCTTTTTATTTGCCCAGGATGGAACTCATGGCAGTACCAGCACTTTACTAAATCTCACCTAGATGGTGCATTCAGTTTTAAACTCAGCTATGGGCTTCAGATGACATGTACATATCTCTTTCCCAGATCTTCTGTTGTCTGACTCCGCAGCCCAGGCTGATCACATGTACATCATTTTCTGATGCTTTCCTATTACATTCCATTTGTTTCACATAGCTGGAACTTTCTTCCTCTACATTCCCAGTTACCCTGCCATCCTTGGGACCTTGGGAATATTCTCTAGAACTATGTTATCAGAACTGAGACCAGCACTTGTCCTCCTCATAATGCCAGGCTCTAGGTCCAGGCCCTATGTTCCCCATGGCCTATTCCTCTACTGCCACTTTTTCTCTTCCAGTGCTAGTAACTCCTGAGAGTCCCACAGAAATTTAAGTGTAAGGGGCATGTCTGTGATTCACTAGAATCTAGAATTACTTGTCTTTCTGACCTTATCAGTATTTTTGTACTGTGCTATTTTGGGGTACAATTAACACCTCTTTTTCATTAAGTAGAATCAAATTTATCAAAAATCTGTTACTGTTTTATTGATCTATGTTATACAATTTACATACAGTGGTTTCATTATGAGATTTCCATGTACAACACATAATGTTCTTTTATTATAATAAGCTATCATTGCCCATTCACCCATTCACCCTTTCTCCCTTCAATAGCCTTAATAGTTCTCCTTTACTTACTATGTTTCCCTTGCCCAGATTTCTCATGTGGCTTAGGAGCCAAAGCTTGTATTCCACTTCCAGCAGCTTTCTCCTGTTGTATATTTCTGTCATGCTTAGGCACCTGACTGAGCAACAGAAAAGTTGAGCTATAGCATGTTGGAAACTGATCACTTTATATTACTTAGAAAATGTTATTAAATAGTTGTCTTGATGACTCATGAATAGGCATGTAGAGTGGGAGGAATATGTTTAACATTAGAGGAATACCCAGTCAGTGCACTCTGGGAACTGAATGGCTTCTTAGGGACTGTAGGAGTTGCTCTCTACCCATATTCTGTCCTTAGCAGGTTGCAAACTTGAAGGGTGGTGAAGCTAGGTAGAAAGCATCCTCATGGCTATGTAGATTCCTTCTGCTAGTGATTAGCAACATATCTTCATTGCACATTCCTGGGGTAAAGGGGTGTCAGGGACTAAATCATTCATAAAGCCTACAGCCTGCAAGAGAGTCTGTCTAAATGCAAAATGCAGACAGTTTCCTATAAAGGTAAGAAAATGTTTCAGTATGGTGAGGGCAATGAGGAGCCATAGCATAGCTGCTATCTTGCATCTCTTACGTTTGACTGAGCATATAAGTTTACTTAATGTTCATGACAATCTCACACAAAGAGTGAAAGAAAATGTTGGAAAGAAACCATAACTCACCCAGCATCTTGCTGCCTGGTACATGTTGTCATAGAATGCCTCTGTGTGGGCTTAAATTCCATCTTTATCAGTGATTTGCTGCCAGATCTAGATCAAGGTCCTGAACCTCACGGGGCCTTCATAGGGGCACATAAGCATGCCTGTACCAAGTAGTACCCAGCACCATGGTATCATCCTGGGAAAGTGGCAGGTTGGGGAAGGCAGCATTCTATGTTTTCCCTATACAGTGCTATGCAAAAGGGAGAATTGAGAAGGCTATCTATGAGCCATAAACTTCTCTAAATACAGCAAACACATATCAAACACATGCTAAGTGTGCTGAGCACACAGTGTTTTGGGTGGCAGGCAGAACTTTGGTGACAGCAAATTCTAGAGGGGCATGTGGCATTTGTATGACACAGCCAGGTATGTGTTCTGAATAGATTGCTTCTCCACTGACAGCATTTAGATGGATGGGAGGGTGGGTGCACTGAAGACTATGACTGGGAAAAATATTCAGATAGATGGTGTGGATATAAAATGGTAGGACACTGAGCCAACTGAAGTAGAGAAAAGTGTGCAGAAGAAAGGAAGGACACAGGACATCAGGTCTCTGAGATAAGGAAGTAGCAAGATTGACTACTGAGGGCCTCCATGTCAGCATCCAGAAAAGGATGTGCAATGGTGTATGGCAGTGGGTATCCTCTTAGGGCCCTCTTGGCTTCATTCTCATGCATGCTAGTTCCCAAGGGACAGACATGCCTGGCCTTTTTTCTGGGCATTTTCTCTAATATGACCACATTGTAGCTAAGCCTCATGGTTGTCTATTCCTTCGGGCATGCCTTTGCGTACTTGTAGTTGAAAGTTTTCTTGTTTTCTGCCTGGGCCCTGAGGTTGGGACAAATCTCTCCCATCCATGACCTGTAGCTGCTTGGTCCCAAATACAGACACACAAGCTTATATTAATTTTAACTGCTTGGCCATTAGCTCAGGCTTACCACTGACTAGCTCTTATACTTAAACTCAGCCCATTTCTGTTAATCTATCTGTCACCACATGTTCTGTGGCTTTACCTTTTGCCATTACATGCTGCTCTCTGAACAGCAGGCTGGTATCTCCTGACTCAGCCTTCCTCTTCTCAGAATTCTCCTCATCTCCTTGTCCCACATGTACTTCCTGCCTGGCTACTGGCCAGTCAGTGCTTTTTTTATCAACCAATCAGAGTCACATATATTCACAGCATACAGAACATCCCACAGCACCTCCCCTTTTCTGTCTAATCAAAAAGGTGGGGTTTAAATTTAACATAGTAAAATTATATATAATGAAACAGTTATCAAGCAAGAATTACAGTTACAATGTCTAGTCTACTTGTATTTGGCAAAATTAAAGAAAATATTCTATCTATCCTATATTTGTGAGTCTAAAGTTTCATATATAATTTATCTTTCATCATAACCAAGGAAAATCAAAATTGGAACTATCTAGTCTTCAACTACATCAAAGACTCCCAGAAGGATATAATATTACCTAAGTAAACGGGAAAAGCATTGTAATCAATTTCCAAAAATCTAGAATGACAGAGACAGCTGTCTGCCTGAATAGTCATCCAAAGTTCCTCTGTAACATTGGAATATCCATCTTCAGCCCACTGGCCTAGAGTCTCTTAGTCACTTCTCTCTGTACTGTAGAATATCTGTCAGGAACCTGAAGGACCATTTTGTCTTGCAAAGTTCAGTGGTCACCTTCCTATGGGTCCTGCATGTCTAGTCAATACAACATTTCATCAAGCAATCTAGGCAAGAACAGTTTCTTGCCCAAATGGCTATTTTTGCTATGAAGAAAATAAACTCCATATGGAGGGTCTTCGATGCCCATCTTTCTCTCTGAAATAAATCGGTGCTGCCAGGAGCAGATGTTTCTCACTGTCCAGAAAGTCTAAGTTTTTAAAACATTTTAAATGCCATATTTTGTAGGTCTTTGAAGTGTTTGAACATTACCTATCTATCTGAAATATATCTATATATATCTAGAAGACTTAACATGACTATATGTTTGACTATCATAGAAGACTAATTAATCTGCATTTCTTAATTATCCATTACAATTTAAATGAGTTACATAAACATAATACCTTAAACAAGAGTAGAAATATACATACAGTATAACAAAATTAACTTCAAATTTGTATCAATAAACTAAAATGTATACCAATGTAAAACATTTTAAACAAGTTGCTCTTTAAAAGTAAGTTTAACAATCCACCCTTTTATCCTATCAGATCTATATCCTATATCTCCATATCATATCCTCCTTTCCTCTTTTAGAAGGAGATTGACTATGACCAATAATAATTTGTAACCAACAACCTAAACAAAAACAAACATCCATAGTCCATTTTGGGGGAATGTTGGTATAATTTTCTAGGTTACTTCCTGCTAATATTCTTATGGGGATCCTGAGAAAATTAAGAATTATGGTCAAGTTCTGACTGGAATAGTCTGTGAGGCTCAATTGTCTGAGCCAGTTGCCTTGAAATCGTTCTGGATGTTGGATCATCTGGGCCATGGTGTTATCAGAGACCTTTCATGGGGTCTTGGCTAGTCAAACCTGATCCATTTTAACCTGGAACAAATCCATAGCCTCTTGCTTTCTGTGGAAACAAAAGCAGAGCCTCCTTTCCAAAGCAACATACCCTAAGATTCAAATTTTGAAGTCAAGATACCTTTAAAATATACATATTGGTTTAACTGAGCAGCCTTTACAATCAAATGTCTTTCTGCCATAAAAAATCCCAAAGACAATGTAATCCAGACTCTCTGTGTGATTTCCATCTTTACATGGCTTATCTTTTATATTACTTTCTCTTTAAAGACTTTATTTTTTAAAACTTCCTATTTTTAATGTAACTTTATATTCCCTTTACTCTCCCTTCCAAGCCTACATTCATTTTTATACACATTGTAAATCATTTAAAATCTTATTCCATCTGAATCTGACTTATTGTACATCTATGATCCTTCTCTGACCAGAAGAGATTATAAACTGCTAAACTGCATTTTTAGGATTGAAGCAGCAGCCTTGGCTGCTGACTCTGTCCATTTCAACTTTTCAAAATGGCAGAGGTAATTCATCTCCATCTCTGAGAGCCATGCTGTCTGCTGACTTTGGGACGCAGTGGGTCCATGCCTCCATCCAGCAGCGTGTAGCCCAGAAACCTTTCTTTTTTTTTTCTCCCTATACTAACAAAAGCTAAATCCAACATGTAGCATACTGTGTGGCTGGGAGATTCCTCTGTGCATTGCATTGGGTATGTAGCAGTACACAGGTCAAGCCCACATGCTACAAACCTGCCATACTGTAGCTCATGGCTTGCCTGAGAGACACAATTAGGAATCTCTTTTTAGCTTCATTTTAGAATCTTTTTTTAAAAAGCTTTCTTAGGTTTTAGGTCCCACGTTTTGGCACCACTTGTAGCCAAAAGTTTTCTTGTGTCCCATCTGGGTCCTGTGGTTGGAACAAATCTCTCCCATGCACAACCCACAGCTGCTTTGGTCCCAAATACATACACACAGGCTTATATTAATTTTAACTGCTTGGCCATTAGCTCAGGCTTACTATGGACTATCCCTTACACTTAAACTCAGCCTATTTCTGTTAAACTATATGTTTCCAAGTGTTCTCTGGCTTTACCTTATGTCATTACATGCTGCTCCCTGGATTGCAGGCTGGAGTCTCCTGACTCAGCCTCCTCTCCCCAGAATTCTCCTCATCTCCTTATCCTGCCTATACTTCCTGCCTGGCTACTTGCCAATCAGTATTTTATTTATCAACCAATCAGAGCAACACATTCACAGCATACAGAACATCCCACAGCACATAGTTAAAAATGAAGCTGAGATGTGAGAAAACATACAAAAAGTGACATGAAGATATAAGGTGATAACAGTTCACTGAGCAGCCATGGGTCTCAGACCCTGTATGTTTTGCTCCCAAGGTTACATGTGGGTTACTGATGAAGGCTTGATTGAAAAGTATTACTACCTATAACTGGACTAAATGGTTCCATGGGTATGGCAAATAACACAGAGATCCTAAGGGAGAAATGGAGCATTTTCCCAGTACACAATGGGCTCTGGAGCCAGCCTTTGCTATGTGCTAATATCATTTCTTTCTTTTTTTTTTTGTAGCCTGCCAAAATGGAGTTTTGGTTTTGGGTTTTTTGTTATTATTATTTTAACCTTTCGGTTGTTTGGAGGCACCTGTCTGCCTTTACTCTTTCTCCTCCTGTCAGTCTTGCTGGGTCTCTCCCATCCCACTTAAGAGGAATGATTGCCAATAACACTCAGGATGGTACTTTCAAGTGTTTCAGGATGTAGAAGCAGGACCTGGTGAGAGGTAGGCTTGAGAGGCAGACTGGGATTTAGAGGCAAAGCTCAGGATATTACTATTAGTCCTGAAGAAGTAGCCACTGAAGCGTGTTATGTAGTAAGCTATATTGTCTCCCTGAGGATTAGGACCAAGTCCAATAGCTGCTGTGTGTACAATGAATTGGAAACAAAATAGAGCTCTCCAGACCCTACCCATGCCTCCTTTGTCCCCAGATGGTAACCTTCTTTGCTGCTATCACCCCCAGTCTGAGAAATCTATAAGGGCAGTTTTGTCTATAAGGGAAAAGCTGGGTCTCCAGTCTCTGGGCTCCTAGTAGGTGCTGAGGATGTCTGTTGGCTTAGAAAGCTGAGCATGATGAATATAAATACTAGGACCCTCTCATCTCTTTGTTGTGCTCCCCCACCATCATCAGGAGATCTAAAAGATAATCAGGGTGAAACAGTGAAAAAGTACTAAATGGGAAGCAAAGGACTGGCCTCCCCAGAGCCCCTGTGTTCTGGCATTGCCCTCCAGGGGCTTTCTGCCAGCTCCAGTTCTGGTTGATGAAAATGTGGACTGCTATGTTGAAGAAAGTGCTGACTTAACAGAAGTGTCTGCAGCCAGTGGAGCTATTTCTAAAAATGCTCAAGTACAGGGATAATGGAGGTGGGGGTCTCATGAACACAGCTTTATCTAGCAGCTTGGGAGAAGCTACTTGCATTTGTGATTCCTCCAAAGGCTGCCTGTCTCTGAGTCTGTACATGGTAGCCTTGGTTGACTTGGCTATATCTGAACATGTTTGCTCCTTCCTGAGAGCAAAGAGAATGGAGAGTGAGGATGCCTTGCCTGCCCCAATACCTCTTCATGCCTAGCTTGTCCCCAGGATCTGCAGGACAGCCTGGGTAGCCATCAAAAGCTCCTACTTGTGGAGACAGAATCACTGTGTTAATTAGTATTATGTCAGTGTGATACAGGCTAGAGTTATCTGGGAAGAGGGACACTCAGTTGAGAAAATGCCTCTATAAAACTGGCCTATGGTATTTTTTTCTTGATGATTGATATGGGAGGGCAGTGCCACCCGTGGGCTGGTGGTCCTGGATTCTGTAAGAAAGCAGACTGGGCAAGCCATGAAAAGCAAGCCAGTAAGTAACATTCCTCCATGGCCTCTTCTTCAGCTCCTACCTCCAGGACCCTGCTTTGAGTTCCTGCCCTGGCTTCCTCAGTGATTGTGATCTGAGAGTTATAAGCTGAAATAAATCCTTTCCTCCACAAGTTGTTTTTGGTTCTTGTGTATTATCACAGTAATAGAAACCTTGACCTTATAAGACAATAACTTACACTTGGTACAAGATTGGTCAGTGGTTTAGGAGACTATACACATAGGCATCTGGGTGTTGAAAGAATTACTAGGGTATGAGCCTAGATACTGAAATGCTGTGTTTAGAACAAACCATACTCCAATAACAGTGTGCTAACAGCCTTGTCTCTCTTTACTGCCAGATGCCCATTCACCAGAATCTCAAGGAGCTGCTGGCTGTCAAGGCTGAGCTGCAGAAGCGTGTAGAGGACCTGCAGCGGGAGGTGGCCACACGAACCATCTCATCTTCTTCTGAGAGGGGCTCTTCACCTACCCACTCAGCCACTCCTGTGCACACCTCAGTCTGATGGGCAAGGCCAGTGTCCTAGGGCATCCTGCTGCTCTACTGTCTTCCAGCAGCTCAAGGACCTGGCCATTGATGCTATATGGTTCTATCTTGTCATTTTAGGATTAGACCCAGGGACTATTTGTGTGGCTAGCTGACAGCTCCTATTGTTAACAAGTACTTCCTTTGTGTGAACAGCCTGTGACACTTTTGAGGGTAGTCTCACAAAGGAGCAACATGTCACAGCCACCCTGTGAACTACCTTGTCTTAAACAGGTAGCTTGGGAGAAACTAGATTGAATACAGTGCAGTATTTCAGCCTAAGAGAATCTCATACCACTTCTTTCCAAGTTAAGTCCTTTGTTAGGAACAACCTGTTCATGTATAGAACACATCGCCAGCCATGTCACTGCTCTCAGCCTTTTGGAACAATTGGAAAAATATTTTTAAATGAAATGTTAGTGTGGCAAATGGACCTCTGCCACCTGTTCTACAGTTATCTTCATGAAAGAAGTCCTCCTGTACAATTGGTACAATATGTACTGCTGTGTACATACAATGTATTTTTTAAAGAGAAACATACCTTTATTTTCCTATGTCCTTTTTTTATGTTAGAATAGTTGTCTCAGGAGTCATCTGCTGAACTGTGCTGTATGAGAAATTCTTGCCCAACAGAGTTCATGCTGACTTTCATGTGGTACATTTGAATTATGATTCTAGATGTGTCATCTCAGTGAATGTAATATTGTCCTCTAATTCTGGTACTTGCCTTTTGAGGTGGCACAACCCATTCATTCCTTGACAGAGGTAGCAGCAGTTTCCCTCAGGATATAGCAAACTGAATGCTTAGTCCTCTGGCCTTGTTTCAGGTAAACTAAGGACTCAAGCAGTAATTCTTTGTATGTGTTGGCCTCCCTCTATGTCAGCTCTCTAAAGGATCAAGTCTTGGAAATTACTCTGGGCATTGGACCTTGCATCCTACCACTTGTTAAGATGGCCAGCACCTGTGTCAGAGCAAGTCTTTCACCTGTTAGATACCTGGACACCACATCTTCATTTATCACAATCTCTTCTCAGTTTATTCACATGGCTGCCTGTCTACACTTTAAAGCAACCAATGTGCTGAAGCTTTGATTTGGAAAGCATAGCATGCTCTTCCTTGATTTTCCTTTCTCAGAGCCAGCCTTAGCTATCCAGGCCTCTCTCCACAGTTAACAAATGAGCTCTGCTACTCCGTCAGTCCTTCTGGGAATGAATTTCCCATCAGCTTCTCTGTATGCAGTACCAGCATCCCCACTGCCATGCCCATTTTTGCATGTCACAAGGTCCTTCAGAGTTGGGGATGTTTGAAGCTGCAGAGAGAAGCCCCTGAGCACAGACGCATCACATCTTCTTCTGGTCATTGTCCAATCACTGGATGCCATGCAGTCCTATACGTTGACCTAGATTTCCAAAATGTATTCTTAAAGAGTTTTCTACAGCTGCATTTAGGAAATAGATGAGTTTTCAACTTGGAACCTTCTGATTCTTACAGAAAACTATCCAACCATAAAATAACCAGAGACATTTATTCAAAGTTTGATAAGCTAAGATGAAGTCTCCATTTTTAACATCTGGGGGATTTGTTTCTAAACTATAGTTTATGTGATAATGCTTTTGATTTATTCTCCTTATATATACAAAACCTTATTTGTAAATGGGTAAATTGCCATGCCTGAGATAGGACTGCTATGAGTTCAGGGCCAGCTTTGGCTATATACTGAGTTCTAGACCAGCTGGACTATATTGTGGAACACTGTCTCAAAGTCAAAACCAAAAAGAAAATAACATAAACTACAATATTTTTCCTTCATATACCTTTTAAAACTGGTATTTTACATTTACTCATTTCCCCTACAAATACTGTGTAATTCCCTAGAAATAATAGGACTATTAAACATAGGGTGGAATGGATGATGCCTTGACATCATCAAACCAGAACCAGAGAAGCCATGGGGGCTGCTGCTTGGTGAGGTCAGGTAGCCTGGTACAGATGGCTGGTAGAATGGGGATCTGGCTCCTAGTCAAGCCATGTCCTCCCATCTGTGTGCCTGCAGCACCCCTAGAAATTTCCATTGGATATTAAACAAGCACAAGAGAGTATTTCCCTTTGTATGTTTCTAGCACAGAACTGTTTCTAAAACAACTTGAAGTGTATTTTTCTTATCTAAGCAATTCTTTCATGTTTGTTTTATTTAAGTACTAGAATGTAAAACCTTTAAGGTTCAGATTTTTAAACAACTAGTACAATATTGTATTTGCCTCATCTGATGCACTGTATTCCAACCTGCAATTAAAATTATAATATGTTTGCTCCTTGGTCTTTTTGTTGTCTCTCTCTTTTAAACATTCCAGTAGGTTCCCCCCCCCCCGCCCTGAGGAAAATGAGTACTAATCAAGTACCATGTGTTGAATGCTTACTGTGTACCCGCCACAGTTAATATATGTAAAGTGTCCAGTGCTATTTGATTGACTTAACCAAGTTGTCAGTAATTTATTGGGAGTCTTGAGTGTTTGGGCCGGAACAGGTAGGTGATCTGATTTTCAAATCTGAAAGTCCCTTGTTTATAACCTTGAAGAAATGTTGAAGACACAAGACCTGGAGTAACCAGAGGCAGTGGGTCCTCCTTATGCAAATGCAGTGTTCTCATTGGTTCTTGGCCACTCTATGGGACTGTTTTTCAAGGTTCTAAAACCCAGTGTGAAATTACACCATCTCCTGTGTGTCACCATTCTTTAATCGCCTGATGTTATTCATCCTCTTCATGTGAATCATGGTTGAGTTAGCAAGAGAGCCCAATATTAGGCATACGAGGGTTGGAGTACCTCCCAGGCTGCCACCTGTAATAGTGTCCCCATGGAAGAAAGCACACTCATTACTGGCTCACTTTCAGGATTGAGCAGTATGCTTCAGAGCTACCTGGATGGTAGAGCCAATGCTGATCTTCCCAAAGGAACTGATGCTGTGGCAAGGGTGCTCTGCTCTGGCCTCTCCCTCATTACAGTATGTCAAACATGCCATGCTGCAGTTCCTGTACCATGTGAATCCACTATCAGAATCCCTGAGATTGGGCACTTTGTGGGAGGAATAATAGCAAAATGCTCAAGACACACCTTTGGCTGGGGAGAGGGGAATGAAATCAGTACCATATCACAAATGACAACAGGAAAAAATGGATAGCATCAGAATACAAGGAACTGTTGGATTCCATTTTGTTTAATGCAAACACTAGACCATTTACAATTCACACTTGGATACAAGCACATAAAACAATGTACAGGGATTCTGGCAGTCTCCAGCACATCTTCCTCAGAGAACTGGTACCAACCACAACCCAAGTGGCTGAGATAGTGGGTCTGTCCCACACCAGGGTGGGCAGCCCCCTACATCAAGCCACTTGACAATGTTGAGCTTTTCTAAAGTTCTTCCTGTCAAGTCACACTGATAGGGATCTGATCTTGGCAACTGGCTCTTCTTCATTTGCTTTCTCTCTTCTATCACCTGGAACTAGCTCAAATTGGCCAACTCAGCCTTCAGGGGGGACATAGTCACAAAACCAGTCCCAAAACTTCTGCAGGCAACAATGCCCCAGCAAGTATAAAATGCCAGTGGGAAGGAGGAGCCCGGCCCCTGGGGTGAGATTGTATGAACAGGAGGCCGATGGCCCGCCCAGGCCTGTCCAGCCACTTAGCTAGCGCCTGCGGGCTGAGTGATGGGTTTTATGCAGAAGGGCTTTATGCAGAAGGCACCGAGGTAGCTAAGGGAGAGCAAAGTAGAGCTCTTTTTCACTGGAACCAGTGCTATTGAGAAAACAGTTTCACAAGAGGGCATTTATTTTACATCATGGCTGTGGAGTTCAAGGGCTTTGCCATCAGACAGGCCTCAGCATAAAGGTAAAGTAGACAACCCCCGTGAGATTACCTTAGCTACATGTCAACAGGCCAGAGATACTAAAAGTCTTCCTTAAGCCACCTCTAGCTCAGCACTGGCCAGAGGGTGGCACCACCATCAATGTCCTTGGTATCAGTGAGGCACACTCCTAATGAAGTTGACAGAAATCTGACCAGCAAGTTAGGAGGTTCTTGAAACTGACACATCTTGCAAGCAATGCCTCCCTTGCTAATTAACTTCCCAAAGAATAAAGGAGGATTTCTGAGGCCATGTTTTGTTTTGGTTTTTTCCATCTTGGTACCATTTCCCCAGTGCTCCAGTCTCTCTATTAGATCCACAGACCTAGTGTGCCTGGGACCAAAGGCCAATCAAAAGGGGCATCTCATAGTCCATAGGTACACACAGGGAATGGGTGTTCAGGCTGCCTGGAGACATGACACCACCAGCCCTCCACCATAAATAGTCTTTAAACTACAAACACACTCAAGGCATGCATTCGACAACACAAGATTTCAGTGGTTTCTTAAGGTGGGAATGGCCTCATCCCAGCTCAGCAGATGTGAAGGAGCCAATTTACAGCCTGTGGAACATATGGGGCCATCATGTTGTCCAGAGGAGCTGTGAGTTTTGTAAGTAGCATCTTGCCTTCCCAGTGATAACACTCTGCTTTCTGAAGTACATTTTGACCTGGCAAATTATTAGTTCACATTACAGTAGCTTAGCTTTCAACTGCAGGATTCAGTGCAGAGCTCACTGGAGCCAAGGGCCAAAAGCCAATGGAACAATCCAGGAGGTAGCCAGCTCTTGCCCAAACTAGGTGGTAGCACACAGCTCTGGGCCAGCCAGGTGAAGCACTGGTCCTTGGTTTCCTACATTTACCACTGTGAACATGGCCAGAGCCCTCTTCATCATAGCAGGCAAGGAGGACAGCTACACAACTACAGAGGCAGCAGCGATGTTCCACTCAGCTGAGCCAGCTTCCTTTCCCTCACCCCTCCCCCTTCCCCATCCGCTTCTAATAAAGTAGCAGTCATGCTTCTGGTTTCCATGTTCATTCTCAGGATCTGTAGCTTTTGCTACTCAAATAAGATCATGTACATGGCAGGGGTGAGCACCTACCCCCAAATGGTAGAAAATTCATTTCCAATGCAGAAATTTTCAGGCCAGCCAGAGACCCTTATGGAATCTGATGGGAATCAAGCCTGCAAGTCACAGCTCCCACATTGTTCTCCAGATTCCTAAACTTAAGGTGAGGCTACAGTGAGATGCATATTTGCACTAAAATAACTGAAGAGACCCACCTGGACAGCTCTCTGGAAGCTGAGCAATATAAAACCTGAAGTTGGAAAGAACAATAAAACTTTTAAAAATGCCTAGGTGTTACGTGTGTGTGTGTGTGTGTGTGTGTGTGTGTGTGTGTGTGTGTGTGTGTGTGTTGAAGCTTGATGCTAACCAATTTGCTTCTTGCAGGGGCTCCATATTTGCCAGATCCTAGCTGAGCATCCTACTCACAGCTCTTAGTGGTCAGTGCCACAGCAACCCCTCCAGCATATAGGTAAAGAGTCTCATAGTACCTAGGGATTGCTTAAGCAGAAATGTTTTCCTTCAGCACCGTCTCCACCATCCTCTTGTTTACCCTCACCTTGGTTCTACCTCCTTTTTCCCCATGCTAAGGCTGGAGCAGGCTGTCTCTATGGTCCAGCAACTTCCAATGCTGGTAATCCGCTCAAGTCTCAGCACCAAGTCTCTTCAGAGGACCAGTGGCAGAGCAGTCACTGTATTCTGCAGGACAGGGCACAGAAACTACACTCACGAACACCTAAGGCTTGTCCAGAAAACTCAGCAGAATAAGAAGCCAGCAGCATGGGAAGAAACTTGAGGGAAGGGTCAGCAAATGAAATCTGGGGCTGGGTCACAAGCAGTGGCACCCTTCCTGTGCACCTGCCACTGAACAGGGCCTCAGATCCGGGGTGGCTCAGGTGGTGGAGGCTCTGCAGACTGCATTTCTTGTTTTGAGTATGTCACTAGGGAGAGAAGACATGTGTTAGGAGGGTTTCAACCTCTGCTCTACCCAAGTTCTGTTAGAAGTTTAATTCCATATTTCATGGACAATTCAGCACATCCCAGGCCTGCTCAGTGCCCCCTGTAGGAACTGCTACAGGCCTTGGATACAAAGTTCAGGGTGGGCCAAGGGAGAATAAAGGCTGAAGCCTGTCATGCTGCACAAAAGAGTTCTGCTTCTATTTCCTCTTCTACAAAATGGGCATGCTTCTGTAAAAACTTCTGGATTATTGGATCTAAAGCATTCATCATAGCACTCTGTCCTTGGCAGAATTGCTCCTATAGAATCCACAACTATGCATTTGCATCCAGGACCATTTCCATACTGGTGCTGCACTACCAGATAACTTCTATAAACAGTGACCTGGGGACCTCATTCTCCATTATAGACCAGGTATGACCATGTCCTTCCTTAGCACTCAGGTTCCATAGCTGCTGTCCTGTAGCTCTGGTCTCTCTTCTCTTCTCCTTGTCTGTGCCACCATAGGCTCAGCTGAAGGAGAGCAGGCTTATCTCACTGCCTCACGAAGCCATGCCTCCCCATCAGCTTTCTTGGACCACAAGAATGTCTATCTCCCTCTCATTTGGCTTTACCATATGTGGCCTCAAATTTATGGTAGCCACTGAACCCCAAAAGTGCTCAATGACCCCAGAAAGGGTAATAGAACATCTAGCTTTTACCTATGTGTCTCCTTGTCTTTAGTCATTTTCTAATTGAAAGGTCTAGAGATACATGTGAACCCACATCTGTAATCCCAGCACTCAGGAGGTAGAAGCCAAAGATCAAGAATTCAAGGCTACTCCCAGCTACATAGTGGGTTTGAGGCCAGTTTTGGCTACCTGAGACCTTGTCACAAACATATAAAAATTACAAACAAATAGACTAGAGGTCTAGATGCAAAACCTTCCACAGCTCTGGATGAGCATGCCCAGGATATATGTGTTTCTGCTGTCAAAGAGGTAAGGTGTCCCAGGATCACATTCAAATGATTCAATAGTTGTGGGTGAGCAGCAAAAGTACCTAGAAATTATCACCATGGTACCAGTGTCCCCATTCTCAAGAAACAGAGAGGCCAGCTGACCTGTCACAGTATACAGGCAAAGCTGGCCCCTGAAGTTTTTTGATTAGCAGATATTCCAGAAGCCGATTCTTCTGGGCCTTCCTAACCCAGTTCTATTCTGTGCTGGAGCCACTGAATTTGGAAAGCCTTCAGCAGAGGACAGTGATGGAGAAGTCCTCACCTTGAGGTTCTTCACACACAACGGCTTCCAGGTTCTCCCCCTTCACGTAGTCTGCATTGAGGCCCTCTGCAAAGAGCCAGAGCAAATAAAGGAGGCATAAGGAAACAAAGGAGCCCTCATGATTGAAGACTCCTGACTGAGTCCTCTTTGACAGTAAACTCTGCCAGCCCTCTGTCCCTGGATCACCAGCACATCATCTTCTTGACAAAGACTGGCCACCAAGGAGCAAATTGCCAAGGACTTCTCATGCCATCCTTGCAAACAGTATCATGCATCAAAGGCCCAACAAACCTACCCCCGCTTCCATAAAGGGCCACTGCCACCATGTCAAGACAACAGCTATATCCAGCAAAGAGGGTACCAAATGACAGTGCTCTGAACCATCCATAGGACCACATGAGGCCCAGAGTCTAAGGAGGTGGGCAGGGAGAAGGAGTCAAGAGCTAAGGGAATGACTGATGAATGCAGGGTGAAGGAAGGGCAGATATGGATGTGCAGGGCTCAGTCTGGAAATGCCAGCATATGACCTTCCCAGCAGTACCTGCATGCACAAGGAAGCCAACTAGCTTCTCCTGATCACAGGAATGATTGATGTCCCCACCCATGCTTGGAAGGCCAGGTTCTACAAACATCTGTTCTACTCTAGTTTGTGATCTGGCTCCCCCCACCCCCACATTATCCCTAAGGGCAATGAAGCAACTCAACAAAGCATCCTCTTCACTCAGCCAAAGGCCATCACTCAAGGACTTGGAGCAGCCCTCCACTCCTGTTTGTATAAGTCCTCTTATCTTCTGTGTCTTCTCTCTCAATAACTGAAGGCCTGAGGGAAAATAGGTTCTGATTCTAACTGGCCAACTCACTGGACACAAGTCATTTTCCTTGCTTTTACCTGACTTAATAGCTGCTGGGTTCAAAGCAAAAGCCAGATGGGCCTGTGAAAAATGCAGGTAATATTCTTCAGCAGGGATAGATAACTACCATTCAAAGTCAGGCAGGTGATGACGCCAGTGCCAATGGGTGGGAGCTGGAAGACATGTCTCAGGCTCCCAGACCACTGCCTATACTCTCAGTTGGCAAAAAGGAGATAGTCTTTTTCCTCTAGTGGCTTTTGGGATATGTTCACCCATGGGTATCTGAGTGCCTCCCTCTCCACCCCATGGACATCCCTGACTCCTGCTATCTTGGGCCTGGGAATAGATGATGTGGGAGGTGGCATCCTCACAACATATCAGGAAAAGCTACAAATGGTATGGTCACAGGCAAGTTGGTGAATGCCAGGGAAAGAGCTGAGGTAGAAAGCAGGGAGAAGGGATTAATGAGGTTTCCAGGGCCAAAGCACAATAAATATGAGTAACTCAAAGCATATTGTTACCTTGCCCTTCTGCTGCATCTGAAGGCAAGACACAAAGCTTAGAACCCTGGAGTAAGATCTCAGCTCCAGGCAACAAACCCACTGGGTATTTACATAAGATTCACTGACACTTGGCACTGAGGGTGGGCAGGGAAACTAAGTGTTCCCAAAATGGGAACCCCTTTAGTAACAACAGCGGTTGGAGGCCAAAGTGGTGAAGGAAGGTCCTCCTAGCAGCCATCTGCCAACTCCCTGGAGCTTTCTATCTACCCTTCCAGATCTCAAATCACTGGAGGCCATAGTTGACTCAAATCAGCAGCCCAGCCGGACAGTGGAGATTAGAAGCAAACACTCCTGATTCTTAAAAAGTTAGCCACCCACACAAGCATCCTTGGAGTCCTTCCTGATCGTGTACCATCACAGTGCAAGTGGCAGTCACACTGTCCCACAAAGTTCCACAAGTCAAGTCAAGACAAGTGCAAGCTTGAGTTCTAGCCACAGACAATGAAAATGCAGGCTAATCTAGGCTTGAAAAAGGTCAGCAGGGGGCGCTGTGGCAGCACATGAAGCATAGTTGATGCAGCCACAGAAGGTCCAGAGAGAAAGCTCCTTGGAAGAGGTATAACCCAGGCCTGAACAGTAAGAGTAGAGAGGAGCAATGCAGAGGGGAAATAGCAAAGGCTGTACCCTGGAGAAGGCAGAGCATATAGACAGGGAAAATGGCTATGGGGAGGAAGAAAAGGAAGGAAGACTTCCTGGGGACAGGGAGAAGCCAAATGGCCAGAACTTTGAATGCCAAGTGCAGCTCAGGGTCTGGGCTGTGACCTTGTAGTCATCAGGGAACCTGAGGAAGTCCAGGTATTTTTCAATAGGCTGCCCTAAAGAAGGTGAAGTGTAAGGGAGACAGAGTCAGAGAGGCTGAAAAAGGCCTAGGCATGGATGAGCAACAGTAAGAGGGAAGCATGTGTGTGGTTCATCAACAGGAGGCACTGTAGGACTCCAGACTCCCAGCTTGGGAGGACAGATACAGGACAGATGCTTCATTGTTGGAGAGACAATGAAGTCTAAACTCTAAGCCCCACATAAGCAAGCCAGCTTGCTTAGCCTGCTTGTTCAGCTTGTCAGCCCTCCTCACCACCATGTCCTTAACAAAGCAAGTGGGCTAGATGAGGGTTGTACCCAGACTCTCCCAGTCTCTGTCCCTTCCTGTGCCACTCTGACCTTGGCTGAATCCCCTCCATCACATGAAGCTATGCTAGGCCTCTCTCATCAGTGTCTGTGACCTCACCCATTAAACCTGTAAATGTTACCTTACCTGGGAGAGGGATCTTTGCTGACACAATTGAGGATCTCAAAATGACTGCATTCAAGATTTAAGTTGGAGACAGCATTAAAGCCAAGGAACACCTGTATCGCCTGAAAAGCTGAAAGGTATAGAACAGCACCTTCTCCAAGGTCTCTGCAGGGAGTGTGCTCATATGGGTACCTGTTTTTGAGACAAGGCCTTATACTGTAGCCCAAGCTGGCCTGTAACTCACTCTGTAGCACAGATTGCCATGGAATCACAAAAATCCTCCTGCCTTAACCTTACTAATGCTGGGGTTACAAGCATGTGCCATCACATTTGGCTAAGAAAAAAAGTTTCAGTTGTTTGAAATCACAACAGTTCTCTGTCCTAGAAACCACAAGAAACTTAGACAACTGAGCTGGGCAAGAGTGCTCACTAGTGAACCTTTCTGGTATACACTGATGGCTCCCAAATTGGGGCATGGAGAGAGGCATTGGGTCTGAAGGGCTTACATTTTTATTGCTAAGGCTGAAGCCTTGACCGGATTCTCTAACCACATAGCAGGAGAAATTATGAGAATACCATGGCACAAATGGACCAGATGTAGTACTTCCAGCAAAATTAGACTTTTGTCACAAATGGACCTGATGTAGTGCTTACAACAAAATTAGACTTTTGGCAGTTATGAAGACAGAACCATGCCTCTAGCTATTCCCAGGTCTGCCCATCACTGTCTAAGAGCATCACTTATCAGGAGACTGGCTAGAAATTAATTAAAAAATATTTCCTAAATGACACTAATGACTTTGATCAGTCATGCAGAGTAGTGTTTTTTCTCTTAGTTATTTCCCAAATTTGACCATAGCTCAAGTTCAAAGTGTTATCTTTTTATCTCTTCACAAGACCATTTGGAGAATGCTTATGCAAACTCTGGCTTCCCCCTCTAGCCAGCAAGAAGCTGAGTTGTTCTCCCCAAATAACTGTGAGACCAGGACCCTGATCTCTTCCTTAAGGAGAGTATATAGAGATGGCAGCTCCAAGAGCAGCCATGTGGGTGGACTCCCCATCTCATTACCATCTGTCTGCTAGGGGAGAGGATAGGAAGAGAGCTGCCATGCCTCTGGAACAGAAACTTCCTGATACTCCCTCTGCTTTCAAAGGCACCAAGAATAAGGCTGGAGGAGATGAGGATAATAATCATCTTCCTATTTCCTTGTTCCAGGCACAGTCCAGGAGGGTGACACAAAGAGCTGTCTTCACATAACATGCAAAAGTGTTCAAAAGGTCTCCCTCCAAATATTCTACCAGATCCAGGGTCATCATTGGCCTCATCTAAGCCATCAGTGGGTGGGACCCCCATCCTTTTAGTCAATTAGAATGTCACTTTTCTTTATAATTGAGGGGCAGGCAGAGGTAGGAAAAATCTAGTCTTCATCCCCAATATTTCCTTGTTCCTAACCACCCTACCACCAAGCTTGTGGATGCATGTGCATGTGGTATCCTTCATGAAAAATGTTCTACAAGAGCAAAAGAAACAGGCAATACTATGGTCAGAGGATGAAACAGCTGTAATGCCCACATTCAAAGCATCCCAGGAGCCAGGTTAGTTTCCTAGGAATCTCAGGTCCAGGTGCCACCAAAGGCAGAGGTCCATAACAAGGACATGTAGAGACTGAAAGAGATGGCCCAAAGCTTCCCAGAAAAATCGAAGAATCTGAGGAAGGTGAGGAAAGGGGAAAAGTATGGCTGAGTCATGAACCCTCCCTTGAAGCATAACTTTCCAGCCCTGAAATAGAGACATTCTACTTGACATATTGACGCTGTGGTACTGAAGCCAACAAATCTGGTCCTTTTGTTCTCCCTCAACAGCATCCTCAGAGGCTCCATGCCATGGGGTGAAACTAGCCTTCTAAAACTGGAGACCCTTTGTAACTATTTGATATATCCATAGGTGCTGTACTCATGGCTACAGCCTGCAAAAAAAGCAATCTGCTCTCTAAAATTCCAGCACATAGGGATGAAAAGAAAATTACTCTATGATTTGTCTTTCATTACTACTCCTTAAAATAACTTATGAGTTAATACATTTTTAAATGACCTGACTTAAGGAGGAACAGAGGCATCTAGGTAGTGACATATCAAGAAATCAAGATCAGAAAGGAGCAACACCAGAATCATAAGAGGCCTGATGATGTCCACTGCCGTGTCAAAGATAATCAACGATATCATGGTATTCTGATTGGCAGTAGAAGGGCTGTGACACTGTGCCTCTGAAGGCCCAACATCCACTTGGATGAGATCTGAGGTCATAAGGATCTCTTGGGGTTCCTCTCAATCTATGGAAACAAAACCTCACAGTGTTCACTGAGCTTTGTTCCAACAGTATGGCCTCTTCTAGTTGAAATGCCTGGAAAGTCAAGATCACATAGTCTGGCCCTATATGTTCTTCCAGACCAGGATAAACTTTAGTTCGGCCTGAATTTGTTTCAAAAGATGTACAAAGTTTACCTGCTAGGAAGCCTACTACTATTGAGAAGGTAGGGGAAAGGATGAGAATTTGCCTGGGACCCTTTCCCTGCTTGGGTGTATACTTACGCTGAATGCTGAAGCAAAACTTCTTCTGCTGGTAGGAGATGTAGCTGGATACAGCTCCAATCAGGGCCATGGCCAGGGCACTGGCAACACCTGCAATGGTGCCAGTTTCTGTCGACATGCCTAGACATGGAAGAATGAATAGAACTGAATAGACAAGACCCCAAACTCCAAGTGCCAACAGGTCATTCAGGATTCTGCTGCTCTGATAGCCCCAAGTTATGCTGGCTCAGATGTCCATAATCTCCAAGTCCATGTAGAAGAGCTATGTCACAGATACCCAAGGCATGGCAATGACACAGTGGTCCTTTGTATTTACCAAATGCTTCCAGTGTTCCTTAAAGACTTTCATCGACAGAAACATGAGAGGCGGATTGCAGTCCTCTCTCTTACAGAGACCCAGTCAGTTATCTGTGTCTGAAGTTAGCAGGTTTCCCACTGGGCTACCTATCTTCATGTTATTTCCACTGAATGGTTGCTCTTCTCTACTATTGGCCTCATGATTCTATTGGTAACTGTGGTGATTTAGATGTGAACTATCCCTCCAAAAGCTCATGTGTTGAAGAATGTCCTTTATGCAGAAATGAGGAGCAATAGAACCTTTGAGAAGTAATTAGATCATGAGGCTCCATCCTCAACAGGGGATGAAGTTGCAGTGGAATGAATTTCAGGGCTGCATTATAATAGCCAGCTATCTATTTCTAAGAACCCAAGAGATTAGGTGAGCAGCCTTCTCAACCATGGGTGTCTGCTATGATAGATCACTTCCCAGGAGGCCCAAAGGCAACAGGATCAAGTGACCATGCAACAGAACCTATAAAACCATGAGCATCATACGTTTTATCATCTTTTAAATTATGTATCTTGAGTATTTTTCATGGTGATGGAAAGCTGTCTAACAGAAACATTCAGGGAAGGGCAAAGAAAAGCAACTCTAAGACCAGAGTGGACCAGTGTTATTCTTCCTTGTGGATCCAACAGAAACCTTAGGCCATAGATACCCACCAGATCCAGAGTCATCATTGCTGCCATAATCGCCACCACCTGGAGAAAAGACAAAAACACTTAGTGTCTGCCATGACCCCTATGACCCCAAGACCAGTAGGCTCAGGCCTCTAGAAGGCCTCCTGAAATGATCGCTTCCATATACTGAGCTCTTGTTACATATACTCTCTAGGCTCTGGCTTCAAGTTTAATTCTTCATTATCCACTAGGAGCAGTTCTCTTAGCATCCCTGTCTTACAAGGGCAGGAGCCAAGGCTTGTAGGCATGAAGGATGATCAAAAAGCAGTTAGACCTGACTGCAAACTACAATACCAAGTAGTATCTCTTGCACACCTATACCCAAATAGTTGAAACACAAACAAATGCAAACACATAAAACCACATCTACTATTTTCACATTCAAAATGTTCTTAAGTATCACAGAGATGCAGAACAGATTAATGCTAATCCTAATAGAGGTTGGGGAGAATGAGGGAAAAACATCAGCCCTGCTTATAAGGGTCATAGGAGAAAGAGCCTTGTGACAGAATGATTTATCTGATTATGGTGATACATTGTCACCACATGACAAAACTGTAAGGCCAACACACACACACACACACACACACACACACACACACACACACACACTTCCTCAGAGAGAACCCCCCCATTCCTGTAGAATAACTCAATGACAAGTAACAAGTAAGATCCAGAATGTCAACTGGCACTGAGTTCATCCTGGGGCCTAATCCTCACTGACAGAAGATGATGTTCTCAGGACTTGTTGGAAATTGATAGGGGTACTATTTTAGGAGAAACTACTCTAGGATGTTGGAAGCAACAAGCACTGACATTTCCTTCACTAATCAAAGAGTCTGGGTTTATAAGTATTAAAATATTCCACTGTAGTGAAGGAAGGTAATAGGGATGAGCAGGTGGGATGTCAGAACACTGTACTTTCCATTCAGTTTGCTATGAGCCTAAAACTACTCTAAAAATAGTCTATTTTTTTTCAAATAAAAATTAATTTTTATTTGTATATTCAGGCTTGTCAATTTCCATCAAAAGGCCATTATAAAAATTAGTGAGCAATTTCACTTCAATATCCAAGAACACAGATGGCACTTTGCTGGAGAGCCTGCAAATTACAAACCTAACAACTTTTATATTTCTCTTTTTTTTTCATAGAGGGAAAACACATTTTTATTAATAAAAATACAGTCAATTTGCTCAATACTATCTTAAAGAGGGAACAATATAAATAGTAAATAGCCTTATCAAAATACCAAACAACAAGAACAAAAGAAAGAATAAATGAATTCAAAACTTCAAATCATAACAAAGAAAACCAAAAAACCCAAATAAAACAAAACACAACACAATAATCAAACAAAAAAAATTAAGCTAAGCTGCAGGCTCAATTAAAATAATAAGATCAGGTTAATCATGCAAGAGATGTTGAGGCATAGTCCAACAGTCTGTGACTGCCCTTAGAAACATGGTAGGAAAGCAGTTGCAACTGGAAAAAGCCTTTTTCAAGTAAGAGTAGCCACGCCTCCTTGGAATCTCATAGGTTTTCTTCTGAGGAAGAGGCTTTGATCCTAGGGTTCAGAAGACCATGGGTTCAAAATAGTCTATATTTTAAGAGTCTTGGAAGAGAAAATGAAGTTTGTTGTGTTACTATGTGGAGCTGAATCTTCCAGTTAAAAGCATTTCATAAAGGCCTCTGATTGCCTATTTACTAAAAGAGGGGTTTAAGAGAACTGGCTGCTCTTGCAGAGGACCTGAGTTCAATTTTCAGCATCCACAAGGTGGCTCATAACCATTGGTAACTCTGGTTCCAGGGAACCCAGCACTCTCTTCTGGCTGCCTTAGGTACCATGCATGCAAGTGGTATATAGACAAACAGGCAGACAAAACACCCAAACACATAAAAATAAATAAATAAATAAATAAATAAATAAATAAATTAATTAATTAATTAATTAATTAATGAAATTTAAAACTAACAGCAGCATTTTTGTTTTGTTTTTGAGGCAGGGTACATAGGCCAGGCCAACCTGAAACTCCAGATCTTCCTGCTTTGGCCTCTAGAGCAGTGTTTCTCAACCTTCTTAATGCTGCAACCCTTTAATACAATTCCTCATGTTGTGGTGACCCCAACCATTATTTCATTGTTACTTCATAACTGTAATTTTGCTACTGTTATGAATTGTAGTGTAAATATCTGATATACAGGATATATGATATGTAACCCCAAATGTTGAGAACCACTGCTCTAGAGTGACAGACTTGGAGGCATGCATCACCCCACCACACCCAAATGAGCTCCAGCATTTTTGACAACGTTGCACTGGAGAAAGAAGAGCAGGATAAAGTGCAGATTTACAAGCACTGACATTTCAGCAGTAAGTGCTTACAGTCCAATCCCCTCTGCTGTCCTGGAAGTGGTCATTGTCAAGGGTAAATGCTAAGCATTCACACAGGCACACTTTGTGGATGTGTTCAAGTCACTAGCTTCCTGAAGTTTGGACTTCATAATTCAACATTTTCTTCCTTTCATCTCAAGACAGAGTATGGAAAGCCATCCTAGGCAAATCTGTGAACTTCAGGCTCAGTGAGAGACCCTGTCTCAAAAATTAGGGTAGAAAGTGATTGACAATGACACTCAACATTGACACTTAGCTTCCACATATGTGCACAATATGCATACAGACACACATACACATGTGTGCGTTACTCAGTTTAAATCTTCCTGTCCATTCAGTCGCATGAACCTGAACCAGCACCTTAGCCTATCATTGGAATTACTCAGGACAAAGTCATGGCCTGTAGTGGATAGCCAACCCAGCATTGGCCTGGAAGTTCCAACCCCCATTGAGGCTTCAGTAATGATCACGCCCACAAGGCGGGGCAGAGGAGGGAGAGGAAGACAGAGGATCAGGAGGAGGTCGCTCTCTTGGTTCGGGGACGCTGGACGCTGGAGGTAGACCGAGCAGAGTTCTCCAGAGAACACCGCCAGACTGTGCTATACCTTTCCCAGACCCTGCAACCTACCCCTTCATTTGTAAGTTACCCCACAAAATAAACCTCCCTTTTAACTACGTGGAGTGGCCTTAATAATTTCACCAATAATGGCCTTCATCCCTCTTTGGCTGCTGAGCTCCACTCATTCTCTCCAAGCACAGGCTGAACCAAGCTGTTTTACAAAATTGCCTGTGCGAAAGATAATATTAGGACAAGTGACAAATCCAACTGGCATTAAACAACTCAGTACAGTCCATGAAAATGAATTTTCAAAAAAAATGAAATGGTTAAACCACAAGACATTTAAGACAGCATTTATAGTATCTCAGGAGCAAGGGCTAGCTTTAAAACATTATCATAAAATCAGAAATGCAAAATAGAAAAGTTTCTATCAAAAGTAAGAACTTCAGTGATAAAAGCATAAGCAAGATTGAGCAAGTGAGTGAGAGCAGACAAGAGATACTGAGACACTCTTGTGCCTCAAAAAACATGACAAATAAGTGCAATAAACTGTATGTGGTAGCACACACTTAAATTCCTGCACAAAGGAGGCTAAAACAGAATTTATGTGTTCAAGGCCATCTTGGGCTATATAATGAGACTGTCTCAAAAACAAAACAAAAAAGTGAGATGGTGAGAAAAGGGAGAAAGAGACTTAGTATACCTATGAAGTGAAGGTTGGATGTACTGTCATCTACCTGCAATCTCCACACTTAGTAGACTGAGGTAGGAGAATTAAGAGGCAGGGGCCATGTCTCAAAACAAACAAACAAACAAGTAGAATGATAACTCCCCAAATACTAACAAATGTGTACCTGAGAAGGGACTAACTTAATCAGAAGAAAAATGCTTAGCATGCCATAACATTCCAACACTTTAGAAGGAGGAGAAAATGTAAAGGAGAGTCTAACAAGGATATGGAGAAAATAGAACGCTCACACATTGTTAGTAAGAATAAGAAATTGCCCAGCTTCTGTGGAAACAGCTTAGTAGCTCCTGGAAACATGAAACATAAAGTTATGGCATGCACTAGCAATAACACTTCTATGGTTTGAATGTGTTCCCTAGAATTCAAGTTGCCAGAAGCTTGATCTTTAGGGTCATATGTTAATGGTATTTGAAAGTGAGGCCTTTGGGAGATAATTATGATTAAATGAGGTCATGTGAGTGGAGCTTTCAGGTTGACCTCTGGGTTTTATCAAAAGAGGAAGAGAGAGACAAGCAAGCATGCTTGCTCTGTCTTACAAGTGATCCATCCCATCAATGGACCCAGCACAGAGGCCCTAGCAGATGCTGAGCATATGCCAATGCCCAAACATCCTCAAGACAGTGAAAATCGTGCCTGTGTAAAAACTGCATATTTGTATACAGATGTTCATAGAAACATACTTCACTCATTATGACCTTTGGTCCAGTGGTCCATGAAGTGTCAAGTAACTAAATAAAATGTTTGGCAATATATGGAAAAGGGCTCAAAAAGGGCTCCATAATACAAAATAAATTGTTACAAAACAATGAGGAAAAAAATGGGTCAAGGACATGATCAGATCACAAAATACATTGAGTTTCTAATAACACACAGATTCAAAGAAATGAAAATATGACTAGGACAAATGTTTTATTCTGATTGAATTCACAAAGATTACAAAACCATAATGCTTGCTGGACTGAGGTTAGTATTGGAGAAAATGGATACCTGCTTACTTCCTGGCAGGGCAAATGGAGGTTGGTGCCACCTTAATGGGAAATCATTTGGTACTGCCATTTAGAGTCACATTTTGGCCTTTCATGTATGCCCAACAGTGTTCAAAGTACTGTGTATAATTGAAAAGCTAGAGGAACCACTATGCAAAATAGGCTGAAGGATAAATAAATTGTGGTGTAATATAATGTTAAGTAGTCACTGATGGTATTTCAAAATAATCTACATAATAGAGAAAAATATCTTGAGTATTATTGAATAGATATTGGTTTTAAAAGGATAGCATATGCTGGGTATAGGAACACATACCTGTAATCCCAGCACACAATCAAACTTCCTGGGAGGCTGGGGCAAGAGGACTGCCCTGAGTTCAAACACAGCCCCAAATTTCCTCCGATGGTGTATGTTATACTGTAATTTGATTTCATGATACATATCTGCTCACACAAATAGTTATACAGAATGCCTAGCTCTAGGAAACCTAGCTGTAATTATAGTGACTGTCATTGCTACATAAACTGTTACTACAATGGTAGTAAGCGCTCCTATAAAAGGTCCTATAGAGATAGGGACCACATAGCTATAGCAACCACCATTGCTTGGATGGACCCTGTAGAATAAGAGGCATTACCTCAGTAAGGAAGTTGTGTGCAGTGGTTTGAATAAATTTTGCCCCATGGAAACTTATGGTAAAAGTTGATTGCCACTGTGGCAGTGTAATGCTTTTGTCGTGGGACTGGGTTAGTTGCCACAACATTGGGTTGTTACAAAGAGAGCCTGCCCTTGTGTTTTGTCTCATGGGTCTGCGCTCATTTGACCTTTTGCTTTTCTGCCACGTTAGGGTGCAACACGAGGCCTTCACTAGATGTAGCCACCAGTCTTGGCCTTCTAGATTCCAGAACCGTGAGGTAAATAAACTTCTTTCCTTTATTAATTACTATGCCTTAGACATTCTATTATAGTGAAAGAGAATGGATTAAGATGTTGTGAATGAGCTCTGTTGTCAACAGAGGTGTCAGACTCCCAGTATCTCAATACAAAGACAACAATGCACATATAGACGTCAGCCTTGAGTTCTACAGAGCCACTTACTGGGAGAGACAGGGACACAAGGCATGTGCTTGCCCTTCTCTGACGGCAGCTCAATTCATGACTCACAGTGAGTACCTGACGCAACCGGTTGTCAAGGACACAGAGAGTCATGGAACAGTAGTGTGATTATGTCTACAACTGTTGGGGAGGTATTCAAGTGTTTAAGGACATTGTGAGTGTCCAAGGCTTCCAACAAGATACAGCAAGGGCTTTTAGGTATTTTTAAAAATGTACGTTTATTTTAACAAGAGAAGTATAATTTCTTTAAACCAATAAATAAAGCTGTGCATGGTAGTGCCTCCCTTGAATCTAGCATCTAGAAAGCTAAGGCAGGAAGCTCATGACATCCATGCAACCTGGGGCTACAAATAAGACCCTGCCAAGAAAAAAAAAGGGAATAAAGAAAAAAGGAAAAGACATTACTGCAAATGACTTACAGTTACCAAATAAAATCAAATGGGCAAACCATGTCAAAACATACTGAGTGCCTGGGCTAACCACCAGGGAAGGAATTCTCACTGTTGCAGAAATTCTCCCAGCCACATCTCATCTATTCCCCACCACAGAACTGAGAATATTCTGTAGAAAACCTGGTGTTGTCTTGTCCCAATCTGACATGGGGCATTAAAACACCCAATGTTACATATTAAGGATAGCTCAGTAAAAACTGCTAAGTTCATGCCACACTCCCTGGTGTGTTCTAGGGACTTTGAGTGTTTGTCATGTCTCTACACTACAGAACAGTAGAAACACCTGGCATGTAGTCTCTCATGTTAAAGCTAGAAAGATTGTGGAATTAAGTCCAAAGAAACCTTTCTGGAACTTCTTCCATCTGTGTTAGGAAAAGAAGGAGGCTTCTGGCAAACAAGGGCAACAATCTGAGTCCAGGAAGGGCAAGATAGGAGTCAGAGAAGAAGGTTTACAAACCCCTTGCCTCAAGAGATACAAGAAGACACAGTAACAATTTCATTTTGAGCCAGACACAGTCTGCCAAAATGTTGTCTTGAGGAAACAATACACCAAAGATAATATATTACTTCAGAAATCCACTCTAGAACAATAACTGAAGCTATGTCTTGAAAACTAAAGCTTGGGAAGTGCACTAATTGAGTTTATAATTTATGTAAATGTGATGCTTTCCCTTTACCTCCCACCCTCACCCAATCATGAGCTTATTTTGGTGTAAGGCATGGTGTCTGTGAATCTCACTCATGTTCCAGTTTCACCCTTTGATCTTCTTTCCTGACACCTATGATGACAGAGGGAGAAATTGAAGCCAACAATTGATTATTCTTTACAAGGCAAGCTTCTAAAGAATTTCCTAACACTTCTCCCTTGCTAAAACAAGTACTTTTAATGAAGAAAAGCCCCTGGCATGTCACTTCGACTTTCAATCTTGTACATGCTTACATATGCAACCACTGCTCTCATATTCTCATCTGGAAATACCAATTGTCACCCAGAAGTAATTGGTTCATTTGCTGGTTTGCCCTTTAAATGCTCCATGTTTTCCTGACAACTAGAAATTCCATTTAGAGGCTTTTAGAGCTTTTTCCTAGAGATGACACCACCTGGAAAGGTGTTTCTGGGGACAAATGTGACTATGGTACACTTTAAGCAAAAGAGAACACTGTTCCTATATGAAAGGCACAGTACTTGCAAGAAAGAAGCAAATGCTTCAGTCAGGGCTTGGGGAGGAGTTCTTGAAGTATGATACCCAGACACACTCACAACTTGCAGCCTTCAGACCCTGCTGCAATTTTCCATCACAACAGGGAATAATAAGGAAATGGTGTCAAACATCATGCCTTATCATTCTAACATCTTATCACAAATGATTATAGTCAAGAGGTCACAGCTGTAGCGTTTTATACCTATGGATTCTGACATAAACACATCCACAAGTCTTCTTATACCTCAGACCCCATACTTAAGATCCAATTTGACATATGATATGATGAAAGGTTTAAATCATTACTAGCTGGGGGAACTACAGACATGTGACTTTGGGAAGGACATAACTATTCAGGGCAGCATGAAGAAGAGTATTATAATGTCTTCCCAGTTGTGGTGATGGTTATTGAAATCAACAGTTGTGATAAAATTTCACACACACACACACACACACACACACACACACACACACACACGTGTGTACATACACACAAGTGCATGGAAGATGAGATTTGACAAAATCCCCAGGTCAGTGGGTGACCTTATTGTACAGATGTCAACTTCCTACTTTAGGTAATCTATGACTTTGGATTTGCAGTCAAGGATCCTTGGGAGAAGCTAGGTAAAAAGTATACAGGAGTCTTCCTGAGCCATTTTAAAACTTCTACTAGTCCTAAACTATTTTTAATACAAAGATATTATTAAAATATCTTATTTGCTAGGTGTTTATTTAAAATATTTGTTATGTTTGAACCCTCCCACTGCATGGAAAACTGGATCTCCAAGTAGGGTGGGCTGACTTGTTAATACCATGATGCCTACTGTGACTGTCCTACCATCGCCTCTTGGTGCTGCCTCATAAATAGGCATCTGTTATGGTGGGGACACTAGCCCAGGCAGGAACCTTGGCTTAAAGAACAACAGAGCAAAAGGGCAGCATCTCCAGGATGGTTTACAAATGGGCTCCCACCCCCAAGAGTGACAAGCCACCCCCAAAACAAGTAGAAATAGCTAAGACTTATTTTCCAGAGGCTGAGTAAGAATGGCAGGCTTTACCTGGAGACTTGAACGGTAAACATCTGAGTGAGAATTAGGTGTGTGGTTGGACAAAGAAATCTTCCTACCTTTATTTTTATCAGGTTTGTATCCCCCACCTCCCAGTATGTCCTCAAGATCCTTGTCTGACAAACCTAGAAAAAAAATACATTTCGGTGACAAAACTATTTCAGCAGCAAAAAATAAATGTTGCCAATGACACTTAGATGTTCTTCATGGTACTGAGAGTGTGGCTCAGTGATACAGCACATATAAGGCCCTGAGAACCATGTCTGGTGCCAAAACTAAGGAGAGATGGGGAGAGAAGGAGGAAGGGAAGGAAGAGGAGAGAGAAGAAAGAGAAGCCCACTGCCAGTATATATGTTCTGTATAACCTCCAGTCAATTTGAGTTTTTGTGTGGCAACAGGGAAAATGAATATAATCCTAGTGATTAAGTTGCATTATATGCCAAAGATGAAAAGATTTTTGTCAAAGTAATTAAGAGACTGACTTAACAAAGTGATCTCTTTCAAAGCTTCTTTTGGATTTCCCTGAGCTCAGACATGGGAAGCTGAATTCTGTCCTCTTTCTTCTGCTGGTCTTAAAGAAGCCACTATCTCTATAGCTGAAGGGAAATATACTCTATCAACAAACCACATGACTTTGTTCTGAAGAGAACCTCAGCTCAGATAAGATCCCCATCCCAAGACCTGGAGTGCAGCTATCTGAGACTGAACAGTAAACTCAGCTTCTTAGCTGAACAAAGGAAATCTTAACTCATTTCTTTGTGGGAGGCCAGCTGGGAGACTGACTCCCAATTTTTACTCCAGGGTACTCTAGAGGAGAGAGGGATAAGAGATATTGGATAGAAGGATAGAAGGGAAAGAAACAGAAACACAGGATAGCCTTGGGAGGGCCTGGATCATTATCCACCAGCCCCTTCTGTCTCTTCTAAAGGGCTATTTATAGGAATGCCAAGGGGTGGAGCAAAGACTTCCCCCTAGCTCAGCCAAGTGTAGACCCTTTCCAATCACCTGGTAACCATGCACACATGGTCAAGCAATCCTCTAATGCAGCTCTGCTGGGTGAAGCAAGCCCAGATTTCACTAGGAAACCTTTGTGGGCCTCCACATTTCTATTTTCTAAAAAGTCTCCCTAACTTTCTCATGATTTGTGATACAACTATAAATAACTCACATGAGGAGCAGAATCATTATTTATAGTTCAAATATTAAGTACATATCTTCCTGGATGTCCTATGTGCTGAAATGCAAAGTGTGTTTAAACCCTTTCTACTGTAGTCCAAAGTAATAGAAGGGACTCACAAAAGTCACCTGTATGATTGTTTCAGTTCTAATTGATTTTTATCTGTTTTGTGTCATAAGAGACAATTCTTGCTGGGCAGAATGAATGCTGTGCCAACTTGATTATTTGGAAGCATTTCTTAAAACTAAATGAAATGAGTACATCAGTTCAGGGCAGTCACTGATGGTACTTGTCAATAAGATTTCAAGTCTCTATCTGTGATTCTAATAGCATCCCACTACATGAAGACTTTCCAATGATATTGGTGGTATTAGTACCAGATGTGGCTTTTGGTTTTTCACAGTAAAGTGTGGCATTACAATGAAATTTGAGAAATCTCAAGACAACAAGGTTTTCCAAACAATTAACTTGCAATGTTACAAAACAACAAATGGACAAAAGTCCATTGAATGGGTGCTATAGTTCAAATATGAAATAATCATATAGGCTCAAGTGTTGGAACACTTGACCCCCAGCTTTTGGAAATATGTCACTGGGAACTAACCTTTGAGCTCTACTAGCCTACTTCCTGTCTCTCTCTGTATTTGCTGAGTGTGGATACAATGTGACCAATTGAGTTTTGTTGGGACCCAATCACTTCCAAAACCATAAGCCAGCCAAACAAATGAATGAATCCTTCCTCCTCTGCTTTGCTTGTCAGGTATTCAGGGCAACTAGAAAAGTAACTCAAGGGTAACTGAGTGAGGAAAAGTTACTAAAACAATTTTATTTATTTGTTGTTCATTTACATATTTGTTTTAATATCCTTTTAAATTTAATTGTATTGAGAGAGAGAGAGAGAGAGAGAGAGAGAGATAGTGTGTGTGTGTGTGTGTGTGTGTGTGTGTGTGTGTGTGTGTATGTATAGGCATGCATGTGCCACAGTACACATGTGAAGGTCAGAAGACAGCTTTCAAGCTGCATATCTCAATATGAGAATCCGGGTATCTCCTAGCAAGATGAGCATTCTAGAAAATTCCAAGATATGTAAAATAATGCCACTCTTCTCACTAAATTGTTTTTATCTTGTCAAACATAGTGATTTCTCATAAACTGTACTATTTGTGTTAATATGTATGGCTTTAGTATTAATCATTTTAGACTGATAATACTGTTTTTTAAGTCTTAAATATACAAATATATAGATGATAAACACTGAGGGATATGACCAACATAGACAAAAGTTATTGAGATTTCCAATAATTTCAGGAATCTCAAGACCAAAAAAGTTTCAGCATGACTATTGTACAGTTCTCCTGCAGCTTTATGTGGCCTAGATCTATAGTACTCTAAACGGCTCTCAATGCTATTACAGGTAACAAGACATTCCCTACCAAGAACTGTAGCACTGGTCCATAATTTCAAGCAGCTAGGACTTACCTCCTCCTTCTCCTACATTTGGTTTTTTGTGGCCATCTATATCATTTTGATCATCCAAGGCATCAGCCAAGTTTAAACCATCTGGTTCTAGGGACCACAAAACAAAAGAAACAATCACCCACCATCCTGGGTAGTTTTTATGTCAACTGGACATAAGCTAGAGTCATCTGAAAAGAGAAACCCCATTTAAGAAAATGTCTCCATAAGATCAAGGTCTAGGCAAGCATGTAGGGTATTTTCTTAATTAGTGGTTGGTGCAGGAGGGCTCAGCCCATTGTGGGTGGTCCCATCCCTGGGCTGGTGGTCCTGTTTTCTATAAAGGATCTGGCTGAGCAAGCCATGGGGAGCAAGCTGGTAAGCAGCACTCCTCCATGTCCTCTGCATCAATCAGCTCCTGCCTCCAGGTTCCTGCCCTGCCTTCCTTTAGTGATGAACAGTAAAGTGGAAGTGTAAGCCAAATAAATCCTCTCATCTCCAACTTGCTTTTGGTCATGGTGTTTCATCACACCATAGAAACTCTAACTAGGACACTCACTTAAATAAGTAGATGATGTGGAAATTCTTCCTTACTTCTCTCCACAGAGAGCTTGTCTTACCCACAGGATTTGATGGTGCTCTAGTTGTTCCTGGCCTTCTAGTTGTGGTAGTGGTGACATGGTCCCATCTCCCTGAAAATAGGAGGGATGACAGCAAGAGTTATAGGTTTAATAAGAAAATGTATACCTATATTATAGTTTTTAAAAGTCACACAGAATAGAGTAATCTTGTCTTAGTGCTAGAAAACCTATATGACCTCATAATCATTTGGAAATAGATGCCAAAGAGATAGAAAAGATTTAAGTGAGGGAGATTCTGATCACTCTTCTTTATAGGATGGGGACTGAGAAATAATGGAGCTCCACATCTCACCACTTGATGAGTAGAGCTATAACATGAGCCCAGATCTCCTGGCCACATGGACTAGGGAGTTCTAGAGCTTAAGCATGATCCCCAAGACCTTCAAACCATGGTTTCCTCCACTACTAATCCAGCAACTGAACTACAGAAAATGCCTGGAGATTAATGGACTGGCATTTTCTATGATGTGTAGAGAATTATAAACTGAAAGTGGTTAAAACAGACAAATACACACACACACACACACACACACACACACACACACACACTTTTTGTAAATGGCCTTTGACTATACACAGATTCTTTTAGAAATATGGGTTCCTTTTACATCAGTTACATGGCACTCATGAATTTTTCAACAGCTTCTTCTATTAAACTTTAGAATTTACCATAATCATTTCTATAACTGAAGATATTCAAAGGGAAAGGTATTAACAGTGCTATAGCAAGCACACAAGAGAAAAATAGCATGAGCATAGAAGCAAAGGAGCGGTTGACCATCTATAAAAATCAACTAAAAATAGATCAAAGATCTAACGATAATAACTTTTTAAAAACATTTTGGAAAATATTTGTGACATTATATTTGGAGATAGCCCCTGGATATGAAAATATAAGCATCAAAAGAAATAATGGATATGAGCTCGAGAGATGGCTCAATGTTTAAGAGCATTGGCTTCTTGGATCCAGGTTCAATTCCCAGCACCCACATGGCTACTCAGAGTTGTGTATAACTCCAGTCCCATGGAATCTGACACCTTCTTCTGTCCTCCTTAGGCACAAGACATTCACAAGGTACACAGAAGAAAACAAAAAATAAAAATAAAAAAAGAGGAGGTAGGAGAGAGGTAGGAAATCAAATCAAAGATATGAGATGTCACAATGAATGACTGGCAAGACAGACAGCTTGAGGTTTCAATCCCAAGGAGTAGGAACAAGGGAGAGCTGTTCAGACCATGGAAAATATGAGACCAGCTAGATAAGACCTGATAATAAATCAATACACAAGCTAAAGAAGAAAAATCATATATTATTGACATAAAAAGATCTAGAACATTTTATGAAAAGGGTATTCTTCACTAATTTAAGATTAAAGGAACTCCCTCAGTTTCAGGACTGTTCTCTAGAAAACAGTTAAAGACCGAATTATTTTCCTGAAAAATCAGGAGCAAAGCAACCTCACTATCGCACAGTGCTGCAAGTTCTATAACTAAAAGAAGAGAAAATATGCAGACTGTGAAAGAAGGAATCAATCTGTCCATATTTGCAGATGACTTGATAATCTTCACAGAAAACTGAAAAGAATGTAAAGATGGGGAACTAATGAGCAAACTCAACAGTGTCTCAGAAATGAAATCAATAGCATCAACATGTAATAGTGATGAACATATGGAATCCAAAACCCACCATTCATAAAGTAAAAGAAAACAAAATATTAAAATAAATACCTTTAAAACAGTGTGGAGCACTACTATATTCAGATAAAGTAAATCTAGAGGTAGAAAGTTATAAAAAATATAAATAAATAAATAGGATCTAAAAAACAGAGATACATACTAAGTTCATGAACTGGAGAACTCAACAGAGTGGAAATGTCAGCTCTCACACTGATTATATATATATAATGTATATGTTCAGTGCAAGCCTACCAAAACTCCCACTGATTATTTTTTCTAGAAATAGTCAGATTTCTACATCTAAAAGTTCTCTGGTAGCTTTGTGCCTTTCCTGGGTCTCACGCTGTAGCCCAGGCTGGCCTCGAACTCACAGAGATCCGCCTGCCTCTGCCTCCTGAGTACTAGGATTAAAGCCCTGTACCACTACTGCCTGGCTTTGATCTAAAAGTTTTATGGAAAGGCAGAAACCTTTGATTAGATTTTTAAAACCTTGAAAAGAATAAAGTGGGATGAATCACTCTATCTAATATTAAGGTTCATTTTATAGTTGCAGTTGTTAAGATGTGGCAGATGGATAGATACACAGGGCAACAAAGTAGAATGAAGAGATCTAAAGACTTCAGGTATGCTCAAGTGATTTTTTAATACATATGCAAAGCAACACAATGGAGGAAAGAATCTTTACAGTAAAAGGTGCTGGAATAATTAGACTTCAAAAATAAAAAGCAATGGGTTTCATTTTATATAAAACCAACTGCGAATGGATGGATTATATTTGCTTAAATACAAAATCATAAAAATTTTAGAGGGAAGTATTTCAGAATTGAATACTTGGTAAAGAGTTCACATATTTGACAACAGAACCATGACCCATTAGAGAAAAAAAATGGTTAAAAAGCTGGAAAGACCAGGCAAAGTGGTGCATGCCCAGCACTCAGGAAGCTGAGGTGGGAAGACCTTGCATTAGAGACCACCCAGGACTACTTACCAAGACAGTAAGATTCAATCTCAAAAGAGGGAAGAGGAGGAAGAAGTGTCACAGAAGGATGTGGAGAAAGCAGGAAGGACAAAGAATTACAGAAAAGAAAAAAAACAGGAAGCTATAATGGAGTTAAGAATCAGTGGGCTAGAGGTACAGCTCAGAGGTAAGCATACATTTATTTACACTGAGGTCCTAGATTTGTTCCCTAGAACAAAAAGAAACAAAGAAATGGGAAAATGAAGGGAAGGAAAGCTCGAGTTGGCTTTAAAAAAAAGTAAACAAAATTTAAAAATCTTTATTTCTGCTATAATCATTAAATATTATAAATGGGAGAGGAGACATTGCAACTAATACTAAATAAATACAATGAACAATATATTCCAAATAAGTTGTCATCTCTCTCTGCTTCCTAACTGTGGATGCATGTGACTACCTCACACTCCTGCTGCTATGTCTTCTCCACCATGATGGGCTATACTCTCTCAAACTGAGCAAAAATAATACTCCCTTAAGTTGCTTTTCTCAGAGTATTTTCTCACAGCAATGGAAAGGTAACTACAGTGAAAGTAATGTAATTCAATCGAATGAAGGCCACATAGGCTAAGGAAACAGGTAACACTACAGTTAAAGATGCAACACTGAAAGCTTTTCTTCTAACACAAGGAACAAGACAATGATGCCCACTCTACCAATTCTATTCAACACAGTACCAGCTGAACTAGGAAGAACAAGAAAAGGTATCCAAATGTGAAGGATGCTAAAATGTATCTGTAGGTAACAGGACCGTATGCATAGAAGATCCTAAAAAGCCAAGTGTGGTGGGGCACACCTATAATCCCAACACTTGGGAGGTAGACTTAGGAGGATCAGGAGTTCAAGGACAGCCTGAACTATATAAGGAGTTTAAAACCAGCCTGGGCTACAAGAAAAAACACAAAAACAGACAAAGTGAAAAAAGAAAACCCTGGCATGTTCATGGTTTTAAAGATAGAAGAAGTAGCCATAAGTCAAAGAAAGTAGGTGGCAAAAAGGGGAGGAAGCAAATTTTCCCATAGAGCCTACAAAAGGATTGCAGCTCTGCTAGTATGATTATTGCAGCCCATCGTATTCATTCTGCATTTTTTACCTCAATGGTTATAAGATAAATCTCTCTTGTTTAAGCAACAAGACATGTGGTTCATCATCCCTAACAGGGAAGCAAAAGGAAGCTGACAGAACTTCAGATTTCAAGTGACACCCTGGTACCAACTAACATCTGGTTTGCTGCTTTGTAGAAGTCACTGAGACAAGAAGGTAGCTAAATAGGACCTATGATGGTTAATCCTGATGGTCAACTTCAGTGGATCAAGAAGTACCTAGGAAATGAGTAAATCATACTTCCAGGTGTGTCTGTGAGCGTATCTCTGAAGAATATCAACTAAGGAGGAAAGACCCTAAATGTTATCAGCGCTATCACAGATGAAATAAAATGGAGGAAAGACAAAAACTCTCCATCTGCTCCACTAAGATAGACAGAAAT